>NC_051063.1:169322412-169651851 GCF_004664715.2 Peromyscus leucopus | reverse complement strand
ATGGGGAGTTTCACAAGGGACCTACGTAATTCAGAATTTGAGTCGAGTTGAATCTGCAACTTTGTACTTGTTGACATGCCATCATCGGCTGCCATCATCTCTCTTTGCTAACTTTGAGACTAAAGGGTCTCTACACTATGTACTTGCTAACACTACACTACGAGAAAACCAAAAGATCCAGGGGGTGGTGTGGAGGAGAGATCGTTACACCCACATAGAGAGTCTATCTCTTCGTCCACTACCCTACTAGAGCCTTTCTTACAAGATCTGGTTAGTGGCAAATGGCGGCAATAAAGGCAGTAAGCGTTCTTTGTCTATCGCCTTGGACATGGTTGAGTGTCATCAGATGTCTATAGAAGATTTAGAAGATTACATGCTCAATATACCTTGAGACATTGCAAGAACTGGCTATACTTGTATCTTGAGCCATGTTTTTCTCCTTATGACTTTGACCCATTCTGCACTCTGTTGATAAAGAAACTGCCCCCACCCCCAACACTATGGAGAAACAAGGGAGGAGAGTTCACTCACCTATTATGTCCAGCTGGATGGGGTCACTCCTCTTGGAACTGACTTGATTGGATACTTCACACTGATAGTCCCCGGAATTCAAACTCCTGGCAGGGTCTATTTCCAGGGTGCTGTTGTTCTGGGACAGCCTCATGCTATTGGTGATCCTCAGACTCTGGCCTTTGAAGAGCCAATGGATTGAGATCCCAGTGTCATTTGACAAGCACTTCAGGATCACAGAGGTCAGGCCTTTGACTGTGGTGTTGGTGAATTGGATGGAGGGTTTAGTCACTGGTTCTGTGAATAAACAGTGAAGGGAACCAGCTGAGAGTCCTTCCCCCTCAGAGATCTCAGCCAGCTCACAGGGCCATAGAATGAAGGGGCCCTCTAAGATCACATGTTCAAGATATGGTCTGTAAGGAAAGAGCTGAATCCTACTCCTACCAAGATCACCCACAGTGACCCTGACTCAGGGTATTTGTGTAGATTCTATACTGGGAGCCTCTTCAGCCCAATGTCCAAAAATTTCATGGTGGGGGGAATGTATTTCCCAATGATATTTGTGGTAATTCTTGCTCACATTTTCTGTGAGTGTGAACAGTTAGGTAGTGCTTTTATGAAATAGCCTTTTAATTTTTATTAAAAAAAATTGTCATAGGGGTAAGATGGCCTAGATAATCTTAAAGGTGTTAAAGGCTAGTCCTGAGGATGGGGATAAATCACTAACTGAAGAATT
The DNA here is from genome assembly GCF_004664715.2 of Peromyscus leucopus. Classification (NCBI taxonomy): domain Eukaryota; kingdom Metazoa; phylum Chordata; class Mammalia; order Rodentia; family Cricetidae; genus Peromyscus; species Peromyscus leucopus. The sequence continues at coordinate 169,650,605 of NC_051063.1, read as the reverse complement.
TCTGTTTGTAGAAAAAAAATGTATTTCCTGCTCCATGGATATGGATTAAATACTACAGAGAAGAAGTGAATAATCACAGTGATTACCATAGCCTACCACTCTAATGCTCAGTACTGATATTTTTGAGACAGGGTCTCACTGTACAATCCTAGCTCACTTGGAACTTGCTATGTAGACCAGGCTGGCCTCAAACTCACACTGTCTTCCTGCCTTCCCTCCTCAGTGCTGGCATCAAAGATGTGTGCCACCACACTTAGCTGACATTTGTTTTTTGAACCTTGAGAAGAGTAAGCAAAAGAAAATCATCAACTGTCAGTGTCATGGTTTACCCTGACTCAGAGCAGTGCTCCCAGACACCTCTACCCACTCTTTCCATCCCATGGAGTCAGAGCTGAGCCCAGCCACCCCACCCATGAGACAGGAGCAGATCTGGGGGCAGAGGTCTAGTCCCCATGTGTGGGGAATATTCTCCTTCAATTTGGAGAATAAGAAAGTGAGCACAGTTGAAAGCCCTGGATGTTCTTTGTAGGACATGGAGGTCATAAAATGAAAATGGAGGGGACAGGAAAGTTTGTGTTAGGTACAGAAAGAAATCTTGACCTTGAGGCTCTCTTAAGCATGAAAAGTCCCTTACACAACCAAAGGCTCCCAAAACTGGCAGAACCTCCTCCTCACATTGCAAGCTCCATCCCTCTCAGCCAGAAATCAGAGAACCAGGAGGCCATTAGACTTAGGGATGGAACAGGAGGCTTGGGAGAAGAATGAGTTTTGCTTTTTCCCATAGACATGGGCTGGAAATGAAATGCTTCTGCACCTTTCCAGAAGGCTAAAAGACTCCACTCCAAACCTCGTGCTGATATTTTTGATACCCCCTTTTTAAAGACTCCAATGTCCCTGACCCTGACATTAATCTGAACACCTACGAATAGATGATTTTCAACAAAGAAGCCCAAACACTACAATGGAAAAAAGAAAGCATCTTCAACAAATGGTGCTGGCATAACTGGATGTCAACATGTAGAAGACTGCAAATAGATCCATATATGTCACTGTGCACAAAACTTAAGTCCAAGTAGATCAAAGACCTCAACATACATCCAGTTACTCTAAACCTGATAGAAGAGTAAGTGGAAAGTAAGAGAAGAAGAGAAAGTCTTGAATGCATTGGCACCACAGATCACTTCCTAAATATAACACCAGTAGCACAGACACTGAGAGAAACAATTAATCAATGGGACCTCTTGAAACTGAGAAGCATTTGTAGAGCAAAGGACATGGTCAATAAGACAAAATAACAGCCTATAGAATGGGAAAAGATCTTCACCAAACCCATATCTGACAGAGGGCTGATATCCAGAATGTATAAAGAATTCAGGAAAATAGACATCAAAATACCAAACAGTCCAATTAAAAATGGGCTATAGAGCTAAACAGAGAATTATCAACAAAAGAAGCTCAAATGGCTGAAACGACACTTAAGGAATTGCAGCATCTTTAGTCATCAGGGAAATGCAAATCAAAACAACTCTGAGAGACCATCTTACACCTGTCAGAATGACTAAGATCAACAACACTGAACACAGCTTATGTTGGAGAAGAAGTAGAGCAAGGGGAACACTCCTCAACTATTGGTGAGAATGCAAACTTGTACAGCCACTTTGGAAATCAGTATGGTACTTTCTCAGAAAATTGGGAATTGATCTCGCTTAAGACCCAGCGATATCACTCTTGAGCATATACCCAAGGAATGCTCAATCATACCACAAGGACACATGCTCAATTATGTTCATAGTAGCCTTATTTGTAATAGCCAGAACTTGGAAACAACCTAGATGCCCTTCAACTGAAGAATAGATAAAGAAAATGTGGTACATATACACAATGGAGTACTACTCAGCAGAGAAAAACAATGACAACATGAAATTTGCAGGCAAATGGAGGGAACTAGAAAAAAATCATCCTGAGTGAGGTAACCCAGACTCAGAAAGACACACATGGTATGTGTCACTAATAAGAGGATAATAGATGAAAAGCAAAGGATAACCAGACTGCAACTCACAGCTCCAGGGAGGCTACCTAGTAAAGAGGACCCAATGAAAGACACAGGATTGCCCAACAATGGAGAAATGGATGAGATCTACATGAGCAAACTGGGGTTGAGAGGAGGTAATGGAGGGCAGGGGTCAGGAGAAAGAGAGCTTAGGGGAGCAGAAGGTCCTTGCTGGATCAGGAACAGAGTGGGAAAACAAGGAAAGAGATATCATGATAAATGAAGACACCATGGGAATAGATGCAGAGTACTAGAGAGGTCCCCAGAAACACACATAGATGACTCCACTATAGACTACTGGCAGTGGTTGAGAGGGTGCCTGAGCAGACCTACACTGGTGATCTGATGGCCGAACACCCTAACTGTCATGATAGAGCCCTCATCCAGGACAATGGAAGCAGATGCAGATTTCCTCAGCCAATCCCCAGGTGGAGTCCCAGGAGTCCAATCCAGAAGAGAGAGGAGGGATCATGTCAGCAAGAGATAACAAGACCATGATTAGGAAAAGTACAGAGAGAACTAGGCAAACTATTGGAAACACATGAACTGTGTCCAATAGCTGAGGAACCCCCATGGAACTGGATTAGGCCCTCTAGATAAGTGAGACAGTTGTGTAGCTTGAACTCTTTAGGAGGACCCCAGGCAGTGGGACCCAAACCTGTCCTTACTACATGAGCTGGCTTTTTGGAACTTACTGCCTGTGCTGAGACACTTAGATCAGCCTTGGTATAGGGAAAGGGGTTTGGACCTTCCCCAACTCCAGATACCAGGCTATGCTGACTCCCCAGGGAAGACCTTGCCTTGGAGGAGGTGGGAATGAGGGGTGGGTTGGGAGGGAATGCTGGAGGTAGGAGCAGGGAGGACAGGGAATTCCGTGGTTGAAATGAAAAACGAATAGAATATCCCTTAATAAAAAAGAAAAATATATATAAATATAAAAATTCATTTGTGCTGGCTCTTTTGAAATTATTGCTGTGAAACAGACTTGCCTTATTGAGTTACAGAAATTGGAAGGCATTCTTGCTGTCCATCTGACCCTTTGTGACAAGATAAGTATTGATCAGGCTGCTAATATTCTTCAATGATGAACAAATAATCAGTTATTCAAGGGATGTTGGGAAATTGGGATATCCAGGTAAAAGAATGAAGTTAAGCCTTCACCTAACAACATATACAAATCAGCTCTACATGGATAAAAAATTAGAGCTGAAGGTCATCAGACTTTTAGGAAACAGGATGAAAACATCTTGAAACTGGATTTCAAATGATGTCTTTGTTATGATGCCAGATGCATCATTTGGGCCTTTTGACTGCTTGTATGTCTCTGCACCACATGCATGTTTGGTATATGAGGAGAAGAAAAGAGGGTGCTGAATTCCTTGGAACTTCAGTTACAGACAGTAATAAACTGCCCTGTAGATGCTGGGAATTGAACCCCTGTCCATTCAAAGAGTTGCTAGGGCTCTAAACTATTGAGTTATCTCTCCAGTCCCATAAACCATATGTATACACACACATACTACTACACAGAAAACAGTTATTAGAAAAAAGCGTCTTGTGCAGAGATGTCATGCTTCAAATGTCAGCATGAGGATAAGAAACTCAGTATATGGGCCACCAAGATGGCTCAGTTGGGAAGAGTGCCTGCTGAACTCACTCCCAGTACCTACCCCTAATTGCCACACAGAAATAAATGCACAAACAAATGTGGGCCAGTGAAATGGCTTAGCAGATAAAGGGCTTGTTCACTCACTTGAGGTCAATCCCCTGTCCCTGGAGAACTGGCTCCCACAAATGTTCCCCTGACCTCCACTCATGGGTATGGGACATGCACACAAAATGAATAGATATGAAAATGTAGTAGGGAACTCATTACAGGTCCTTTCTATTTATGGATTTTATATTTATGGATCGAAACCTTGGAAACAAACTACTTGAAAAAGTATCTCAATAGTGAAAAATGTATTGTTTCCTCCTATCTTTGTCCTGTACTCAACACAGTAAGACTAGGGTCTATGCAGTATTCATATTAGGCATTGGAAATAATCTAAAGGAGATCTGAATATGTTGAAAGAAGTGTAGAGTAACATGAATGTTTTACTAGTTTCTGAGGGTTGACTATGTGACTGACTCAGACCCTAAACTCTTAATCACTTTGCATTTCTATTTGCTCTATTGACATCTATTGTTGTTAATATTGACCAGGTCTCACAATGTGATCTGAGATGGCCTTTACTTCTATGCTTCCTGCTTCATACTCTCTCTTTTGGGACAGGGTCTCTGTGTAGCTTTGCGCCTTTCCTGGGACTCTGGCTAACCTCAAACTGGCTACAAAACCACAGTGGTTGGGAAATCTCAGAGATCCAACTGTCTCTACCTCTGCTGTGCTGGGATTAAAGGCATGCAGCACTCTGCTCACCTTGCTTGGTGTTATATCATGAGATTAACATGCATCTATCACCAAGCTGGCTGTATTTGTATCTTGAGCCATGTTTTTCTCTTTGTGACTTTGACCCATTCTGCACTCTTTTGATAAAGAAACTGCCCCCACCCCCAACACTATGGAGAAACAAGGGAGGTGAGTTCACTCACCTATTATGTCCAGCTGGATGGGGTCACTCCTCTTGGAACTGACTTGATTGGATACTTCACACTGATAGTCCCCGGAATGCGAACTCCTCGCAGAGTATATTAGGAGGGTGCGGTTGTTCTGTGACAGCTTCATCCTCTCTGTGAGCTCCACACTCTGACCATTGAAGAGCCAATGGATGGAGATCCCAGTGTCGTTTGACAAGCAGGTCAGGAACACAGACATCATATTTTTGAATGTGGAGTTGGTGACTTGGATGGAGGGTGGAGTCACTGGCTCTGTGGAAAAATAGTGGAGAAGACCAGCTGAGAGTCCTTCACCCTCAGAGATCTCATCCAATTCACAGGGCCCATAGAATGAAAGGGCACAAAGAGAGCATCCAAATAAATAAAATCAGAAATGAAAAGGGATACATGACAATAAACAAAAGGAAAATCTAGAGAATCATTAGGTTACTCCTCAAAAACCCTACTCCACAAAATTGGAAAATCTAAAAGAAATGGAGAATTTTGTGGATAGGTACCATATACCAAAATTACATCAAGACCAGATAAACAATTTAAATAGACCTATAATACTTAAGGAAGTAGTAACAGTAATCAAATCTCCCAACCAGAAATGGCACAGGACCAGATGATTTCATCACAGAATTCTACCAGAATTTCAAAGCAGAGCTAATACCAATATTCTTCAAATTGTTCCACACAATAGAAACAGAAGGAACATTGCCAAACTTTTTATGAGGCACCCTGGTAAAGAAACCACACAAAGATGCAACAAAGAAAGAGAATTGAGGCGGACGGTGGTGGCGCACGCCTTTAATCCCAGCACTCGGGAGGCAGAGCCAGGTGGATCTTTGTGAGTTCGAGGACAGCCTGGGCTACCAAGTGAGTCCCAGGAAAGGCGCAAAGCTACACAGAGAAACCCTGTCTCAAAAAACCAAAAAAAAGAAAGAAAGAAAGAAAGAAAGAAAGAAAGAGAATTGCAGACCAATCTCCCTCATGAATATTGATGCAAAAATACTCAATAAAATACTGGCAAACCAAAATCAAGAACACAGTAATATATATATAAGCCACAATCAAGTAGGCTTCATACAGAGATGCAAGAATGGTTCAAAATACAAAATTCTGTCAATGTAATCCACCATATATCAAACTGAAAGAAAAATTCCACATGATCATCTCGTTAGATGCTGAAAAAGCCTTTGACAAAATCCAACACCCTTTCATGACAAAGGTCTTGGGGTGATCAGGAATACATGGAAGATTCCTAAATGTAATATAGGCAATTTACAGCAATCTGACAGCCAACATCAAATTAAATGGAGAGAAACTCAAAGCGATTCCACTAAAATCAGGAAAAAGACAAGGCTGCCCCTCTCACCAAATATATTCAATGTAGTAGCCAAAGTTCTAAGTATGCAATAAGACAACAAAATAAAATCAAGGTGATACAAATTGGAAAGGGAGAAGTCAAATTTTCCCTATTTGTAGAAGATACGATAGTATGCATAAGTGACAAGGAAATTTCTACCAGGAAACTCCTACAGCTGATAAACACCTTCTTCCCACCTTGCTCGGGGAAGACTGGGTGAGTTGAAGTGTGAGGATCTTAGCAAGTGTCCTTTTCACCTCTACACTTCTTTCAATCCTCAAATTCCATCAATTTTATCGAGGCAATCACATGAAGCTGTGGGAATGTGAGAAAGGGCTATTGCAATTTTGTGTGTTGAATATCCAGTGTTTCTATCTTATTCTCAGGGTCTCATTTGTGGCAGCCATGAATAAGTGGTCTCTTGTGGCTGTGACCTACGTGACAGAAGGTCCAGGCTATTGACTCTCAATGTACCATGTCCTCTGCAGAGACCATGGTTTCTGCAGTGGGGTAGGAAAGCAAGGCAGACCCTGTGAGACCTCATTCCCCTCTGCTTGGTTACTGTGGAGAACTTAGCCTCAAACTTGCAGAAACTCTGTTGGAACTGCTCTGCAATCTGCATTGCCTCCTTCTCTGCCTGTACAGAGATCATATCTGCATGTGTCCTGAGGGCTATCTTAGGCTCACCTTCCCAAGTATATTCCTACATTAATACCTCGCTTGTCTCAATCCATCATGATCACATCCTGAAGGGTGAAAACTAGTAAATTACCAGGTTTAAGAATTATGCATCAGACCCCCCTCCTTTTTTTCTCTCCCTTTTTATTTAGTAGCCATGTTACTGTGGCTTCACCTTTTGGATAACTGTGTCTCCCCAAACTCCTAATGTATCAATGCTGTACTCACAATGTTACTTCTTGTTGTAACCATTTGGGGCTCAAACCTCACCAGTCTGCTCAAGAGTGATTATTAATGCTAATGTTGACCAAGGTGGTATGGCATTTATAATGTGGCTGGTCTTGTATCTGGTTTCATCTATATGATAAATCTGTCACATAGAAATTATTTCCATTCAGAGGATAAAAAACTGGATCTTAAAGTGGTTTTCAAAAACTACTTAAATCTGTATGGTTAATCAGAGATAGACCTGGCTACCTGGCTTCAAGGCTAGTACTAGCTGTAGGAATAATTGAAGCAACATTTTTTTTCTTCCTGTGTGTATGGTATTTTGCAAAAAATGTTACTGAATTATTATATTAAATCTTTAAAAACTACTATGAGGCAGGTGAGGATAGGATATAACCTAGCATCCTAGCATCAGAGGCTGAGGCAGGAGGATTATGAATTTGAGGCAAGTCTGGGTTATATAATGAGACCACTGCCCCCCTAAAAGTTCCCCCATCCTAGTGGAAGGAGAAAACTAAAGATGAGGATGAAGATAAACAAAACAGAGACTAGAGTAACTGTAAGAAACAGACAAACCAAAAGTTGGTTCTTCAAAAATGATTAACAACATTAGCAACCTTTTCTCAGATAAACTTTGAAAAAAGGAGATGGATATTAATACAATTTGAGACCTCACCATCCATTCTCAAGAATATGAAGAATTTCAAGAGCACTCAGTACTTATATGCTAACTGTTGTGTGGCCTAGATGCAATGGACAAATTCCTACAAACCTGGATTCTTTAGAGGTGGAATTGTGAAAGAAAAAATTGAATAGCTGTATAACCAATAAGATTGGATCAACAAAAAATTGACAAAATTTCACAGACTTTAATAACAAAAACACTGAAACATGATGGAAGTCCAGCTCCGTATAACAAAGGCCACACATGGAAACCCACAGACAACATCATATGCAGTGGGGAGACTGACAGCTTTTTCTCTAAGATCAGGAAGAACACAGGATGCTTCTGTGACCACATCTGTTCAAGAGACTCTTAGGAGTGCTACACAGAGCCATTAGGCTAGACAATGAAATGAAGGTGCCCAATTATGAGGTGCTAAAGATATCTGTAGATGACAGGAACTTGTTAACAGAAAATCCTTAACATTCTACAGAAAGTTCTCAAAACTAAATGAGCAAAACTAGTAAATTTGTTGGCTAATGAAATGAACATGCCCAAGTGAGATGTATTACTGTATACTAATATTGACCATGAACAATTGGATTTTCCTTTTTTCTGACAGTAGTGGAACTTGAACCTAGTTCCTATTTCATGCCCAACAAGTGTTCAGCCCTTGAGCAATAGTCTCAGCCTTAACAGTGAACAATTGGAAAGGAAATGAAGAAAGTATTTATTTATGAAAGCACCAAAAAGAATAAAATACTTAGAATTAACTCCACCAAGGAGATAAAAGACTTGCACTCAGAAAACTACCAAATAAGAGATGATGAAAGAAGACAAGAAATGACAACCATTGGGGTTGATGGGTTGGAAGACTTAATCTCATTATTACGTTGTTCTGCAGTACTGGGATTGAACCCAGGGCTTTATGCATGGTAAGCAATGCACTACCACTGAGCTATACTCTAAGCTCTGCCTTCTAATTTTTATTTAGAAACAGGATGTCAATAAATCAGTCAGGCTGGCCTTGAATTGGTTGTGGGAGGCAGTTTTAGAACTTGGTACTCCTGCCTCAACTTCTTGACTGGCTGGAATTACAGGCATAAGCCAGCTTGCCTGAAAGATTTTTTTTTTAATAGATGAAAATATCCCTGAATGTAGTCTATCAGTTCTATGCACATCATATCAAAACCACAGTGGCATTTTGCACAGAAATAGCAAAGTCCATTCTAGCTGTCCTGAAACTCACTATATAGATCAAGATGGCCTCAAACTCCCAGCGATCCACCTGTCTCTGCTCCCAAGAGCTGGGGTTAGAGGCAAGCTCCACCATATCCAGCCTTAAAAGTATCTTGAAAAAAGCAAGAATAAAGTTGCAGGACATCCTACATGATTTCCTTTTTTAGTACAAAGCTGCAACCATCAAAATAGTCTACTACTGATATAAATGCAGACATACACATCAGTGAAACGGAATTGGAAAGCCCAGACCTGCTCATGGACCCTGACCATGATTAAATTAAAGATTAGTTAATATGATCAATATGTGTGTTTATAGGCCACAGTTTTGCATATATATTATCATGTGTGTCAGATATGCACAGTTGGCATATCCAGCATTTCACTGATCACTTTTATGTTTGTTAAAAACATTCATTTCTGCTGGCTCTTTTAAATTAATTGGTATGAAACAGAATTGTCCTATTTAGTTACAGATATTTGAAGGCTTTCTTGCTGTTCAACTGACCCTCATGACCAGATGAGTTTTGATTAGGCTGCTAAAACTGCACAATGTTAAAAGAATAATCAGTTAAACAAGGGATGTTGGGAAAATGGGATATCCAGGTAAAAGAATGAAGTTAAGCCTTCACCTAACAACATATACAAATCAACTCTACATGGATCAAAGACCTAAAATGGATCAGAGCTGAAAGTCACCAGACTTAGGAGACGGGATGAAAGCATCTTGAAATTGGATTTTGAATGGTGTCTTTGTTATGATGCCACATGCATCATATGGGCCTTTTGGCTGCTTGTATGTCTCTGCACAATAAGCATGTTTGGTACCTGAGGAGAACCGAATAAGGTGTTAAATTCCTTGGAACTTCAGTTACAGACAGTAATAAGCTGCCATGTGGGTACTGGGAATTGAACCCCTGTCCATTGAAAGAGCTTCTAGGGCTCTTAACTATTGAGCTATCTCTCCAGTGACATAAACCACACACACACACACACACACACACACACACACACACACACACACACTATTGCACATATATGGTTACCAGAAAAAAGAGTCTTGTGCAAGGAGGTCATGCTGTCAATGTTAGCATGAGGATGAGAAACTCAGTATATGGGCCACCAAGATGGCTGAGTTGGGAAGAGTGCCTGCCAGACTCCCTCCAGTACCTACCCCCAAATGCCAGACAGAAATAAATTCACAAATTAATATGGGCCAGTAAAATATCTTAGCAGATAATGGGCTAGTTCACCTACCTGAGTTCAATCCCCTGTCCCTGGAGAACTGGCTCCCACAAATTGTCCCCTAATCTCCACATGATGGTGTGGGACATGCACACAAAATGAACAAATATGCAAAAATAGTAAGAAACTCAATACAGGTCCTTTCTATCTATGGATTTTATATTTATGGATGGAAATATTCTTGGAAACAAACTACTTGGAAAAGTATGTCTACAGTGAAAAATGTATTGTCTCCTCCTATCATGGTCCTGCACTCAACACAATAAGACTAGTGTCTATGCAGTATTCATATTAGCCATTGGAAATAATCTAAAGAAATTCTGAATGTGTGTGTACGGGGGTATAGAGGAACATGAATATTTTACTACATTCTGAGGGTAGACTGTGTATCTGACTCAGACACTAAACTCTTAATCACTTTGCATTTCCATTTGCTATATTGACATTTATTGCTGTTACTGACAGGGTTTCACAATGTAATCTGGGCTGGCCTTGTATTTCTTTTTTGTATAGAGAGATTTTCTATTCATTTTACATATCAACCACAGATTCCCCTGTCTGCCCCCCCCCAAGAGTTCCCCTCCAATTCACCCCAGAATGCCACCTCCTCCAAGGCAAGGTCTCCCATGGGGAGTCAGCAGAGACTGGTACATTCCGTTGAGTGGCCTTGTACTTATATGCTTCCTGCTTCATGCTCTCTCTCTCTTTTGAGACAGGGTCTCACTATGTAGCTCTGGCTAACCTGAAACTGGCTACTAAGACCAGGGTGGTTGGGAACTCTTAGAGATCCAACTGTCTCTGCCTCTGTTGTGCTGGGGTTAAAGGCATGCAGCATTCTGCTCACCTTGCTTGGCGTTGTATCATGAGATCAACATGCATCCATCACCAAGCTGGCTTTATTTGTAATTTGAACCATGTTTTCCTCCCTGTACCTTTTACACATTCTGCACTCTGTTGCTAAAGAAACTGCCCCCACCCCCAACACTATGGAGTAAGAGGGGAACAGAGGTCACTCACCTATTACATCCAGCTGGAATGGGTCACTTATCTTGGAACCGAGTGGATTGGATACCTCACACTGATAGTTCCCTGAATCCTTATTCCTGGCAGGGACTATTTCGAGGGTTCTGTTGTTCTGGCTCAGTGTCATCGTATTGGTGATCCTCAGACTCTGGCCATTGAAGAACCATCTGACAGAGTTATCAATGTCGATTGTAGGGCACTTTAGGAACACAGAGACCAGGTCTTTTTCTATGGTTTTGTTGACTTGGATGGATGGTGTAGTCACAGGATCTATGGATAAACAAGGGATGGGGCCAGCTGAGAGTCCATCACCCTCAGAGATCTCAGATAGCTCCTAGGGTCCATAAAATGAAGGGGCCCTCTGCAAGATCACATCTTTGGCTTGAAGATATGGTCTGCAAGAAGAGAGCTCAATCTTACTCCATCAAGATCACTCACAGTGACCCTGAGTCAGGGTTTTGTGTAGATTCCACACTGGGTGCCTCTTCAACCAACTTGTCTAGAAATCTCATGGTTGGGGGAATGTATTTCCCAATGATTTTTGTGGGAATTCTTGCTCCCACTTTGTGTGAGTGTGAACAGTCAGGTCCCTGTTTTGTTTGTTTGTTTGTTTGTTTGTTTGTTTTTTGTTTTTTCGAGACATGGTTTCTCTGTGTAGCTTTGCGCCTTTCCTGGAACTCAATTGATAGCCCAGGCTGGCCTCGAACTCACAGAGATTCTCCTGCCTCTGCCTCCCGAGTGCTGGGATTAAAGGCGTGCGCCACCACCGCCCGGCTCAGGTCCCTCTTTTATGAAATAGCCTTCTGTTTGTTTTTAATTAAATAATTTGTCATGGAATTAAGAATCTTAAAGGTGTTAAAGGCTATACCTCAGGACTGGGAGAAATCCCTAACTGAAGAATTTCTGTTTGTAGAAACACTTATATTTCCTGCCCCATAGACGTGGATTAAAAACTACAGAGAACTGAATAGTCACAGTGCTGACCACAGTCTGCCACTCTAATCCTCAGTATTGATAATTTTTGAGACAGGGTCTCACTCTACAGTCCTAGGTTGCTTGGAACTTGCTATGTAGACTAGGCTGGCCTCAAACTCACACTATCTACCTGTTCTTCCTACTCAGTGCTGGCATCAAGGTATGTGCCACCACACTCAGCTGACATTTGTTTCTTGAACCTTGAGAATAGTAAGCAAAAGAAAATCATCAACCGTCAGTGACATGGTTCACTCTGACTCAGAACAGGGCTCTCAGGTTCCTTCTCCACCTACTCTTTCCATCCCAAGGAGTCAGAGCTGAGCCAGCCACCCCACCCATGAGACAGAAGAAGACCTCTGAGCAAAGGTCTAGTCCCCATGTGTGGGGAATATTCTCCTCCAATTTGGAGAATAAGAATGGGAGCACAGTTGAAAGCCCTGGGTGTTCCTTATAGGTTATGGAGATCATAAAATGAAAATGGAGGGGACAGGAAAGCTTGTGTTAGGCACAGAAAGAAATCCTGACCTTGAGGATCTCCTAACCATGGAAAGTCCTTCACATAACTAAAGACTTTTCAATACTGGAAAAACCTCCTCCTCACATTGCAAACTCCATCCCTATCACACAGAAACCAGAGAACCAGGAGGCCATTAGACATAGGGATGGGGCTTGGAGGAAGACTGAGTTTTGCTTGTTCCCATAGCCATGGGCTGGAAATTAAATGCTACTGTACCTTCCCAGAAAGTTAAAAGACTCCACTCCAAACCTGGTGCTGATATTTCAGAGATCCACTTACTAAGGACTGTAATGTCCTTGACTGTGGTCTTACTGAGGACACTGACAGTTATTGAAGAGGCAGGTATAAGATCCACTTTTATTAGTATTAATGTTAGGAATATAGAGTTCTTGAGAGGATGATTGGAGCTCGCCATTGACAAACCAAGAGTACTGTGGAGGTGCATTAGTATCTGTGTGGCAGCAGATGTAAGGTTTGTTCTTCAATGGAAATGAATATTTGAGAGGGATATGATCAGGACATCTGAATCATCTGGAGCAAACAAAATAAAGTCACATGTGATGTCAGCAGAGGGAAGGGAAAACCCTGGTCTATAGAAAGCCATAGTATCTCTTTGAGGTGTGCTTTAACCTTAGTTGAGCAGGTCTGGGGTACAGATTAGCAGAAGAGTACTCATTCAGCATTCACAAGCCATGATCTATCTCAAGCACAACACACAAATATTCCCACAGTACACTGTTGTGTGCACTGAGACTGAGTGTGACATGTCCCCTGTCTCAATAACCCTGAGCCTCTCTAGTCAGAAGTCCCTGTAGCCCATTTAAGCTCAATGCTTGGCCTGTCTACATGTGCTTGGGCTGGGCCAGGATGCCCTGGCAGCCTAGGTATCTATATGGTAGGTCTGTGTCATGAACTCAAGGGAATTGGGACTGATATGGTAGCTCTAACCCTCTGTATTTAGGCAGTTGGGGCCAGGATGAAACAGAAAATATTTACAGGTAATGTTCAGAGAGAATGAATTACTTGGGGAGGCACTCACTGGGTTCCAGGTTCACATTCATAGTGTCCTGTGTCAGTCCTCAAAACACTGAGTAAAATGAGTGTTCTGTTGTCCTCAAGCAGCTTCAACCTGTCCTCTTCTGAAAGGCTTTGATCATTTATCCTCCAAAGGTAGGCTGTATTCTGAGTCTCAGGCTCACACATTAATGCCACTGAGTCCTTACCTTCCATGGGATTGGAATTGTTGGTTGTGATATTGGTCTTGGGTAGTGGTGTTGTGCTGACCACAGAGAGATGATTGCCCTGTGTGGTACTACTGATTCTTGCAAAGGCCTCTTAGAACCAGAGACAGTCTCTTAACCTCCAGCCAACTCAGATCCTTAAAGAATCAGGCAGGAAGCATATTAAAGGCAAATGGAGTTACTGAGTGCTCAGAGATAATGGGGCCTCCTGTGCTGTGTATGGGAGAAGAAAAGACTGTCTCATGAGTGAACTCAACTGCAGTGTTTGCTGGTCAGACTCAAGCCTTGGAATCAGAGACCTCATTTTATCTCCTGGTCCTCAGGGACCCGTTTCCTGCCTTGAGACACAAGGTTTGAGTCCCTCCAGCTACACTAACCTCCCCTGCTGAAGGTAAACCAGAGCCCTCCAAGCCTTTGCCTGTTCAGGGTTGTCTACAGATAGTTCATGATTAGTCTTCTCATTGAGCCTCCCTGAAAACCTGACAGCCTGTCTGAGATCTCAAACAGCTCAGGATCTGGCTGACATTTAGGTCCAGCTGGGGCACAGGTGGGCCATTCTTATCAGGTGTTTGGTGTTGGTCGACACGAATCAGGGAGTCCTTGTAGAAGTAACCATCTCATTAAATAAGAAACACAGAGCCAATGCAAAGATGAAAGCCCGAGAGGTCAGAGCTAAGAGCCTTACCCTTCACTGTTGCAGCTATCCTCTTCAGCCAAAAGACCTACTTCCTGTGTGTTTGTCTTTATATAAACTTTCTGTTCTGCCTTCTCATTGGTTGTAAACCCAACCACATGACCACATCATCACTGCCTGCCTGTACAGACCTCCAGGTCTTCTATGGTTGGTATTGAGATTAAAGGTGTGTGTCTCCATGCTGGCTGTATCCTTGAACACACAGAGATCCGCGTAGCTCTGCCTCCCAAGAGCTGGGATTAAAGGCATGTACCACCACTCAGCTTCTGCAATGGCTTGCTATTAGCTCTGACCCCCAGGCAACTCTATTTATTAACATACAAATAAAATCACATTTCAGTACAAATAAAATATCAACATAAGTCCTGTTTCCACAAAATGATCTAGAAGAGTGATGGTCACTTAGTACCATTTCCAATGTGGGGAGGCTGGAGATGTAGCTGTGAACAGATGTCTTGTGCTATCTACAACCTGTGTGACCCTGACTCAGTGACTGTGTTTCCTGTCTCAGATTCCCTATAATAGGACACATGGTAAATGATCATTGCCACACCTGCAAGTTAACCTTAAATGTGAACAACAACCTTCCCTTCCACCAAGCAGTGTCTATTAGTGTTTGCCTGCAGGAAATAATCCCTAGGCCTGACCCCTAGAGGCAAGGAGCTGCCATTTGTACGCTTTTTCTTCTTTTAGGGCTCTTGACTTTCCAGGGAGGTCTCAGAAGACCATCAGAAGAGCTGGCTGATTGCCTTTCCTACCTTCCACATATGCTGAGCACACTGAGTCTCAGGAGGAGATGCCCAGGTGACCTACCTCAGACATGGCTCTCAGAGGCTATCAGCAGGCTCCCAGTCTACAATCCATCATTGTCCCAACAGGAGATCAAATTCCAACCCAGTCTACAAGCTTTTTGGGATTCCTGGTCCAGTCTGGCATGGAATTCTTGAGCAAAGCTATTGGGGGTGGGGGTCATCTCTCTGTGAGACTCCCATGGTTTCCTCAGCCAGGCCCTTACTGAGTCCTGAAGGGTCTTCCTCAAGGCCATGGTCATGATGAGCATCTAAGACCCTGGGCAGAGTCTAACATGCCTGACCTCAGTTACCTCAACCCCTCTTCTCTGAGGGTGGATTCAAGTGAGGCAACCTGATTTATGGCCCTTTTCTCCACTGTGTGTCCTTTACTAAATGTTTGTATCACAATGTTGGGACCATGACACAGAGTCATCCAGGAGTGACAGCTCTATAGGTAAAATAGGATTAGCTCCACCCATGACCCAGAGGTTACAGAGAATTACTCACAGTATACTTGAAAATGCACGAGATAAAAAAAATCACGATTCATTCTATTCTTTAGTTTTGCGTTGTAGCCTCTTGCATCATTCTTACTGACATTCCTGATGAGCAGTGATCCATTTTGGTACATTTCCACTTGATCACGGAATTCAGGCTGAAGTGCTATTGAATTCGGCCGAGGAGTACATGAGGCTATAAATTTCTTCACAGAGTTTACTTCCTTGAACCAGGAAAACAAACCGTAATCGAATGGCATATCGTGGACAACTAGAAGAACACTATTTCCTACAGCAACAATGGGTGGAATTGCTTCAACAGTGACGAACAGGGCAGTGGTGGGAGAGTTCCAGTAGGTTAAAAGAGAGACTAAGAGGGAAGAGAGAAAAATATCTATCATTATCAGGACTTTTGCTTTTGGTAGAATTTTGAAATGTGAATATTTAACTCTCAGCCTTTGTTTATGTGTCCTGTTGTGGGGAGGTCAGCAGCATCACCCCCATTCATCAGTATCCCTGTTTCTTTTCACTTTATGAAACTGGCTTCATAGTGTCTACACAGCTCACCCCTCTCTGCCCTCAGATCCCTCATCACACTCAGAAACCATAGTGTAGCATGTCTTGTCTGACCTCCTCCTCTAAAGACTCTGTGCCTTCACATTCTGACCGGTCCCTGCTCTGTTTCTTCTGAAGTGCTTCTCAACCCCTGAACCACCTTCTAGATTTCCTTGCTGCTCTATCTTCCTGCCATATAGTAGCAGGGCTTACTGAGGAGGACTAGTTTGAATTTTGTTTAAACCTCTCTACCTCAAACAGGCTCAGATACCAGTGAGCAAATGAGTGTCCCAGAGCCTGGGGTTTATTTGCAGGTTTCTCAGGGTCCTACATAATGATGTTGTTTACTCGCCCACTTTGAGTTTTACTTGGAGAGTCACCCTGATGGAGCTGTCAACTTGAGTCTTCAGGATACAGTGGCCAGTGCTGATAAACCTACAATGGGGAACAACTGAGCTTTTCCTCCCCACTTCCCAATTCCCATCCACTGTGAGCTTCCTGATGGTCTCAGGCTTCAAGCAGAGCCAGATGTCATTTCTCAGGCTCTTTCCCTCTCCCAGAAGACCCATCCAGTCTATGAACTGTCCAACTCTCTACTCCTGAGGAATGTCTCCTCACCTGTGAGCAGGAGTTCTCTCCAGGAGACCTGTCCTTTGTGGAGAGGGGCTGAGGTGAGTTCCATGGTCTCTGCTGTGGGCTAGGCTCTTCCTCTGGAGAGGAGGTTTGTCTCTGAAGCTGCTGCCAAGCTGGGCTCCTCTGGTGTCTGCTCTGATTTTATTCCCAGACCTCAGCCTCCTCCCAGAGGAGGGGACTAAATGGAGTCAGATGGGCTGGGGATGGAGTCTCTGTGTATATATTGCTCTGTTCTTATGTGAGTGCTGCCTCCCATCCTTCTATTCCTTTGTTGTTCAGTGTTCTAGAACATACTTTGAGCCAAAAGGCTGAGAAATGTCCTGTGTCCCAAGAAAACAGCAGCTCACCCCAGGGCCTTGTCCCTGAACTTCCTATAGCCAAGTGTGTATAACCTTGAGACCCCAAAAGCTAGCAGAGCCCAGTCTGCCCTGTGATCTCAATGCTCAGGGAAGGTGGGATTTATTCCCAGCAGAGAGTGGCAGTCTACTCTAGGGGCAGGAAAAGGTCCAGTGATGCCTGTGGAGGGCCCAGACCTGTCATCACTAGTGTCACCAGTCAGGTGTCTGATGAAGGAATACATGTTATCTCAGGGGTTCATATTCTGCTCTGCAGAAGGAGGTGACCTGTGTGTTCTAGGAAGAGAACCCTGTGCTCCAGCTTCTTATGGAGGGCACCAGGGAGACTCCTCCACCTCCAGTTTCCTGTGCTGGCTGAATGTGATTCAGGTCTGCCCATGCCCTCCCTGACCTTCTGAGTTGTCTTTGCTCGCCTTGGTGATTGCCCTGTGATCTCCCTGTCTTTCCTCATGGATGATGAGAGAAGGGAGGGGACTACATAGGGTCTCCTTGCAGAGTGGGGGTCTCAGTGACAAAGAAACGATTATGTGAGGGAGCCTAGGCCTGTTGGAACTGGGGTGGAAACAAGGCTGCAAGATAGGGTCACACCTCAAGGAGCTTCTCCCTGTTGATTATGTGGTTTATTGTCGCCCCCTGTTGCTCATGAGGAGACCTGCAGCTCATGTTAGGGCTACTGCCAAGCTACAAATGCTGGAATGAAGCTGAGCACCAAGTTTCTCAGGAAGCTCTCAGTGTGCAGCTGCCTTTGAGGATCTAGGTAGACTTTTGCTGGAGACTAAAATAGCTGAGGTGAGACTCACTGCCATTTTGATCTGCAGTTCCAGGAGGACTGATGATGTTGAGCCCCGTTTCCCATGTGTTTTTATTAGATTGTGTGTGTGTGTGTGTGTGTGTGTGTGTGTGTCTTGTTCAGGGCAGGAATATTCAAGTCCTTTGCTAACTCTAAAATCATTTTATTCCAACTTTAAATTTTAAAGCAAAGTACATTCATTCACTAACGATAACACATTCTACACTTACAACATACAACGAAAACCAAACCAAACCCTGCAAACTTATCAGTGTTGGTTTCTGGTTTGTTAGTCTTGGAGATTCAGGGGCGGTAACTTACCATTCCCTGGAATTTTCATAAATTCCCCAATTATGATAATTTAAGCATACTTTGGAAGGCTTTACTCACTGTAATTGTTATAGCTGGATTTCTTGTTTAAAGAATAATGCACCCTAAGTTTGTAGCACTTACAAGAACTGCATTGTACAGGGACATTTAAAAGATGAAAAACATAACTTCAAATTTGGGCACCCAGTAGAGTGGCAGCACAGATTTACATGTGGATATTGCTTGTTAAAAACCTGCTTTACATCAAAACCGTGTTCCATGTTGAGAGAGCGAGCATTCAGAGGTACCACACTAAGTACAGCATTTATGTAAACTCAATAGGGAGTATTTTGTCACTCTAAAATTACCCTTTCATGTTCCTGTTCCTATAGGTTGTATTGTACCTCTGAATATTTAATTACATATGTACATGCATACATTATATAGGCTAGGATCCACACAAAAGAAAGAACATGTGTTTTTCCCCTGAGGTTGGGTGATCTCATTAGTATACATTCTAAATCTATCCACATTCCTGTAAATTTGGTGACTTCATTTTTCTCTAGAGATGAATAATATTTCATTTGGTATATGCACTAGACTTGCATTATACATTCTTCTGTTGATGGACATCTAGATTGGTTTCATCTCCTTGCCATATTGAATAGAGCAGTAGCAATCATGAGTGCCAATATCTCTATGGTAGGGTACAGGATCTCTGGGTATGTGCCCAGTAAAATAGCGGAGTCTTGTGGTATTTTCTAATGTTTTGAGAGACTTCCACGAGCTCTATATAATGACTGTACTAATTTACACACCCAGCAGCAGTTAATACATGTTCCCCATCTTCCACATCCTCTGCAACATTTGTTGTCAGTTATTTTGATTATAGCCAATCTACCTGGGGTGAGCTGGAATCTCACAGTAGATTTAATTTGCATTTCCCAGATGACTGGGGTTCACTTTTTTTCCGGAGTTGTATCACTTATTTATTCTGAACACAAAAGCTGTACCATATAGATGAATTACAAATATGTACCTGGCCTTAAACATGATCAGCTATGGGGAATACCCAGAACTGCTCATGTACCCTGGCCATGATTAAATGATGATTAGTTCATAGGATCAATATGTGGGTTTATGGGGCACAGTTTTGCATATATATTACAATGTGTGTCAGATATGCACAGTTGGCATATCTAGCATTTCATCGATCACTTTTATGTTTGTTAAAAACATTCATTTCAGCTGGCTCTTTTGAATTAATTGGTATGAAACAGAGTTGTCCTAGTGAATTACAGATATTAGAATGCCTTCTTGTGGTCCATTTGACCCTCTGTGACCAGATGAGTTATGATTAGGCTGCTAAAACTGCACAATGTTGGAAGAATAATCAGTTAAACAAGGGATGTGTGGAAGATGTGATATCAAGGTAAAAGAATAAAGTTAAGCCTTCACCTAACAACATATACAAATCAACGCTACATGAATCATAGACCTAAAATGAATCAGAGCTGAAAGTCATCAGACTTTCAGGAGTCAGGATGAGAGCACCTTGAAATTGGATTTCAAATGATGTCTTTGTTATGGTGCCAGATGCATCATATGTGCCTGTAGATGTAACCAACCTTCTTATTAAATAAGAAACACAGAACCAATGTAAAAGAGAAAGCCAAGAGGTCAGAGCTCAGAGCTAAAATCTCACCCTTCCTCCTACAGTGCTCCTAGCTTCCCAAAAGAGACCTATTTCCTGTGTGTATATCTTTTCATAGTCTTTTGTTCTGCCTTCTCATTAGTTGTAAACCCAAACACGTGACTGCCTCATCACTGTCTGTATGTACAGCCCTCTAGGTCTTAAAGGCATATGTCTCCAATGCTGGCTGTATCCCTGAACACACAGAGATCTATGGGATTAAAGGTGTGTGCCACCACCGCCACGCTCTGTCTATGACTCTAATAGCTCTGACCCCCCCCCCCCGAAACTTTATTTATTAACATACAATTAAAATCACATTTCAGTACATTTAGAATACCACCACATTTCCCCTTTTCTATTTTAATAAAAAAAAAAGCAAAAGGTTATAACTAACAAAAGAAAAACTATATACAAAAGTACAATAACTATATACAATATATACAAGTAACAAATACCTAAACGATGTCTAGGCCATTTGTATTTGACAAATCAGAGAAAATAATTCCATTATCTATCCTATTTTGGTAAGTCCAAAATGTATCTAATTCACTTTCTATCCTAATTAATCTTCAAGTATAACTAACTAATCTTCAACTCCCGCAGAGACCCAAGAAGGAAATAATATTAGCTAACAAAAATAAAAACAGGAAGTGCATGCAAGCAACTTCCAAAAATTTGTGAGTTGACAGAAACAGCCAGCTGCCTGGACAGTCACCTGAGGTTTCTCCACAGTGTTGGGGCATCATCTTCAGCCTACAGGCTTAGCGTATCTGACAGACTCATTTGTGAAGTAGGATGTACACAAGGTCAACAGTTCAACCTCACATTGGGTGATCAGTCCATGTACCAGAAACACCTGAATTCCACTAGTGTCATGTCATGATTCAGGATTTTAAATTCTGGAAATTGTTGATGGTTTTTGAATTCAGCTGTTCATTCTTCTTGGCTGTGTATATATGGCTTCATCTCAGCATCCCCTTCTCCTCCACATCCCTCTATTAAATGCCAGTCTACTATCAAAAGGCGTGAGCTTTCAGCTGCTGTTCCATTGCACAACAGAAGCCATTGGCCCTCTGCTTGTTAAGCTGCCTTTGAAGAAAAGAGCACTGTACCTTTTCCAAATTGTAAAGGCCACTTCAGGGATGGTGCCATATTGTCCTGGCCTCAGAAGATGCCTTTTGATAAAGCCATAACCACACTTGTTTTGGCAACAATCAGTAGTCCTTTGTTTCATGTTCTGTCCATTTTGTCCTGTTGATTCAAGGATACTTTGTTGTCCAGTGGCTAACTTTTGCCACAATGAAAGTTAATTCCATATGCAGTTTCTTCAATGCCCATATTTTCTCTGAAGTAGATTGGTACTGCCAGGAGCCAACATGTCTCAAAAAAGAAAAATTTTCTAAGTTATTAAAACATTTTAAATGCCATATTCTGTAGATCTCTGAAGGGTTTGAAGATGACCTGTCTAAAACATCTCTGCTCAATTTTTAAAACATATCTAATATGACTACAAGTTCTATTGTAATGTCTAACTACTAACTTTCATTTCTTTATATCCTAATAGTTGGTAATAATAACATTCAAGGATCAGAAAATTGCATTACATTGCTAAATGAATGGTATGAATACAATGAGAAACATACATATAGCATTTCCTAACAATACCAGTTTCCAATTTGTATACAATATAAAACAATCCAATCCAATGTAAAGTATTTAAAACTAGTAATTATCTTTTCCTTTCCTTTCTTTCTTTTTTTAAACAAAAACCTTAAATCTAATCTCCATTGCTTAGCCTTTTTCCTAATCCTTGAAAACAATGAAACCAACCCCACTTAAACAATGAAAATTATCCCAGACCCAAAACCCATTAAAAAGACCAAAAACCTACCCGCCCCACACCACCTCTTTGGAAATGTGGGCGTCGTATTCTTAAAATTGATCCCTGCTGGGTATGGGTGAAGTTATCTTTATCCTGAAAGAAAAATTTTAGGTTAATTGTCAAATTCTAGGAAAGGTAACTATATCCTTCATTATCCAGTCTGTGTATAATGCCAAAGTTCAGGGTTTATCTCAAGTCCTTATTCAAGTAGTCTTTGAGACTGGATCATCTCAGCTAGTCATCTCAAAATTGCTCTGAGCACTTTGTAGTTCAAAGTTGATCTGTAGATTATGTTTGTCAGCTTAGTGATATTATTATTGTCCATGTGGAATCGTTGTTGTTGTGGGGCCCCATCTTCTTTCTGGAGACTTCATTTGATGTTAGGCCTGGCTGTGATTTCCTGCAGAAAACTGATAAGAAACTCGAACACAAAGACATATATATGCAGCTAATTGAAGCCTTTTTTCTAGAATTGGTCAGTACTCTATATGACCATCCATATCTTAACAAAGTTTAAAATGTATATATATCTATATATCTATATATTAATCTTGTAAATTTTGATATAAAGTTCATACTTTAAGAAAAGTTTAAAGAATCAGAATAGAATCAAAGAGTTGAGATTAGTAATAGAATAGTCCCTTAATTAATTTGGCTTTTGTCCTGTCCCACAGCAGATGATGGCTCTTTTATTCTGGCATGATACAGGGAGTTTGTATTTTCCTTTTAACAATATGCTTGAGTTTAAAGAAGGAGAGAGCCATTCTCCAACTCCAAAGTCAGCTTTAAATTTTAATTGAACTGGGACTATTAGAAGACCAATAGTGTTAAATCTTTAGAGAAAAGCAGAAACAAACATTTAGGAAGACATAAAATTTTTTAGATAATATATACCCATAAGTCGTTTCACTCTGTTTCCTGGGATAGATGATTTGTCCCTTTTCTTCAGTTGTCTCATTTGTCTTGTGTTCTTCAGATTCCTTAACCTTCATTCTCCTAAAAGACAAAAACAAAAACCTTTCCCCAAGAGTAATTTTGGGGATGTTCCTTTTTGGCAAGTTAATATCTGATTAAGCCGGGCGGTGGTGGCGCACGCCTTTAATCCCAGCACTCGGGAGGCAGAGCCAGGCGGATCTCTGTGAGTTCAAGGCCAGCCTGGACTACCAAGTGAGTTCCAGGAAAAGGCACAAAGCTACACAGAGAAACCCTGTCTCGAAAAACCAATATATATATATATATATATATATATATATATATATATATATATGATTAAATGAAAAGGCATGTGTTACTAGTACAAGTTAGTTTAAATTGGATGTTCATGCTGGTTGATGAACTATCACCTCCTCTAACAGAATAGCATACAATTCTGATTTTTGAACTGAATTATTAATTAAGAGGTTTCTTGTGTTCAAATCGAACCTTTATCAGTTTTGATGGTACCCACAGCTTATCTTCTCCTGTAGAAACAAAAGCAAAACCTCGTCCCCAACGTAATACATACCCTGGTTTCCATTCTGAGGTCAGAACATCCTTAAAGTATATAGGCTGATTTAATTCTGTAGTTTTTTCTATTATCCAATGTCTCTCTGTAGCTGTTGTTCCTTTCTCATTGGCATTGAGAAAATTCAAAATTAATAGAGCATTATGCAGTCTATTTCTGGTGTTTTTGTTACCCCTTTCTGTTTATTTAGCATATCCTTTAGAGTTCTGTTTGATCTTTCTATAACTGCTTGACCTGTAGGATTATGTGGTATACCTGTAATATGCTTTATATTTTAAGCAAAAAACTGCTTCATTTTAACAGAGACATATGATGGAGCATTGTCAGTTTTGATTTGTGCAGGTATACCCATGATGGCCATAACTTCCAGCAAATGAGTGATTACAGAATCAGCTTTTTCAGAACTCAAAACAGTTGCCCATTGAAATCCTGAATAAGTATTGATGGTGTGGTGTACATATTTTAATTTTCCAAATTCTGCAAAGTGAAACATGTCCATCTGCCAGATTTCATTCCTCTGAGTACCCTTTGGGTTACATCCTGCTGGTAATGGTGTTTGATTGTAGAAGGAACAAGTAGGACATTTCTTTACTATTTCTTTGGCTTGTTGCCAGGTTATGGAAAAATCCTTTTTTAAACCTTTACTATTGACATGTTTTTTATGAAACTCTGAGGCCTCCATCACATTTCCTATCAATAATTTATCAATCTCATCATTGCCTTGTGCTAGAGGGCCTGACAGACTGGTATGGGATCAGATGTGAGTTATATATAAAGGATGACTCCTTTTCCTGATTGTATCTTGTAATTGAATAAATAGTGAAGTTAATTCTGAAGCATCAGGGATAAATTCTGCAGTCTCAATATGTAATACCACTCTTTCAGCATACTGAGAGTCAGTTACTATGTTGAGAGGTTCTGAAAAATCCATTAATACCAACAGAATAGCATACAATTCTGATTTTTGAACTGAATTATAAGGACTTTGAACCACTTTACTTAAATTTTCTGATTTGTAACCTGCCTTTCCTTGTTTCTTGGCATGTGTATAAAATGTACAAACTCCAGATATGGGTTTTTCCAGTACAATTCGAGGCAAGATCCAATCAGCTCTCTTTATAAGATCAATTCTATTGCTTTTGGGATATTTGCTGTTAATTTCTCCCAAAAAATTACTGCAAGCTCTTTGACAAGGTTCACTTTCTGTCCATAATTTTTCAATGTCCTCCTTAGTTAAAGGTATGACAATTTCTGTTGGGTCTGTTCCTGCTAATTGACGAAGTCTCAATTTTCCTTTCCAAATCACGTCAGAGATTTTTTCCCTATAAGTTTTCAATTTTTTATTTGGTTTATTTGGTAAAAATATCCATTTCAATATAATATCTTCCCTCTGCATTAATATTCCAGTAGGAGAATGCCTATTAGGTAAAATAACCAAAATGCAATCCAGCTTTGGATCAATATGATCCACGTGCCCTTCATGTACTTTCTTTTCTACCAAGGCCAATTCTTTCTCAGCTTCAGGTGATAATTCTCTTGGACTATTTAAGTCCTTGTCACCTTCTAAGGTTTTGAACAAATTATTCAATTCATCATTTTTTACCCCAACAATAGTTCGTAGATGAGAAATATCTCCAAATAATCTTTGAAAGTCATTAAGAGTCTGTAGTCTATCTCTCCTAATTTGTACCTTTTGGGGTCTAATTTTTTGTAACTCTATTTTACATCCTAAATAATTAATAGAATCTCCTCTTTGTATCTTTTCAGGAGCAATTTGTAATCCCCAGCAAGGCAAAATTTTCTTTACTTCTTCAAACATTCTTTCTAAAGTATCTGCATTTGAGTCAGCTAGTAAAATATCATCCATATAATGATAAATTATAGATTTAGGAAACTTTTTACGTATCACTTTCAATGGCTGTTGTACAAAATATTGGCACAGAGTTGGGTTATTCAACATTCCCTGTGGGAGGACCCTCCATTGAAATCTTTTAACCAGTTGAGAATTATTATAAGTAGGCACTGTGAAAGCAATTCTTTCTCTGTCTTTTTCTTGTAAGGGTATTGAAAAGAAACAGTCTTTTAAATCAATAACTATGAGAGGCCATCCTTTTGGTAACAGAGTAGGCAAAGGAATTCCAGATTGTAAAGAGCCCATTGGCTGAATTACTTTCTTAATTGCTCTAAGGTCTGTTACCATTCTCCATTTACCAGATTTCTTTTTAATAACAAATACAGGAGAATTCCAAGGGCTGGTTGATTCTTCAATATGCTGAGCATTTAACTGTTCTTCTACCAGATCTTCTAAAGCCTGGAGTTTCTCTGTTGTTAAAGGCCATTGCTGGACCCATACAGGCTTGTCTGTTAACCATTTTAAAGGTAGAGCTGTTGGTGTCTTTGGAAGATCATCAGTTGTTGTGCCCTGTTCTTGTATAATATGGATGGCTGGTGACCACTCATTAGAACAATATCTTCTAATATTTCTCTCAGAAACATGTGCTAGTTTATGATTTGTTTCTGAGATTGGAGGGATGTTAATCTGAGTATTCCATTGTTGCAACAAGTCTCAACGCCACAGGTTCATAGTTATGTTAGCCACATATGGTTTTAATTTTCCTCTCTGTCCTTCTGGACCTATACATTTGAGCCATCTTGCACTCTCTTTCCCTGAGATAATGTCCCAATTCCTAACAGTTGAACATTTACCTCCTGAAGAGGCCAAGTTGGATGCCAAAATTCTGGTGCAATTATGGTAACGTCCACACCTGTGTCTACCAGACCAGACAACAAAACATTTATTTTTATCGTTAATTTTGGTCTTTGTTCATTAATAGAAGTTTGCCAAAAAATTTTCTTTATTTTTCTCCTGAATTTTTTTTTGAAAAAGAAAATATAACTTAACATATTTGAAAAAAACAAGGTGAATACAGGTTCAAAAATAATTAAGTTACATTTTCCTAAGGCTACCTAGAATTAGGCTTTAAAGAATTCTACCATTTCAAGTTTACCACTATTTACTAGATACCAATTTACAAACAAGATGTTCACTTTTTTTGTTCCTTTATCAAGAGAAAAATCTACCTTCAGACTCGGGGTGGTGATGGAGAGGGACTAGAAAACAAGATTCAAACAATCCCATGCAAATATCACATTTTTCAAATGGAAGAACTCCAAACTGCACTAGAAGTTCCAATTACTAAGACAGTTTCCATTGAAATGATTTAAGTACAACTACATGGCACCAAGGTTTAGGCCTAGTATAGGCCTGACAACCAAGTCCTTGTTTTCTGGAAGAAAGGCCTCAAAAGTCCCACTCAATTCCACATAACAATGCTTCGAAGATCAATTAGGTTTTCATTTCCTTAATATTTTTGTTTTTGACTTCTAATCCTAAAGACTAGATTAAAACTTAGCTCAATTCCCAGAAGGCATTGCTTCCCTTTGCTCTATGAAAGAGTCCACCAATACCTCTTCCTCAAAACCATCTAGCCCCCAGCCTCCAGCCTGTACTTGTGATGCATCTTTCTCAACATCCTGAAAAGGTAATTTAGGTAAAATATGCTCATAAACATTAAAACTAGTTGTTAGAAAGATGTAACTAGCTTTATAATTTAAGTTTTAAAACATAAATACTTGCAGCTTGATCTGCACTGACAATGATTGTCGGAGCCTAGAATTCAACATTTACAAATTCTCATTCACACACACAAAACACACTATTATCACACAACTTGTGTCTTGAGAGAATCTTCTGCTTTTTAAATCTTTGGCCTCCCAGTCAGTCCCAAGTTCAACCAACTTTAACTAAAACTTCACTCAGAATTTCCCCAAGTTTTTCACCCACACATTAATGCTTGTCGTATCTTTCATCAACTGTCAAAATCTGAAGCCTGCTCAGAGATCGCCAGGTAAAAGAAAATAAATGAAATACACAGAGGTTATTTCAAAACAGAACATGACCATCAAAAAAAAAAATGTCACGATTCCTGATTGGGATCATCCTTTGTTTACTACCAGTAAGAAAAATCCCACGTTGGACTATTTCACACTCCAGCATTGGCCAAAGGACACGAGAGCTTTCTCCTGAATTTTTTTATTCTCTCTGTTTCATCATCCTGACCAGCATGATTTATTCCAATAGACATTTGGTTATTTAATTACTCTGAGCAGGGATTTCCTCTATGGCTTCTCATATAGTTGTTCCATCGTCAGACTGCCTAAAATTTCAAACAAAACCCAATTTTCTTCCAATGTACACATAAAACCCATTTTCTTTTTTTTTGTTCATAATTAAAACTTTATTAAAAAACTGACACCAAAATAGGAGATCACTGTTGTATACTTTATAAAATCAAACACAGTTACATTGTCTTGGTAGAGTCACTGAACTTGATAAGGCTTTCTGTGAAAAACACAAACTCAGGAACTTGTTTAGGTGATTAGTGTTGCTTTCTTCTAAATGAACAACAGCCTTCTGTGAGCCTGGCTTTTCCTCCTGTGGACTGGCACAACACTGTTGAACAACCTACGCAGAGAACCACTGTCTGAGCGTGGCTGAAAACTGTAGTAATTTTGTAGCAACCTGGACATTTCACATCCATGAAATAAGAATTTGGGCTCTGAACCAGCCGTTTCTTCTTATGTTTTTTCTTTTCCTCTTCCAAGGAAGGGTGTAATAGATCTCTAGCCAGCAGCATGGTGACGACTCCACCAGCACCAGCGCTCCCCATTTTCTTTTTAATGTGGAAAAAATTTCTCTTTTAAATAGTTTCCTTTAAAATATCTGATATGTTATGACTTACCAAATCTGCGTAGATCAGTAGAAATCTGAGGAAATTTCAAAACAGCCACCTAGTGTCCAAGGTGTAAATTCAGAGAGAGAGAGAGAGAGAGAGAGAGAGAGAGAGAGAGAGAGAGAGAGAGAGAGAGAGAGAGCAAGAAAGCGTAGCCGGCTAAAGCTTAAATCCAGCCATGTGTTCCCTCTTGAGCCGAGTCAAGTCTTGGCTCTGGCTTCCTTAAGCTCCAACCACGTGCATTGGCTTTACAGGCGAGGCCCTGTTCGGCAGGTCAGGCCTGAGTTGTTTGTAGCACCAGCTTTAAGCAAGTAGCTCACGGTTAGTCCGGCCTGAGGTCAAGCAGACCTAGGCCCAGGCTAGGAAGCTGACCGCCCAGCCTGCCGCCCTTGCAGGAAAGCGAACCTGCCACCAAGCCAAGCGGTTTTTAATGGATTCTTGTCACGTTGGGCACCAGATGTAGATGTAACCAACCGTCTTATTAAATAAGAAACACAGAACCAATGTAAAAGAGAAAGCCAAGAGGTCAGAGCTCAAAGCTAAAATCTCACCCTTCCTCCTGTGGTGCTCCTAGCTTCCCGAAAGAGACCTATTTCCTGTGTGTCTATCTTTTCATAGTCTTTTGTTCTGCCTTCTCATTGGTTGTAAACCCAAACACGTGACTGCCTCATCACTGTCTGTATGTATAGCCCTCTAGGTCTTCAAGGCATATGTCTCCAATGTTGACTGTATCCCTGAACACACAGAGATCTATGGGATTAAAGGTGTGTGCCACCACCGCCACGCTCTGTCTATGGCTCTAATAGTTCTGACCCCCCCAGGCAACTTTATTTATTAACATACAATTAAAATCACATTTCAGTACAATTAGAATACCACCACATGGGCCTTTTAGGTGCTTATATGTCTCTTCACCACATGCATGTTTTGCACATGAGGAGAGCAGAATAGGGTGTTGAATTCCTTGGAACTTCAGTTAGAGACAGCAATAAGATGTCATGTGGGTGCTGGGAATTGAACCCCTGTCTTTGGAAGAGCTTTTGGGCTCTTAACTATTGAGCAATGTCTCCAGTCTCATAAACCACACACACACACACACACACACACACACACACACACACACACTATTGCACTTCACAAAAAAATGGTTACCAAAAAAAAGAGTCTTGTGCAAGGAGGTCATGCTGTCAATGTTAGCATGAAGATAAGAAACTCAGTAACGGGGCCACAAAGATGGCTCAGTTGGGAAGAGTGCCTGCTGTAGCAACTGCCACACAGAAATAAATTCATTAACCAATGTGGGCCAGTGAAATGGCTTAGCAGATAAAGAGCTGGTTCACCCACATAAGTTCAATCCCCTGTCCCTGGAGAACTGGCATCCACAAACTGTCCTCTGAACTCCACACATTGGTGTGGGACATGCACAAAAAATGAACAAATATGCAAATGTAGTTTAAAAAAGTCATTACAGGTCCTTTCTATCTATGGATTTTATATTTATGGATGGAAATCTTCTTGGAAACAAACTACTTGGAAAAGTATGTCTACAGTGAAAAATGTATTATTTCCTCCTATCATAGTCCTGCACTCAACACAATAAGACTAGTGTCTATGCAGTATACATATTAGGTATTGAAAATAATCTAAAGAAGATTTGAATGTGTGGGGGGCGGTGTAAAGGAACATGAATATTTTACTACATTCTGAGGGTTGACAGTGTGTCTGACTCAGACACTAAACTCTTAATCACTTTGCATTTCCACTTGCTATATTGATATTTATTGTTATTATTGACAGGGTCTCACAATGTAATCTGGGCTAGCCTGGTACTTCTTTTTTTTATAGAAAGATTTTCTTTTCATTTTACATATCAAACACAGATTCCCCTGTCCTGCCTCTTCCCACACCCAAGTATTCCCCTCCAATCCACCCCTGATTCCCACTTCCTCCAAGGCAAGGTCTCCCATGGGGAGTCAGCAGAGCCTGGTACATTCAGTTGAGTGGCCTTGTACTTTTATGCCTCCTGCTTTGTGCTCTCTCCCTTTTGAGACAGGGTCTCACTATGTAGCTCTGGCTAACCTGAAACTGGCTACAAAGACCAGGGTGGTTGGGAACTCTTAGAGATCCAACTGTCTCTGCCTCTGCTGTGCTAAGGTTAAAGGCATGGAGCTCTGTGCTCACCTTGCTTGGTATGTTATCATGAGATTAACATGCATCCATCACCAAGCTGGCTCTATTTGTATCTTGAACCATGTTTTTCTCCTTGTGACTTTTACCCATTCTGCACTCTGTTGATAAAGAAATTGTGCCCACCACATCACTATGGAGTAAGAGGAGAACAGAGGTCACTCACCTGTTATATCCAGCTGGATGGGGTCACTCCTCTTGGAACCGAGTGGATTGGATACATCACAGTGATTGTCCCTGGAATCCTCCCTCCTGGCAGGGACTATTTGGAGGCTGCTGTTGTTCTGGGTCAGTCTCATCCTATTCATGATATTCAGACTCTGGCCTTTGAAGAACCAATGAATGGAGTTATCAATGTCCTTTGACGGGCACTTCAGGAACACAGAGACCAGGTCTTTGCCTATGGTTTTGTTGACTTGAATGGAGGGTTTAGTTACTGGATCTGGGGATTAACAAGGGATGGGGCCAGCTGAGAGTCCATCACCCTCAGAGATCTCAGATAGCTCCTAGGGTCCATAAAATGAAGGGGCCCTCTGCAAGATCACATCTTTGTGTTGAAGATATGGTTTGCAAGAAGAAAGCTGAATCTTACTCTATCAAGATCACTCACAGTGACCCTGAGTCAGGGTATTTGTGTAGATTCCACACTTCAACCCACCTGTCTAGAAATCTCATGGTGGAGGGAATGTATTTCCCAATGATTTTGTGGGAGTTCTTGCTCACACTTTCTTTGAGTGTGAATAGTCAGGTCCCTCCTTTATGAAATAGCCTTCTGTTTATTTTTTATTACATAATTTGTCATGGGGTTAAGATGGCCCAGCTAATCTTAAAGGTGTTAAAGGGTATACCTCAGGACTGGGAGAAATCCCTAACTGAAGAATTTCTGTTTGTAGAAAAAATTGTATTTCCTGCCCCATGGATATGGATTAAATACTACAGAGAAGAAGTGAATAATCACAGTGCTGACCACAGCCTGCCACTCTAATCCTCAGTACTGATAATTTTTGAGACAGGGTCTCACAGTACAGTCCTAGATTGCTTGGAACTTGCTATGTAGACTAGGCTGGCCTCAAACTCACACTGTCTACCTGTTCTCCCTACTCAGTGCTGGCATCAAGGTGTGTGCCACCACACTCAGCTGACATTTGTTTTTTGAACCTTGCGAAGAGTAAGCAAAAGAGCATCATCAACTGTCAGTGACATGGTTCATTCTGACTCAGAACGGGGCTCCCAGACACCTTCACCACCCAATCTTCCCATTCCATGAAGTCAGACCTGAGTCAGCCACCCCAACCATGAGACAGGAGCAGACCTGGGAGCAGAGAACTAGTCTCCATGTGTGGGGAATATTCTACTCCAATTGGGAGAATAAGAATGTGAGCACAGTTGAAAGTCCTGGGTGTTCCTTGTAGGTCATGGAGGTCATAAAATGAAAATGGAGTGGACAGGAAAGTTTGTGTTAGGTACAGAAAGAATCTTGATCTTAAGGCTCTCCAAACATGGAAAGTTCCTCACACAACTAAAGGCTTTCCAAGACTGGGAGAACCTCCTCTTAACACTGCAAGCTCAATCCCTATCAGCCAAAAATCAGAGAACCAGGAGACAATTAGACATAGGGATGGAGCATGAGGCTCTGGGGAAGACTGAGTTTTACCCATTCCTATAAACATGGGCTGGAAATTAAATGCTTCTGTACCTTCCCAGAAAGCAAAAAGACTCCACTCCAAACCTGATGCTGATATTACAGAGATCCATTTACTAAGGACTGTAATGTTCTTGACTGTGGTCTTACTGAGGACAGTGACAGTTATTGACAAGGCAGGTATAAGATCCACTATTATTAGTATTGATGTTGGGAATGTAGAGCTCTTCGGAGGATGACTGGAACTCTCCATTGACAAACCAAGAGTACTGTGCAGGTGGGTTAGCATCTGTGTGGCAGGAGATGTGAGGTTTGTCCTTAAATGGAAATGAATATATGAGGGGGATATGATCAGGACATCTGAACCATCTGGAGCAAACAGAATAAAGTCACATGTGATGTCAGCATAGGGAAGGGGAAATCCTGGTCTATAGAACACCATAGTATCTCTTTAAGTTGTGCTTTAACCTTAGTTGAGCAAGTCCTACCCAGAGCTGGGGTGTAGATTAGCAGCATGCACAAGCCCTGATCTATCTCAAGCAAGACACACAAATATCCCCACTGCACACTCTTGTGTGAACTGAGACTGAGTCTGACATGTCCCCTGTCTCCATCACCCTGAGCCTCTCTAGGCAGAAGTCCCTGGAGCTTATTTAAGCTCAATGCTGGGCCTGTCTAGTGCTTGAGCTGGGCCAGGATGCCCTGGCAGCCTAGGTATCTGTATGGTAGGTCTGTGTCATGAACCCAAGGGCACTGGGACTGAGTATGGTAGCTCTAGCCTTTGTATTTAGGCAGTTGGGACCAGGATGAAACAGAAAATATTTATAGTAGTGTTCAGAGTGAATGGGTCCTTAGGAAGTCCCTCACTGGGTTCCAGGTTCACATTCATAGTGTCCTGTGTCAGTCCTCACAACACTGAGTAAAGTGAGAGTCCTGTTGTCCTCAGACAGCTTCAGCCTGTCCTCTTCTGAGAGGCTCTGATCATTTATCCTCCACAGGTAGGCTGTATTCTGAGTCTTAGGCTCACACATTAATGCTACTGAGTCCTCACCATCAAAGGAATTGGAATTGTTGGTTGTGGTATTGGGCTTGGGTAGTGGTGTTGTGCTGACCACAGAGAGATGATTGCCCTCTGTGGTACTTAGGATTCTTGCAAAGGCCTCTTACAACCAGAGAAAGTCTCTTAACTTCCAGCCAATCCAGATTCTTAAAGAATTAGGTAGGCTAGACTCACTGTGCTGGGGCTCTGCTGACTCCCCATGGGAGACCTGGATTTTGGGTAAGTGAGGATGCAGGGTGGCTTGGGAAAGAGGGCTGGGGGGTGAGTGGAGGAAGGAGGGGGGATCTGTGGAAAGTATGTGGAGTGAGTAGAAAATTTCTTAATAAAGAAAAATGGAAAAAAGTAAAAGAACATTAAAAACGGAAAAAAATTTAAAAAAAGAATCAGGCAGGAAGAAAATTACAGGCAGATGGAGTGGCTGAGTGCTCAGAAATAATGGGGCCTCCTGTGCTGTGTATGGGACAAGAAAGAATTTCTCATGAGTGAACTGAACTGCAGTGTTTGGTGATGGCCAGACTCAAGACTTGGAATCAGACCTCATTTTATCTCCTGGTCCTCAGGGACCCATTGCCTGCCTTGAGACACAAGGTCTGAGTCCTTCAAGCTACACTAACCTCCCCTGCTGAGTATAAACCAGAGTCCTCCAATCCTTTGCTGTTCAGGGCCGTCCTACAGATAGGTTATGATGAGTCTTCCCATTGAGCTTCCCTGAGAAACCTCACAACCTATCAGATCTCACACAGCTCAGGATCTGGCTGACATTTAGTTCTGGCTGGGCCAAAAGTGGGCCATTCTTCTCAGGTGTTTGATGTTGATTCACATGAAGAAGGGAGTCCTGATTCCATGAAATGATCTAGAAGAGTGAAGGTCACTTAGTACCATTTCCATGGTGGGGAGGCTGGAAATGTAGCTGTGAACAGATGTCTTGTGCTATCCACAACCTGTGTGACCCTGACTCAGTGACTGTGTTTCCTGTCTCAGATTCCCTATAATAGGACACTTGGTAAATGATCATTGCCACACCTGCAAGTTAACCTTAAATGTGAACTACAACCTTCCCTTCCACCAAGCAGTGTCTATTAGTGTTAGCCTGCAGGAAATAATCCCTAGGCCTGACCCCTAGAGGCAAGGAGCTGCCATTTGTACACTTTTTCTTCTATCTCTTTAGGACTCTTGACCTTCCTGGGAGGTCTCAGAAGACCATCCGATGAGCTGGATGATCGCCTTTCCTACCTCTCCACATATGCTGAGCACACTGAGTCTCAGGAGGAGATGCCCAGGTGACCTACCTCAGACATGGCTCTCAGAGGCTGACTGTCAGCAGGCTCCCAGTCTACAATCCATCATTGTCCCCTGTCAGCTCCAACAGGAGATCAAATTCCAACCCAGTCTACAAGCTTTTCAGAATTCCTGATCCAGTCTGGCATGGAATTCTTGAGCAAAGCTATTGGGGGTGGGGGTCATCTCTCTGTGAGACTCTCATGGTTTCCTCAGCCAGGCCCTGCCTGAGTCCTGAAGGGTCTTCCTCAAGGCCATGTTCATGATGAACATCTAAGACCCTGGGGAGAGTCTAACATGCCTGAGCTCAGTTACCTCACCCCTCTTCTCTGAGGGTGGATTCAAGTGAGGCATCCTGATTTATTGCCATTTTCTCCACTGTGTGTCCTTTACTAAATGTTTGTATCACAATGTTGATACCATAATGCAGAGTCATCCAGGAATGACAGCCCTATATGTGAAGTAGGATTAGCTCCACCCATGACCCAGAGGTTGCAGAGAATTACTTACAGTATACATGAAACTCCACTTATCCATTCAGATCTTGATTATCTCAGTCGTCACCCACACCTTGTAGCCTCCTGTGTCATCCTTATTGACATTCTTGATTTGCAGGGAGCAATTTTTGAATGTGTCCACTTTACCTCTGTATCCAGGCCCATAATCTAATTTTTGTTTTTGAATATTTGTGGATATCATGGACTTCCTAAAGCTTTCTGCCTTGTAACAGTTACACTGGTTAAAGTTCGGCACACCATGGGCATGTAGAAAAACGTTATGCCCTACGTTGGGTGGAACTGCTTCAAGAGTGAAGTGTTGGGCAGCAGTGGGAGAATTCCAGTAGGTTAAAAGAGAGACTAAGAGGGAAAAGAGAGAAAAATCTATCATTATTAGGACCTTTGCTTTTGGTAGAAATTTGAAATGTGTTTAACTCTCAGCCTTGGTGTGTGTGTGTGTGTCTTGTTGAGGGGAGATCAGCAGCATCACACCCATTCATCAGTACCCCTGTTTCTTTCCACTGTATGAAACTGGCTTCATAGTGTCTACACAGCTCATACCTCACTGCCCTCAGATCCCTCATCACACTCAGAAACCATAGTGTAGGCATGTCTTGTCTGACCTCCTCTAAAGACTCTGTGCCTTCACATTCTGACCGGTCCCTGCTCTGTTTCCTCTGAAGTGCTTGTCAACCCCTGGGCCCACCTTCTAGATTTCCTTGCTGCTCTATCTTCCTGCTCAATAGTAGCAGGGCTTTGTGAGGAGGACTAGTTTAATTTTGGTTTAAACCTCTCTACCTTGAACAGGCTCAGATACCTGTGAGCAAATGAGTGCCCCAGAGCCTGGGGTTTATTTGCAGATTTCTCAGGGTCCTACATAATGATGTTGTTTACTCCCCCACTTTGAGTTTTACTTGGAGAGTCACCCTGATGGAGTTGTCAACTTGAGTCTTCAGGATACAGTGGTCAGTGCTGATAAATCCACAATGAGGAACAACTGAGTTTTTCCTCCCCACTTCCCAATTCCCATCCACTGTGAGCTTCCTGATGGTCTCAGGCTTCAAGCAGAGCCAGATGTCATTTCTCAGGCTCCTTCCCTCTCCCAGAAGACCCCATCCAGTCTGTGAACTCCCCAACTCTCTACTTCAGAGGAATGTCTCCTTACCTGTGAGCAGGAGTCCCCTCCAGGAGACCTGTCCTTTGTGGAGAGGGGCTGAGGTGAGCTCCATATTCTCTGCTGTGGGCTAGGCTGTTCCTCTTGGAAGGAGATTTGCCTCTCAGGCTCCTGGCAAGCTTGGCTCCTCTGGTGTCTGCTCTGATTTTATTCCCAGACCTCATCCTCCTCCCAGAGGAGGGCACTTAATGGAGTCAGATGGGCTGTGGGTGGAGTCTATTTGTGTGCATTGCTCTGTTCTTGTGTGAGTGCTGCCTCCCATCCTTCTATTCCTTTGTTGTTCAGTGTTCTAGAAAATACTTTGAGCTGAAAGGCTGAGAAGTGTCCTGTATCCCTAGAGAACAGCAACTCACCCAGGGCCTTGTCCCTGAACTTCCTAGAGCCAAGAGTGTTTTTCCTTGAGACCCCAAAAGCTAGCAGAGCCCAGTCTGCCCTGTGATCTCAATGCTCAGGGAAGGTGGGATTTATTCTCAGCAGAGAGTGGCAGTCTACTCTAGGGGCAGGAAAAGGTCCAGTGATGCCTGTGGAGGGCCCAGACCTGTCATCACTAGTGTCACCAGTCAGGTGTCTGATGGAGGAATACAGGTTATCTCAGGGGTTCATATTCTGCTCTGCAGGAGGAGGTGACCTGTGTGCCATAGGAAGAAGACCCTGTGCTCCAGCATCTTATGGAGGGCACCAGGGAGACTCCTCCACCCCCAGCTCCTGTGCTGGCTGAATGTGATTCAGGTCTGCCCATGCCCTCCCTGACCTTCTGGCTTGTCTTTGCTCTCCTTGATGATTGCCCTGTGATATCCTTGTCTGTCCTCACGGATGATAAGAGGAGGGAGGGGACTACATAGGGTCTCCTTGCAGAGTGGGGGTCTCAGAGACACAGGGAATGATTACGTGAGGGAGTTCCAGGTCTGTTGGAACTGGGATGGAAACAAGGCTGCAAGATAGGTTCATAACTCAAGCAGGGTTTTCCCTGTTGAATATGTGGTTTATTGTCACCCCCTGTTGTATATGAGGAGACCTGCAGCTCATGTCTGGGCTGTTACAAGGATGGTAGCCAAGCTACAAATGCTGGAATGAAGCTGAGCACCAAGTTTCCCAGGAAGGTCCCAGTAAGCAGGCGCCTTTGAAGATCTAGGTAGATTTTTGCTGGAGACCATAATAACTGCGGTAATACTCACTGTGATATTGATCTGCAGTTCCAGGAAGACTGATGATGTTGAGCCCCCTTTCCAAGTGTTTTTATTAGATTTTTTTTGTATATCTTGGTCAGGGCAGGAATATCCAAATCCTTTGCTAACTCTAAAATCATTTTATTATGACTTTAAATTTTAAAGCAAAGTACATTCATTCACTAACAATAACATATTCTAGACTTACAACATAAAATGAAAACAAAACAAAACCCTACAAACTTATCAGTGTTGGTAATATCTGGTGTGTTAGTCTTGGAAATTCAGGGACAGTAATTCAGTATTCCCTGGCATTTTCAAAAATTCCCCAATTATGATGACTTAAGCATACTTTGGAAGCCTTCACTCACTGTAATTCTTACATCTGGATTTCTAGTTAAAAGAATAATGCACCCTAAGTTGGTAATACTTACAAGAACTGCATTGTACAGGGACATTTAAAAGATGAAAAACATAACTTCAAATTTGGGCTCCCAGTAAGGTGTTACCACAGAGTTACATGTGGAAATTGCTTGTTAAAAAACTGTTTTACATCAAAACCGTGTTCCATGTTGAGAGAGGGAGCATTCAGAGGACCCACACAAAGTACAGCATGTATGTGAACTCACTAGGGAGTATTTTGTCTCTTTAAAATTACCCTTTTAGAAAAAAATTACCCTTTCATGTTCCTGTTCTATAGGTTGCACTGTACCTCTGAATATTTAATTACATATGTACATGCATACATTTATAGGCTAGGATCCACACACAAGAAAGAACATGTGGTTTTTCCCTTGAGATTGGGGGATCTCATTTAACAGTATATTTTCTAAGTCTATCCACTTTCCTGTAAATTTTGTGATTTCATTTTTCTCTAGGGATGAATACTATTTCATTTGGTACATGCACTAGACTTGCATTATGCATTCATCTGTTGATGGACATCTAGATTGGTTTCATCTCCTTGCCATATTGAATAGAGCAGCAGCAATCATGAGTGCCAATATCTCTCTATGGTAGGATACAGGATCTCTGGGTATATGCCCAGTAAAATAGCTGAGTCGTGTGGTATTTCTAATGTTTTGAGGGAATTCCACAAGTTCTAAATAATGACTGTATTAATTTTCACACCCACCAGCAGTTAATACGTGTTCCTCTTTCTCCACATCCTCTGCAACATTTGTTGTCAGTTATTTTGATTATAGTCAACCTACTGGGGGTGAGCTAGTATCTCACAGTAGATTTAATTTGCATTTCCCTGATGACTAGTGATCACTTTTTATCCTGAGTTGTATCAGTTATTTATTCTGAACACAAAAGCTGTACCGTATAGATGACTTTAAAATACGTTTTTCTGTTCTGTAGGTTGTCATTTCAGTTTGTAGTTTTAATTCATATACTTACCTGTCTTAGGGTTACTATTGTTGTGATGAAATAATATGATTAAAAAGAATTTGGGGAAAGAAAGGGTGTATTTACCTTACACTTCCATATCACTGTTCATCATTGAAGGAAGTCAGGACAGGAACTCAAACAGGGCAGGAACCTGGAGGCAGAAGCTGGTGCAGAGGACATGGAGGAGTGCTGCTTACTGGATTATTTCTCATGTCTTACTCAGGCTGCTTTCTTATAGACCCCAGTACCACCAGCCCAGGCGTGGCTCTACCCACAATGGGTTGGGCCCTCCCCCATCAAGCACTAATTAGAAAATGCTCTTCAGGCTTGCTTAAAGCCTGGTTTTTTCTCGTTGTTGTTTTTTTTTTTTCATTTATTTTACATACCAACCACAGTTTCCCCTCCTTCCTCACTTTCCATTGCCTCCCCTATCTCCCATCCTCCCTCTCATTCATCCCCTCCTCCTCCATTCAGAAATGGACAGGACTCCCATGGCAGTCAACAAAGCATTACATATCAAGTTGAGGCAGGACTTAGTTCCTCCCTTTGCATCAAGGCTTCACAAGGCATTCTAGCATGGGGAATATGTTTCAAAAAGCAACTGAAGCATGAGGAACACCTGATCCCACTGCTAGAGGCCCCACAAACAGACAGAGCTACACAACTGTCACCCACATTTAGAGGTCCTGGGTTGGTCCCATGAAAGCCCCCTAGCTGTTGGTCCAGAGTCTGTGAGCTCTCACTAGCTTGGTTCAGTTGTCTCTGTGGGTTTCCACATCATGATCTTGACCTCCCCTGCTCATACAATCCCTCCTCCCTCTCTTCAACTGGACTCCTGTCGCTTTGCCCAGCTGTTGACTGTGGATCTCTATGTTTCATTCCATCATTTACTGGATGCAGGCTCTCTGATGACAACTAGGGTAGTTAACACTTTGATTACAGGAGAAGGCCAGTTCAGGCTCCCTCTCCACTATTACTAGTGTCTTAGCTGGGGTCATCCTTGTGGATTCCTGGGAGTTTCCCTTGCACCAGGTTTCTCTATAACCCCCATATGTCCCCTTTATCAAGATATCTCTTTCATTTCTCTCCCCTCCATCCCATCCCAGCTGAACCATTCTAATCACTCATGCTCCCATCCCTCCATTCCTTTCCTTCTTTCCCACCGCCCCCACTCCCAGTTTGCCCAGGAGATCTCATGTATTTCCCCTTCCCGGGGAAATCCATGTGTCCCTCTTATAGTCCTTTTTATTACCTAGCTTCTCTGGGGCTGTGGATTGTAGCTGGGATATCCTGTGCTTTACATCTAATATCCACTTATGAATGAGGACATACCGTGTTTGTGTTTGAGGGTCTGGTTTAACCTCACTCAGGATGATTTTTTTCTAGTTCCATCCATTTGCCTGCAAATTCCCTGGTGTCATTTTTTATTACTGCTGAGTACTTCGTTATGGAAATGTACCACATTTTCTTTATCCATTCTTTGGTTGAGGGGTATCAAGTTTGTTTTCAGGTTATGGCTATCACAAAAAAAAATGCTTCTATGAACATAGTTGAGCAAGTGTGGTATGATGACTGAGCTTCCTCTGGGTATATGTCCAAAATTGGTATCTCTGGGTCTTGAGGTAGATTGATTCCCATGTTTCTGAGAAACCCTCATACTGATTTCCAAAGTGGTTGTACAATTTTGCACTCCTACCAGCAGTGGTGGAGTGTTCCCCTTACTCCACATCCTCTCCAGTATGGGCTGTCATCAGTGTTTTTTATTTTAGCCATTCTGAGAGGTGGAAGATGGTATCTCAGAGTTGTTCTGATTGGCATTTCCCTGATGGCTAAGAATGTTGAACATTTCCTCAAGTGTTTTTCGACCATTTGAGATTCTTCTGTTGAAAATTCTCTGTTTAGATCTGTACCTCAATTTTAAATTGGATTATTTGGTATTTTGATGTCTAGTTTCTTTAGTTCTTTATATATTTTGGAGTGTAGGACCTTGGCTCCCGTTTTGGGTAGCTTTTGCCTTGCTTGCTGATCTTGACCTTGATGTCCTCCTATGCTAATTCCCTGCCAGTTTCCACCCTCCTGATTGCTTAAGGGAAGTTCTTTGTTTGTCTATCCTGCATATTGGGCCTTAACAGCTTAGATGCAAGATTGTAAAACATTGGTAGCAAACTTCTGCCCTCCAGGGTTCTCCCATTGTTCTGTAAGCCTTTATTTAAGGCCTCCTCCCTCTTTCAATAAACAACATTCGGCATTCTGCTGAGTCTTATGACTAGCTATCTTTTGTCTCTGTTTTTTGATCCACAGCCCCTCGCTCAGATATGGTGAACAGGTGTTGGTAACATGGGTGTTACCACTACAAGTGGAGGTCCCACAGAGATCCGAGAAAGCAGGTATGTGCTGATGGACACCTGAAGGTAAGGCTGGCCAGCATTTTAAAGAAAAGAGAGAGGCAGTTAGGCCCGACGGTGGTTGGCAGAGACAGACAGGCCAGGCGGCAGCCTGAGAGACAGGTATGCCCGGCGGTGCAGGGCGACAGAGACAGACAGGGCCGGCAGCGGCAGGCAGAGACAGGTAGGCCCAGCGACAGCCGGCAGAGACAGACAGGCACGGCAGCAGCCCGCAGAGGTACACAGGTGTGGCGGCGGCGGCAGGCAGAGGCAGGTACGCCCGGCGGTGGCCTGACGCACGGCGGCGGCCCTCAGAGGTAGACAGACCTGGCAGCGGCCCGCATAAGTAGACAGGCCCAGCAGAGGCTGGCAGGCCCAGCAGAGGCAGACAGGCCGAAACACAGTTGCAATAAAGAGCAGAAACTGAGCTATTACCCGCTGAAGAGCTAGTTAAAACAAGCTCTTAATCAAGAGCTTGGAACAGAGAAGCCTTTAATCCCAACACCCGGGGAAGAAGCTATCTCCATGGGACAAAACCAGAACGAATCTGAACACTCCATCTGAGGCCAACCCAGGGCCCAGCTGCTAATCCTGTGAAACCCAACAACTTGGAGGTGTTGGTGAGACTACCCTGCTCAGCTGAAATCCATCCGGGAGAGGATTCAGATTCCTACAGTTTGAAGTCTGAGGAAACAAGATCAGCTGAGGAGTCCACTAATGAACAAAACGTGACCTGAGAACACAGAAGAAGGCGCCGCTTAGCCACCAAACCAGATCACCAGAATCATAAGTGTATACTTCACCGAATGAGATCAGCTGCTCCTGAAGAAACAGCCCAATGGCACCAATTTAACCAAGAACTCCTAGTGAACCAAGACTAAAAATTAGAACAAGAGAGGCACTCTCAGACACAGACACCACCTGCACCGAGCAGAGGAAGAGATGAGTAGACGCCAGTGCAAAAATACAGGCAACAACATAAAGACCTATATGGCAACATCAGAACCTAGTGATTCTACACCTGCAAGACCTGAACATACCAAGACAGAAGAAACAGAAGAAATCAATCCTAAAAATGACTTTAAGAAGATGATAGAGGCCCTTAAAGAAGAAATAAAAAGATTCCTTTAAAGAGGAAATAAAAAAACTCC
Organism: Peromyscus leucopus; assembly: GCF_004664715.2. Taxonomy (NCBI): domain Eukaryota; kingdom Metazoa; phylum Chordata; class Mammalia; order Rodentia; family Cricetidae; genus Peromyscus; species Peromyscus leucopus. The sequence continues at coordinate 169,608,344 of NC_051063.1, read as the reverse complement.
ATTAAAGAGGAAATAAAAAATTCCCTTAAAGAAATGGAAGAAAAAACAAACAAAAAATGGGAAGAAATCAAAGAAAGCCAAGAAAAAGCAATTAAACAAATGAAAGAAACATTCCAAGATCTGAAAAATGAATTTGAGACAATAAAGAAAACACATGCTGAGGGATTGCTGGAAATAGAAATCCTGACTAGACGAGTAGGAACTACAGAAACAAGCATAACCAACCGATTGCAAGACATGGAACAGAGAATCTCTGACGGTGAAGACACAATAGAGAAAATAGATTCATCAGTCAAAGAAAACACTAAAGACAAAAAAGTCGTAACACAAAACGTCCAAGAAATTTGGGACATCATGAAAAGACCAAACCTAAGAATAATAGGGATAGAAGAAGGAAAAGAATACCAACTCAAAGGCACAGAAAATATATTCAACAAAATCATGGAAGAAAGCTTTCCTAACCTAAAGAAAGAAATACCTATGAAGGTACAAGAAGCTTACAGAACACTGAATAGGCTGGATCAAAAAAAAAAAAAAAAGTCCCCTCGCCACATAATAATCAAAAGACTAAACACACAGAACAAAGAAAAAATATTAAGAGCCACAAAGGAAAAAGACCAAGTAACATATAAAGGCAAACCCATCAGAATAACACCAGACTTCTCAAGAGAGACTATGAAAGCTAGAAGATCATGGACAAATCTTATGCAGACACTAAGAGACCACGGATGCCAACCCAGACTATTATACCCAGCAAAACTCTCAATCACCATAGGTGGAGTAAACAAAATATTCCAGGATAAAACCAGATTTAATCAATACCTGTCCACAAACCCAGCCCTACAGAAAGCACTAGAAGGGAAAATCCAACCCAAAGAAGCTAAACACATCCATGAAAAATCAAGAAATAGATAATCCCATACCAACAAACACCAAAGAAGGACAACACAACACAACCACAAAAAATAACAGGAATTTACAATCACTGGTCATTAATATCCATCAATATCAATGGTCTCAACTCACCTATAAGAAGACACAGGCTAACAGAATGGATAAGAAAACAGGACCCATCTATCTGCTACATGCAAGAAACACACCTTAACTTCAAAGACAGACACTACCTCCGAGTAAAAGGCTAGGAAAAGGCTTTCCAAGCAAATGGACCTAAGAAACAAGCTGGTGTAGCTATTCTAATATCTAATAAAATAGACTTCAGAAGATGGCGGAGACAAGCAGATGCAGGTAGGCCTGTGGCAGCGGCCCTCGGAAGTAGACGGGTCTGGCAGCAGCGGCCCACAGGGACATTTAGGCCCGGCGGCAGCTGGCGGAAACACTCAGGCCCAGCGGCAGCCCACAGAGGTGGACGGGCCCTGCGGCGGAGATAAGCAGCCGGAGGGGGACAGGCCCGGCGGCGGCGACCCACAGAGACATTCAGGCCCGGCAGCAGCGGCCCACAGAAGTAGACAGGCCACGCGGCGGAGACGGGTGGACGCAGGTCGGCGACTCGCGGAGGTGGAAGGACCCGGTGGCAGCGGCCGACAGGGACATACAGGCCCAGCGGCAACTGGCAGAGACATACAGGCCTGGTGGCAGTTCACAGAGGTGGATGGGCCCAGCAGCAGTGACAAGCAGAGGTAGGTAGGCCCGCGGTGGCAGCCGGCAGAGACATACAGGCCCGTTGGCCGCCCGCAGAGGCAGACAGACCCAGCGGCAGCTGACAGGGACATACAGGCCCAGCGGTGGAGACAAGTGGACGCAGGTGGGCCTGTGGTGGCAGGCCACAGGGGTGGACAGGCCCGGGGACGGAGACGGGCGTAAGCAGCTTGGAACGGGGACGCCCCTAGCCCCAACACCTGGGGAAGAGGCTATCTCCGTGGGTCAGAACCAGGGCGAGTCTGGGCACTCCGTCTGGGGACAACCCAGGGCCCAACTGCTGATCCTGTGAAACCCAACAACTTGGAGGTGTTGGTGAGACTACCCTGCTCAGCTGAAACCCATCTGGGAGAGGATTCAGATGCCTACAGTTTGAAGTCTGAAGAAACAAGATCAGCTGAGGAGTTGACAAATGAACAAAACGTGACCTGGGAATACAGAAGAAGGCGCTACCCAGCCACTAAACCAGATCACAAGAATCATAAGTATATAATTCACCGACTGAAACCAGCTGTCCCTGAAGAAACAGCCCAATAGCACCAATTTAACCAAGAACCCCTACTAAACCAAGACTAAAAATTAGAACAAGAGAGGCACTCTCAGACACAGACACCACCTGCACCGCACAGAGGAAAAGATGAGTAGACGCCAGTGCAAAAATACAGGCAACAACATAAAGACCTGTATGGCAACATCAGAACCTAGTGATTCTACACCTGCAAGACCTAAACATACCATGACAGAAGAAACAGAAGAGATCAACCCTAAAAATGACTTTAAGAAGATGATAGAGGCCCTTAAAGAAGAAATAAAACATTCCTTCAATGAGGAAATAAAAACTTTCCTTAAAGAGGAAATGAAAAACTACCTTAAAGAGGAAATAAAAACTTTCCTTAAAGAGGAAATGAAAAACTCTCTTAAAGAGGAAATAAAAATTTCCCTTAAAGAGGAAATGAAAAACTCCATTAAAGAGGAAATAAAATACTCCCTTAAAGAAATGGAAGAAAAAACGAATAAAAAATGGGAAGAAATCAAATCAAGCCAAGAAAAAGCAATTAAACAGATGAAAGAAACATTCCAAGATCTGAAAAATGAATTTGAGACAATAAAGAAAACACATGCTGAGGGAATGCTGGAAATAGAAATCCTGACAAAACGAACAGGAACTACAGAAACAAGCATAACCAACCAATTGCAAGAGATGGAACAGAGAATCTCTCACACTGAAGACACGATAGAGAAAATAGATTCGTCAGTCAAAGAAAATACTAAAGACAAAAAAGTCGTAACACAAAACGTCCAGGAAATTTGGGACACCATTAAAAGGCCAAACCTAAGAATAATAGGGATAGAAGAAGGAGAAGAATACCAACTTAAAGGCACAGAAAATATATTCAACAAAATCATAGAAGAAAACTTTCCTAACCTAAAGAAAGAAATACCTATGAAGATACAAGAAGCTTACAGAACACCGAATAGGCTGGATCCAAAAAAAAAGTCCCCTCGCCACATAATAATCAAAACACTAAACACACGGAACAAAGAAAAAATATTAAGAGCCGCAAAGGAAAAAGACCAAGTAACATATAAAGGTAAACCCATCAGAATAACACCAGACTACTCAATAGAGACTATGAAAGCTAGAAGATCATGGACAAATCTCATGCAGACACTAAGAGACCACGGATGCCAACCCAGACTATTATACCCAGCAAAACTCTTAATCACCATAGGTGGAGTAAACAAAATATTCCAGGATAAAACCAGATTTAATCAATACCTGTCTACAAACCCAGCCCTACAGAAAGCACTAGAAGGGAAAATTCAACTCAAAGAAGCTAAACACATCCATGAAAAATCAAGCAATAGATAATCCCACACCAACATACACCACAGAAGAAACAAGCTGGTGTAGCTATCCTAATACCTAGATAAAAAGGAGGTTTCAAAAGAGAAGAAGTCTTGTGGCAATGCCTCAGTGGTCCAGGTAACTACCAGAACTCGGAAAAGTTGGTTGAACTTGGGATTGACTGGGAGGCCAAAGATTTAAAAAGCAGAAGATTCTCTCAAGACACAAGTTGTGTGATAATAGTGTGTTTTGTGTGTGTGAATGAGAATTTGTAAATGTTGAATTCTAGGCTTCGACAATCATTGTCAGTGCAGATTAAGCTGCAAGTATTTATGTTCTAAAACTTAAATTATAAAGCCAGTTACGTCTTTCTAACAACTAGTTTTAATGTTTATGAGCATATTTTACCTACATTACCTTTTCAGGATGTTGAGAAAGATGCATCACAAGCACAGGCTGGAGGCTGGGGGCTAGATGGTTTTGAGGAAGAGGTCTTGGTAGACTCTTTCATAGAGCAAAGGGAAGCAATGCCTTCTGGGAAATGAGCTAAGTTTTAATCTAGTCTTTAAGATTAGAAGTCAAAAACAAAAATATTAAGGAAAGGAAAACCTAATTGATCTTTGAAGTATTGTTATGTGGAATTGAGTGGGACTTTTGAGGCCTTTCTTCCAGAAAACAAGGACTTGGTTGTCAGGCCTATATTAGGCCTAAACCTTGGTGCCATGTAGTTGTACTTAAATCATTTCAATGGAAAGTGTCTTAGCGATTGGATCTTCTAGTGCAGTTTGGAGTTCTTCCATTTGAAAAATGTGATATTTGCATGGGATTGTTTGAATCTTGTTTTCTAGTCCCTCCCCATCACCACCCTCATAGTCTAAAGGTAGATTTTTCTCTTGATAAAGGAACAAAAAAGGTGAACATCTTGTTTGTAAATAGGTATCTAGTAACTAGTGGTAAACTTGAAATGGTAGAATTCTTTAAAGCCTAATTCTAGGTAGCCTTAAGAAAATGTATCTTAATTATTTTTGAACCTGTATTCACCTTGTTTTTTTTTTCAAATATCTTAAGTTATATTTTCTTTTTCAGAGCTGCTTCTTTTTGGGGGCTACTTTTTTTTTTAATTGAGGCGTAATTCATAAAAGGGTATATTGTTTTGATGAGACCTTTTACAACTATGACTGGATGTCTTTCTTTAGTCTTCCAAGAAGGGCCATTTTACTTTTTTAGAGTTACTTTTTAAAGTCATGAGGTCAACAACTTGGACTACTATGCATGTAAGTGCTAATGCAAATTAAAGCCCAAGTTGACCTCCAGCAGCAGTTCATTCTATGTTGACAGTGAGAGAACACTTTGCCTGTAAGGATACTGTTACTCGTGGACTGAAATGCTGAAGAAACTCCTCCCCCTATTTTGTTTTTTGCAAAAATCAAGGTATATTCTAGGGTTTCCTGGTTGACCTCAACAGATAAACTGAGATGATAGTCTTAGTTCAGAAATGATCTGAATGTAGATTTACAGTCTACGTGTACAGCTGGCTAAGTGAGATCGCTTTCACAGTTCTGCATGTATCCCATCGGCTCCCCATTAGTCACTGAACTCTTAAAACTGGTATTGTAACATTATCACAATGTTTTGCGCCAATTTTATAAACTTTACAGTACAATATGTGTTCCTTTTCTGAGGCAAACCAAAGGTATATTTCTCAAGGTTCTGCTGCTATCAGCAGCGTTGATGGAGGATTTTTTATACATTTGTAATAGATAGAAATAAACCAGAAAAAAAGAAGAAAAAAAAAGTGGTGGAGGAAAAGGTGAACACTGCAAGAATACTCAAAAGAGCTGAGAGTTGCAAACACCAAGAATGGCTTTGCATAGTAAATGGAATAGAACAGCTCTGAACTATAGCTTACTTTTCCTGGTTTGGTCTGACAGAATGATTGAATGCTTTTGTACAAAAATCAGAGCCTTAAAAACAAGGATTTGGTGAGATTGTAAAATGGTGTGCCACTTTGGCAAAACAGTTTGGTGGTTGGTCAAAATGCAAAACATTGTTACTCTGTTACTCAACAATTCTACCCTTAGGAATATATCCTCAAACTACTGAAAATGTGCACCTATGAAACATGTACATGAAGGTTTACAGCAGTGTGTTGCTAATAGTAAAAAAGTTAAAACAACTTAAATAGCTATCAAATACTGGAGAGAAATAAAATGTGGCTTATTCATATCATAGAATATTATTAAGACATAAAAATGAATGAGAAACTGACAGATTAAATGACTTTGGTGAACCTTCATAATTTCATTTGTAGATCTTTCCATTCCTAATTTATAAATACATTTGGGGTTATAAATTATAAATGTACTGCCTCATGTCAACATTGTATACTTCTATTTGATGATTTCTGTGTCAAACATTATATGGAAATGTTTCTAAGTATTTTCTGTATTAACTGTGAATGAATAGAACAAAATAAATTGCCTGTGATGGGAAGAAAAAAAAAGTAAAAGAGTAGAAAGTAATGTAGAAAAGTAAAGAAGAGTAAAAAAAAAAATAGACTTCAAACTAAAATCAATCAAAAGAGATCAGGATGGACATTACATATTTATCATGGGAAAAATCCACCAGGATGAAGTCTCAATTTTAAACATTTATGCTCCAAATACAAAAGCATCCACATTCATAAAAGAAACACTACTAAAGCTTAAAGTGCACATCAAATCCCAAACATTAGTAGTGGGAGATTTTAACACACTACTCTCACCAAAAGATAGATCTACCAGACTGAAACTTAACAAAGAAATAAAGGACCTAACAGATGTTATGACTCAAATGGACTTAATAGATATCTACAGAACATTCCATCCTAACACAAAAGAATATACCTTCTTGTCAGCACCCCATGGAACCTTCTCAAAAATTGACCACATGCTTGGCCACAAAACAAATCTCAACAGATACAAAAAAATTGGAATAATCTCCTGTATCTTATCAGACCACCATGCCTTAAAGTTAGACCTCAACAACAAAAAAAATTATAGAAAACCCACAAACTCATGGAAACTGAATAATGCCCACCTGAAACATCAATGGGTCAAGGAAGAAATAAAGAAAGAAATTAAAGATTTCCTAGAATTCAATGAAAACGAAAGTACAGCATACCCAAACTTATGGGACACTATGAAAGCAGTGCTAAGAGGAAAATTCATAGCTCTAAATGCACACATAAAGAAGATGGAGCAATCCCATACCAATGAATTAACAGCACAACTGAAAGCTCTAGAACAAAAAGAAACAAACTCACCCAGGAGAAATAGACGCCAGGAAATAATCAAATTGAGGGGTGAAATCAACAAAATAGAAAACAAGAGAACAATACAAAAAAAATCAATGAAACAAAGAGTTGGTTCTTTGAAAAAATCAACAAGATAGACAAACCCCTAGCCAAATTAACCAAAAGGCAAAGAGAGAGCACCCAAATTAACAAAATCAGAAATGAAAAGGGAGACATAACAACAGACAACGAGGAAATCCAGAGAATCATCAGATCATACTTCAAAAACCTGTACTCCACAAAAATGGAAAACCAGGAAGAAATGGACAATTTTCTGGATAAATACCACATACCAAAATTAAATCAAGACCAGATAAACCATTTAAATAGACCAATAACCCCTAAAGAAATAGAAACAGTCATCAAAAGTCTCCCAACCAAAAAAAGCCCAGGAGCAGATGGTTTCAGTGCAGAATTCTACCAGACTTTCAAAGAAGAACTAATACCAATACTCTTCAAAGTGTTCCACACAATAGAAACAGAAGGAACACTACCAAACTCTTTTTATGAGGCTACAATTACCCTGATACCCAAACCACACAAAGATGCAACAAAGAAAGAGAACTACAGACCAATCTCCCTCATGAACATTGATGTAAAAATACTCAACAAAATATTGGCAAACCGAATCCAAGAATACATCAAAACAATTATCCGTCACGACCAAGTAGGATTCATCCCAGGGATGCAAGGATGGTTCAACATATGAAAATCAGTCAATGTAATACACCATATAAACAAACTGAAAGAAAAAAAACCACATAATCATCTCATTAGATGCTGAAAAAGCCTTTGACAAAATCCAACACCCCTTCATTATAAAGGTCTTAGAAAGATCAGGAAGACAAGGAACATTTCTAAACATAATAAAGGCAATTTATAGCAAGCCAACAGCAAACATCAAATTAAACGGAGAGAAACTCAAAGTGATACCACTAAATTCAGGAACAAGACAAGCCTGTCCACTCTCCCCATATTTATTCAATATAGTACTAGAAGTTCTAGTTAGAGCAATAAGACAACAAAAGGAGATCAAAGGGATACAAATTGGCAAAGAAGAAGTCAAACTTTCACTATTTGCAGATGATATGATAGTATACATAAGTGACCCCAAAAACTCTACCAGGGAACTCCTACAGCTGATAAACTCCTTCAGTAAAGTGGCAGGATACAAGATCAACTCAAAAAAATCAGTAGCCCTCCTATACACAAATGATAAAAGGGTTGAGAATGAAGTCAGAGAAACATCACCCTTTACAATAGCCACAAATAATATAAAATACCTTGGAATAACACCAACTAAACAAGTGAAGGACCTTTTTGATAAGAACTTTAAATCTCTAAAGAAAGAAATTGAAGAAGATATCAGAAAATGGAAGGATCTCCCATGCTCATGGATAGGTAGGATTAACATAGTAAAAATGGCAATTTTACCAAAAGCAATCTACAGATTCAATGCAATCCCCTTCAAAATCTCAACACAATTCTTCACAGACCTGGGAAGAAAAATACTCAACTTCATATAGAAAAACATAAGACCCAGGATAGCTAAAAGAATCCTATACGATAAAGCAACCTTTAGAGGCATCACCATCCCTGACCTCAAACTCTGCTATAGAGCTATAGTAATTAAAAAAACAGCTTGGTATTGGTATAAAAACCGACATACGGACCAATGGAGTCGAATTGAAGACCCTGACATTAATCCATGCACATATGAACACCTGGTTTTTGACAAAGGAGCCAAAACTATACAATGGAAAAAAGAAAGTATCTTCAACAAATGGTGCTGGCATAACTGGATCTCAATATGTAAAAGATTACAAATAGATCCATATCTGTCACTATGCCCAAAACTCAAGTCCAAGTGGATCAAAGACCTGAACATAAATTCAGTTACACTAAACTTAATAGAAAAGAAAGTAGGAAGCACTCTTGAACGCATTGGCACCAGAGACCATTTCCTAAATAAAACACCAACAGCACAGACCCTGAGCACAACAATTAATAAATGGGACCTCTCGAAACTGAGAAGCTTTTGCAGGGCAAAAGACACAGTCAATAAGACAAAAAGACAGCCAACAGAATGGGAAAAGATCTTCACCAACTCCACATCTGACAGAGGATTGATCTCCACAGTATATAAAGAACTCAAGAAACTAGACATCAAAGTACTGAACAGTCCAAAAGAGCTAAACAGAGAATTCACAAAACAAGAACTACAAATGGCTGAAAGACATTTAAAGAAATGCCCAACATCCTTAATCATCAGAGAAATGCAAATCAAAACAACTCTGAGATACCACCTTACACCTGTCAGAATGGCTACAATCAAAAACACCAATGACAGTCAATGTTGGAGAGGATGTGGAGCAAAGGGAACACTCCTCCACTGTTGGTGGGAATGTAAGCTTGTACAACCACTGTGGAAATCAGTATGGCGGTTTCTCAGAAATTAGGAATCAAACTACCTCAAGACCCAGCCATCCCACTCTTGGGCATATACCCAAGGAATGCTGATTCATACCATAAAGATACATGCTCAGCTATGTTCATAGCAGCACTATTTGTAATAGCCAGACCTGGAAACAACCTAGATGCCCGTCAACGGAAGAATGGATGAAAAAAATGTGGTACATATACACAATGGAGTACTACTCAGCAGAGAAAAACAATGAAAGCATGATGCAGGCAAATGGATGGAACTAGATAAAATCATCCTGAGTGAGGTAACCCAAACCCAGAAAGACAGTCATGGTATGTACTCACTCATAAGTGGATTCTAGATATAAAATAAAGAACAATCAGACCACAACCCATAGAACCATGGAAGCTATATATATAGCATGGAGGTCCCTAGGACGACTGTGGCTTATAATAAATTTCGGTTTTACTCAATTATTGAAAAAAAAAAGCCAAACGAATGGAAACACATGAACTATGAACCAAAGGCTGAGGGGCCCCCAGCTGGATCAGGCCCTCTGAATAGGTGAGACAGTTGATTGGCTTGATCAGTTTGGGAGGCAACTAGGCAATGGGACCAAGTCCTGTGCTCATTGCATGAGTTGGCTGATTGAAACCTGGAGCTTATGCAGGGACACTTGGCTCAGTCTGGGAGGAGGGGACTGGACCTGCCTGGACTGAGTCTACCAGGCTGATCGCAGTCCTCGGGGGAGGATTCGCCCTGGAGGAGGTGGGATTGGGGGGTGGGCTGGGGATAAGTGGAGGGGATGGGAGGGGGGAGAACAGGGGAACCCGTTGCTGATATGTAGAACTGAATGGTATTGTAAAATAAAATAAAATAAAAAAAAAATAGTTCTCTCAGGCTGCCATCTGTACGTGTTGCATGTCTCCTGCAGGTGGCGCTATGGCACATTTACAACATAACTGCTCCCATCAACTTTGTATTTTCAAACACTTGAAACAATACATTGTGGAAGCTGGAGAGATGGCTCAGAGGTTAAGAGCTCTTGCTGCTCTTGCAGAGGACCAGGGTTCCATTTCTAGTATCCATATGACCGCTCACAATCATCTATAACTCCAGTTCCAGAAAATCTGACACCATCTTCTGGTGCACTTGCTTATAGGCAAAATACTCATGCACATTAAAATAAAAATAAATTTTAAAAAATAAAAAATAAACACTACACTGTAATTTCAAGTGTTCTAGCAGACATAATTTAAAATATTGACAGTATTAAGTGGGGCGGGAGACATTGCTCAGGAGTAGAATGTTTACCCATCATGAACAAAGCCCTGGGTTCTACCCCTGGCACCCCTTCCTCTAAAACCTAAGTTTTAAAAGTTATGGAGGAGCCGGGCGGTGGTGGTGCACACCTTTAATCCCAGCACTCAGGAGGCAGAGCCAGGTGGATCTCTGTGACTTCGAGGCCAGCCTGGGGTACAGAGCGAGTTCCAGGAAAGGCGCAAAGCTACACAGAGAAACCCTGTCTTGAAAAACCAAAAAAAAAAAAAAAAAAAATTCAGACTACAAGGTATGTAACACATCTGTCACCCCAGCACTCACGTGTGTCACCCCAGCACTCACGTCTGTCACCCCAGCACTCACGTCTGTCACCTCAGCACTCACGTGTGTCACCCAGCACTCACGTGTGTCACCCCAGCACTCACGTGTGTCACCCCAGCACTCACGTCTGTCACCCCAGCACTCACGTGTGTCACCCCAGCACTCACGTCTGTCACCCCAGCACTCACATCTGTCACCCCAGCACTCACGTGTGTCACCCCAGCACTCACGTCTGTCACCCCAGCACTCACATCTGTCACCCAGCACTCACGTGTGTCACCCCAGCACTCACGTGTGTCACCCAGCACTCACATCTGTCACCCCAGCACTCACGTGTGTCACCCCAGCACTCACGTGTGTCACCCAGCACTCACATCTGTCACCCCAGCACTCACGTCTGTCACCCCAGCACTCACGTGTGTCACCCAGCACTCACGTGTGTCACCCAGCACTCACGTGTGTCACCCCAGCACTCACGTCTGTCACCCAGCACTCACGTGTGTCACCCCAGCACTCACGTCTGTCACCCCAGCACTCACGTGTGTCACCCAGCACTCACGTGTGTCACCCAGCACTCACGTCTGTCACCCCAGCACTCATGTCTGTCACCCCAGCACTCACGTCTGTCACCCCAGCACTCACGTGTGTCACCCCAGCACTCACGTGTGTCACCCCAGCACTCACGTCTGTCACCCCAGCACTCACGTCTGTCACCCAGCACTCACGTGTGTCACCCCAGCACTCACGTGTGTCACCCCAGCACTCACGTGTGTCACCCCAGCACTCACGTCTGTCACCCCAGCACTCACGTCTGTCACCCCAGCACTCACATCTGTCACCTCAGCACTCACGTCTGTCACCCAGCACTCACATCTGTCACCCAGCACTCACGTCTGTCACCCCAGCACTCACATCTGTCACCCAGCACTCACATCTGTCACCCAGCACTCACATCTGTCACCCAGCACTCACGTCTGTCACCCCAGCACTCACGTCTGTCACCCAGCACTCACGTCTGTCACCCAGCACTCACGTGTGTCACCCCAGCACACACGTCTGTCACCCAGCACTCACGTGTGTCACCCCAGCACTCACGTGTGTCACCCCAGCACTCACGTCTGTCACCCCAGCACTCACGTGTGTCACCCCAGCATTCATGTCTGTCACCCCATACTGGGGTCTATAAAGAAATCCTGTCTCAAAAAAAAAATAATTAGGGGCTGGAGAGATGGCTTGGAGGTTAAGAACTGCTCTTCCAGAGGTCCTGAGTTCAATTCCCAGCAACCACATGTGGCTCGCAACCATCTGTAATGAAATCTAGTGCCCTCTTCTGGCCTGTAGGCATACATGCAGACAGAACACTGTATACACAATAAATAAATAAATCTTTAAAAATAATAATAATAATAATAAAGAAGAAGAACTGAGGGTGGATGACATGCTTGCAAGTATAAGAACCTAATTTGAATCCTCAGAACCAGTGTAAAGCTGCATGTATCCGTAATCCCAGTGCCTCCATGAAGAGATGGGAGGTGGAGATAGGAGAACCGGCAGAAGCTCTCAGGCCAGGTAACACGGTATAAATGAGAGAGTCCCTATCTCAGTGTAGAAAGCAAGGATCAGTGCCTGAGGTTGTCCTCTCACATCCACACATGCTATGGCATGTACAAAGCCACACTCTCACACACACATATACAAAATAAAGAAAACACCTTTAACCCCAGTGCTCAGGAGGCAGAGGCAGGAGAATCTCTGTGAGTTCCAGGCTGGCCTGGTCTACAGGACTACATAGAGACCTTATCTCAAAAAATAGAAAAGAACAAAGGAAGGAGTTTATGGGATGGCTTGGTGAGTAAGAGCACTTGCTGTGCAAACATAAAGGCCTAAATTCAAACTCCCATCACCCAAAAGAAAAGGCCAGGCTCAACACTGGGGGCAGAGGGTAGCCAGGCAGGTCCTGGGAGCTCAAGGGCCAGCCTAGCCACAATAGCGTGGTTCAGTGAGAGACCCATAAAGGAAGACACACACACACACACACACACACACACACACACACACACACACACATGTGCAAGTATATCACATTCCACACATAAAAAGTGGCTAAATAGTTTTATGTTTTATATATATATAACCACAATAAAGTGTATGAAATTAATGTTTTACCACACATACACAAAATATCATTTTAACATGTAATCAATTTTTTTTAATTATTGAGAGGTTTTACCACACAGGTTGTTGACCTTTGCCATATCCCACATCTCCGTCTGAACTTGCCATGTCTCAGTTCCTTAATAGCCATGACACCCACACTAGGCTGAATTGGTCTTCGATCCTGTCTGTCAATATCTCTATCACTTTTGCCAAGCACTGGGTCTCCAGGACAGACTGGAAGCCTTTCTGCAGATAGATCTATGTCTTCTGTGCCCCTCCCAAACCTACAGTCATACCTGCCCACATCTCCCAGAGCCACGACCAGGATCTCCCGCAGCACTCCTCTGGGGAGAACAGTCTGCTGAAGGATTACCACTGATTCTCAATCTGATCGGACCCTCCGAATCTCCTCTTGCCTTTGCATGAATTTGTATCTCATTTGTGTGTCAAACTATATCACCTCAGATGATCATCTCAAAGTGAGGGAGGTGCTGAGCTGGAAAGGAGGCACCAGGATGTCCTTCCTCCTGCTTCCCCTGAGGCCCTTCTTCCTCTTCTTCAACACAGCTGCCCTCTTCCTCCTCCTTCTCTTCTTCCTCCTCCTCTTCCAGGATGGTGACCAGCTCCTCCCGCAGGGCACCCATCTCCAGTCCCAGGTGACACAGCTGTCCCAACAGCTGGACATCCACTCGGCGCAGGTTCCCCTACAGGAATAAAGAAACATCGTCGGTATGCCACACAGAGTGAGGAAGCCTGCCAGGAGCTTCCCAGGAGCAGGTGCCAGCTCAAGTCTTAGCCTGCAGGGCCAGGGATCTCACTGATTCCAGGAGGTTCCATGCCATCTGCTTCTCGTGCCTCTTGATCTCTGTCTCTCCGCCTGCCGCACTGTCCCTTCATCTCTGTGGACCCTTCTTTGAATCTCTGTCTCCACATCTCCAGCTCCATTTCCTCACCCCTGCCCTTGGTTGCTCCCAGCCCCTATTCCATCTGAGGTCCTGCCTGTCCCTGAGCTGTCTCTGATGTCTACCTGTGCTTCTCTCTGGAACTGTTGCCATTCCTGACTCCCATGCTCTGTCCCCACCACTACCTGTCTCTGCCCTTGTTGTATTTTATTTCCACACATGATCGCAATCTTCAGCTTAAGCTTGAAAGTCTCCTGCCTCGGGCTCCCGAGTGCTGTATTACAGGCATGAGCCACCAGGCCTGGCTGATCCTCAGCCATGTCTATTTTTATTAATATTCACTCATAGTCTTCCCCCACCCTGTCTATCTCATATCTCTCTGGCGCCCTTTCACTCACCAACTCCTCCCAGATCCACAACAACGGCTCTCTGGCGCCCCCAAGTTCCGTCCCTGAGGACATAAGGGTCTGACCTGGGTTCCCCTCTGGCAGGGGTATTCTTAGGGCCTGGGGGAGTGGGCCCAGTCCAAGGGGCTCCAGCCCGGCCTGCTTCAGCTGTACCCACAGCTCCATAGTCTGAACCATGGACTGAAGAGCAGGAAGTAGCAAGGTCCAAGTGACCCAGTCCCCTGGGAAGCTGTGGGATGGGGGGAAGAAAGGGCGGGGAGAGGCTGGCAGAGACATCCCAAAGTCCATTCTCTGAATCAGCTGGCCACATTTTTTTTTCCTTTCTGGAGTCCAACCTCCATGATCTCACAGGGTCCAAAGAGAGCCTCAAGCAGAGGTCCATCTTCACACTGTTGCCTCTTGGGCTGACCCCGTCAGGGTACACGGTGCTTGATGCTTAATACCTGAAGGAGCTGGCTAGGGTATCTTCCTTCCAAGTCCTCACACCTCTCCAGCCTCTCTTTCTCAGCCTCTTTAGCTGAATGACCTTGGCAAGCCCCTAAATTGATCCTTGTCTGTCCTCGGCCAGGACTCTGCCACCAGTGTGCCTGAAGAGCCTCAGTGTGGAGGCTGCAGGCTGCCATAAAGCAGCCAGTTCTGCCAGCCTTGGACATGCCTGTATTGTATCACCGCCAGATGATCAGGACTGGAAAGTACTCTGGGTCATGCTCTGCCTTGACCCATACAAGCCCATGAATATGCCGGTGGTCCCTGGGTTCCTGGCTCAGAGCTCAGCTGCCCACCCTCCCACCCCCAGAGCCCAGACTCCAACTCTGCAAGTCTCGAATCTCAAGGTCATTATGTTCAGCACAGAGCTCCCACTTCGGATCTCCCCCACTGGGTCCATTTCCTGTGGATGTCGCAATAAATCACCACAGTCTCGGTCACTCAAAACAATGCAAGGGGGCTTCAGAAATGGCTCCGAGGGGGCTAGAGAGATGGCTCAGCGGTTAAGAGCACTGACTGCTCTTCCAGAGGTCCTGAGTTCAATTCCTACCAACCACATGGTGGCTCACAACCATCTGTAATGAGATCTGGTGCCTCTTCTGGCCTGCTGTCACACATGCTGTATACATAATAAATAAATAAATAAATAACTCTTAAAAGAAAAAGAAAAAAGAAATGGCTCAGAGAGTAAAGGTGCCTGCCACCAAGCCTGATAATCTGAGTTCAATCCCCAGAACCCACATGATGGAAAAAGAGAGCTTACTATTGGTGAAATTATTAAGGCCACTCCACGTAGTTAAAAGGGAGGTTTATTTTGTGGGGTAACTTACAAGTGAATGGATAGTTTACAGAGTCTGGGAAAGTCATAGTGCAGTCTGGTGGTGTTCTCTGGAGAACTCTGCTCGGTCTACCTCCGGCATCCAGGGTCCAGGAACCAAGAGGGCCAGCGCATCCGGATCTCGGGTCTTCAGGGTCCTCTCTTGGCCCCGCCTTGTAGGCGTGGCCATTACCGAAGCCTCAATGGGGGTTGGAACTTCCAGATCAAAGCTGGAATGGCTACCCACTACAGTTTACTCTTGCAAGTTGTTCTCTGACATCCCCCCACCTCCCACCCACCCCACCCCATCCCACCCCACCCCACCCCGAGACACACACACACACACACACACACACACACACACACACACACCTGTCTCAGTTCCGGTTTCTGTTGCTGTGAAGAGACACCATAACCACAGCAACTCTTTCTTTTTTTCTTTTTGTTTTCTCTTCTTTTCCTTCTTTCTTTCTTTCTTTCTTTTTTAAAGTTTTTTTGAGACAGCATTTCTTTTTGTAGCCCTGGCTGTCTTGGAACTCACTCTGTAGACCAGGCTGGCCTCAAACTCACAGAGATTCGCCTGCCTCTGCCTCCTGAGTGCGGGGATGAAAGGTATGCACCACTAAGGCCAGCTTCCATGGCAACTCTTTTAAGGAAAACATTTAATTGGGGCTGGCTCACAGTTTCAGAGGTTTAATTCATTATCATGGTGGGGAACATGGCAGCATGCAGGCAGACATGGTGCTGGAGGAATAGCTAAGAGTCCTACATCTTGCAGGCAACAGGAAGTTGACTGACAGTCACACTGAGGGTAGCTTGAACAAAAGAGACTTCAAAACCCACCCCCACAGTGACACACTTCCTCCAACGAGGACACATCTTCTAATAGTGCCACTCCAGTTGGGGGCCATTTTCTTTCAAACCACCACAGGCACAAAAAAAAAAATTTTTTTTTCAAAGAAAAGGGGGAAAAAACCCACAAGGTTAGTTGGGTGTGGTGACACATACCTGTAATCCATTGGGACTTGGCAGGCAGAGGCAAGAGGGTCATTGCAAATTTGAGGCCAACGGGATCTATAGATTGAGTTCCAAGGAAATATAATGAAATCCTATCTCAAAACCCAAAGGTAGGGAGGAAAGGGTCTGGGGATGTGCCTTGGTGGGTGGAGGGCTAGCCTAGCATGCAAGAAGCCCAGGGTTCAGTGTCCAACATCACATCAAACTGACTGAGTATGGTGGTATATACCTGTAACCCCAATACTTGGGAAATGGAAACAGGAGAGTTGCAAATTCAATAGCATTCATAGCCACTAGCCTGTGCTCCATGAGACCCTGCCTCAGAAACCAAACCGAAGCAAAGCCCACAAGAGACTGGAGGTGTAGTTCAGTGACAGAGTGTGTGCCTAACTAGGACAAGCAAGGCTCTAGGTTCAGGCTAGGAACGCAGCTCCAGGGTCCATGCTTGCCTGGCAAGTAAGAAGCCCTTGGTTCCACCACCAGAACCAACACAGGAGCATATATGCACACACACACACACACACACACACACACACACACACACAAGCACAAACAGGCACACATACACACACACACACACACACACACATACAAGCACACACAAGCACAAGCAGGCACACAAGCACACACACACACACACACACACACACACACACTTCAACCCCTAGCACTGAAAGGGGGGAAAGCCCACAAGGTTATTCTCTTGCCGCTCTAAAGCATAAAATAGGCACACTGGGCTTGTTTGCTTCTAGGAGAGAACCCACACTGTACTCTCTGAGCTTCTAGGCCTACTTGCTCTCCTTGCATCACTCCAATCTTGCTTCCAGCATCCTGACTCCTGTTGATGGCAATGGCCATCCTTCTGATAAGACCTTCATATTCACCAGTTCCACCCAGTCATCTATGATAAATAACATCCTCTCAAGATCCTTAAACTGGGCAGTGGTGGCACATGCCTTTAATCTCAGCACGGAGGCAGAGGCAGGAGGATCTCTGAGTTCAAGGCCACCCTGGTCTACAGAGCAAGTTCCAGGACAGTCAGGGCTATGCAGTGAAACCCTGTCTTGAACCCCATTCCACCCCCGCAAAAAAGTTCCTTAAACTGAACCTTAAGGTGCATATCTACAATCCCAGCCCTCGAGAGGCTGAAGCAGGAGGATTACAAGTTTCAGGCCAACCTGGGCACCAAAGCAATAAATACATTGCTAAGAAAGGGGATCAGGCAATCAGAGGTGGAGGGGATGTCTCTTACCATAGAAAGTAACACAGTTAGAGTGAGATGGTTTGAGGTGGGAGGGGATGTCTCTTACCATAGAAAGTAACACAGTTAGAGTGTGATGGTTTGAGGTGGGAGGGGATGTCTCTTACCATAGAAAGTAACACAGTTAGAGTGAGATGGCTTGAAGGGAAGTCTGTCCCCACAGACTCAGACAGCTGAGTGTTCCATGGTGGTCTGGGGAGCTTAGGGAGGAGTCACCTTGCTCAAGGAAGCGCCTCAACGGAGGCAGGCTTTGAGAATTTAAAACCTCACCATTTCCAGTGTGCTCTCTCTCCTCTGTACTTCAGCTGAAGATGTGAGCTCTCAGCTTCCTGCTCCTGACGCCAGGCCTGCCACATGTTCCCATACCTCCCCACTAGGATAGAGTCAGTCCTCTGGACCTGCCAGCCCAAATAATGTTCCTTCTGTAAGTTGCTTTGAGTCGTAGTGTTTTTATCACAGCAATGGAAAAGTAACTGATACATCCAGCCTCTGAGGATTGCAGGACAAGGACCTTTGTGGTTGGGAACTATTCAGTCTACCAAGTCCCCACCCCAGCATCCCCGCTGCTCCCTGCTTCTCCACTTCCATTAGTGACACCTTTTGGTTTCTTGGGCTTTTGTCTCTAACAATGTTCACTGCTGCCCACCCCACCCCTATTCCTAACGTGCCTGTACTATTGTGGTGCCCTCTTGGCTAATTTCATGTCGACCCCTGACCTCTAAGAGTCATTCTCCAGATCTTTGCAATATGTAAATCAGATTTGGAAACTCCTCTCTCCCTCTGTGAACAGAATAAAACCCCACTGGACCCGCACAGTCAGTCCCACTGCCCACGGCTCTGGTCCTGTCTTCTTCCTCTCTGCAAGCTGATGCACACTGCAGGGCCTTCTCACTGGCTCTTACCTCTGCCTGAACACTTTTACTCCAAACCTTAAGGTACCTTTTCTTTTCTGTCACTCATTCCAGTTCAATGCACCTGCTGCAGAGGCCTTTTCTGGTGGCGCTATGCCCCGGCCGCTCCCTAACATACCACCTATTTTTTTTCTACTTCTTTTTTTGTTGTTGTTGTTTTGTTTTGTTTTTAAAGACAGGGTTTCTCTGTGTAGCTTTGGAGCCTTTCCTGGATCTCGCTCTGTAGACCAGACTGGCCTCGAACTCACAGAGATCCGCCTGCCTCTGCCTCTCGAGTACTGGGATTAGAGGCGTGCGCCGCCACCACCACCCGGCTTTTTTTCTACTTCTTATCAAACACTATCTTTAGTTTTTTTTTTTTTTGTTTTGTTTTGTTTTGTTTTGTTTTTTTGGTTTTTCGAGGCAGGGTTTCTCTATGTAGCTTTGCGCCTTTCCTGGAGCTCACTTGGTAGCCCAGGCTGGCCTCGAACTCACAGAGATCCTCCTGGCTCTGCCTCCCAAGTGCTGGGATTAAAGGCGTGCGCCACCAACGCCTGGCTATCTTTAGTTTTTTATTCAGTGTTTATCCATCCTCTTTCTAGAATGACAACTCCCTGAGAAAGGGGCTCTCAGGACTCACTGTGAGAGCTCAGTAAACACTTACGAATGAATGAGTGAATGAATGACTGTATCCACCAAGACTTCACATTTGGAGGCTGGGCAAGTGGCTCCGTTGATAAAGAGCTTGCCTAGCATTCAGAAGGTCCTAGGTTTGTTCCCATTACTTCATAAATGTCTGACCACAGCACACACATGCCCACACTCATAAACACATCAATATAACTTTTTAATTAAAAAAAAATAAAGTTCAAGGCAGCCTAACATGCATGAGAAAGACCTTTGTAAGAAATAACCCTCTTAGCCAGGCAGTGGTGGCGCACACCTTTAATCCCAGCACTCAGAAGGCAGAGGCAGGCAGATCTCTGTGAGTTCAAGGCCAGCCTCAGCCACAGAGCAAGTTCCAAGGTAAGGCGAGAGAGAGAGAGAGAGAGAGAGAGAGAGAGAGAGAGAGAGAGAGAGAGAGAGATGTGAATTCCAAACTTAAGTCAGTCTCTTACACTGAATTCTAACCTGGCCATCCACCTCACCTTTCCATTGCCCTTTAAAACAAAAGAAAAAAAGTGACAGCAGCTGGGTTGAAAGCTTCCTGGCAATTAGGAGCACTGACTGCTCTTCCAGAAGACCTGGATTCAATTCCCAGCACACACATGGTGACTGGCAACTCCAACTCCAGGGATCCAATGTCCTCTTCCGGTCTTCAAGGTATTGCACATACATGGTGTAGACATACATGCAGGCAAACACTCACACACATATCAAATAAAGTTTAAAAATCCAATTATAATAAGGCCAGCGAGATAGCTCCGTGGGTTAAGGTGCTTGTCGTGCAAGCTAGGAGACCTAAATTCGCTTCCTGGACCCATGTTCTGTTCATCTCTACAGGTGCACCATGAGATGTGAGCGTGCATACACACACAATAATAAATATTAAAATAATAATTGAATTAAAAAAGGAATAAAAAGGAAAGGAAATGACATGACAACTCCTAGGTATGGTAAAGGAGAAAGTTTATTGTAGATATGTGGGAGAGCACAGCCAGAGGCAGAGACAGGACCAGACTGAGCTGGGCCAAGTGGAAAGAGGGGGAGGGGAAGGGAGCGGAGAGAAAGGGGAACCAGGTGCAGCAGCCAAGAGGGCAAAGGCACAAAAGGGAAGGACAAACAATCAAGAGAATTGTGACCACAGTCAGGAAAAGAAGCTCCCTAAGAGGAAAGACCGCCTCCTCCCTCTTTAGAGGGTGTGAAGACTCCGTTTTAAAGAAAGGGTGCTCTGAATACCCTAACAGGATTAAAAAGTGTATGCGCCTTTAAAAGGCGGGCTTAAAAAAAATGGAGGGGCGTGGCCACAAGAAAAGTAGTTCGTGTCTGAGCCAGGTGTTAAGCAGAAAAGTCCCGCCTCTTCTGCTTACGTCATCCAGCAAGATGGCGGCGTCCAGGGCGGTAGGTGACCGCGGCGCCTGAAGCCCTTGAACTATAGTTCACTTTGCAGCTCCGTCCTCGAACCCTCGGACAGCCTGCGGGAACAGAGCGTCTCCTGCCGGGCCTCGCCCTGGGGACACCGATGGGGTTGTCGGGGACCCTAGAGGGTCTCGGGCCGCGCTGGGCGGAGGCTTGGTGGAAAAACCAAAGGATGAGAGCGGACTGGCCAATTAGAGGAATAGGGCGGCTCATCCTGGGCGAGCGGCTAGAATCGGACCTGGAATGAGATTTGGGAGAGTGCAGAGTTAAGGATACTTTTGCGCGAAATTCCTAGAGAATTTAAGGATCTCGTAGTACCAGCATTTGGGATTGCAGAGTCAAGGGCGTCATCAGGAGTTAGTCCTTTTATGTATCGAGTTGGAGGCCAGGCAGGGCAACATAAAATCCTGTCGGTAAATAAATAAGTAAATCTTAATAGAAAATGGAAGGACACGGTGTGCAGGTTGGAACCAGGTAGTGAATATGGAGTTCCGAGGAAGAACCTGAGGGAAATTCATAGAACTTCCAATAGTCGTTAAATTGGAGAATGTAGTAAGTGGTAGAGTGCTTTGTTGATACTCATTGTTTTGGGTTCCACCCCAGCACTACTTCTAAAAGTGAAGGTTACATGGACGAGATGGAGGGGCAGCAAAGAAATTAGTCATTCAGCAAGACCCTAGGGAGAGCTGGTTAGAACTTGGGCTGGGGAAATGGTTCACTGTTAAAGCACATGCCCTTAATGCATGAGCACCAGAGTTAGTAAGAGCCGTGCATGGCAGACCACTTGTAATCCCAGCACTCTGGAGGTGGAAAAAGTTGATTCTTCTAAATACATACATTTAGAGAGAGAGAGAGAAGGGCAACTGAGGAAGAACCTGGCTTCGACTCTGGCCTCCCTACACAGGCACATTAGTGCATGGACATCCACACATTCGAATAGACATGCACATGAATGCATATTGCATACATATGTCCTCCCCCCACCCCAAAAAGTGAATTGATGAGAAATTAAGGTATAATGGAGTTTTTTGGGGGGAGGGGTAAGGATTTGAGGGGAAATTAGAAGATCTTGAGAAAACCAAGACTGGTTGCACTAAGGAAAGAATTTATGGTTGGTTAAATGGAAGAATTTGGAGAAATGTTTGGAATCCCAAAGGTAAGAATTGAGGAAGTGGACATGCTGGGGGTTGACCACAGTGCATTGCGCATATTAAATAGGGACTCTAGCCCTGAGCTACACCCCAAAATTGGGGGATTTTGCCAGAAGGATTTCAGAAGACTTAGGAAGCACAGGGGTGAGATTAAAGGTCATGTTGTAAGACTTGGGGGTAGAATCGACCTCCAGGCTCACCCCTAGTCCTTTCCCTCTCCCGTTCTCCAGTTCCTGCGCCTGGGTGCCCGAGAATGGAATGGGAGAGCCAAGGGCATCCATAGCAAGAGTGAGTCGGCAACCCCAGACAGCAATCAGAAGAGACGGACGCTGTTACAGTTCCTCTCAGACCACTTCCATGACATCCAGGCTCTGAGAGAGTATCTGCTCCAGAAGCAGGTATCAAAAGTGAACCGGAAGAATCGGTGAGAACCTGTGGCTGGCCAGACCTCCCAACCAGAGCCCCAACTGCTAGCATTACCAACTCACATCTTCATCTCAGCCCACCCCTTCTCTGAGACTCTGCTTGTATAGGCTCTTCACCACCAGCCCTGCTTAGGGGCTAAGCTGGCTTCTCAGACGTATGTGACTAAAACACAAATCTCTCACATCTCCCTTTTAAAAGAAATCGTACTCTCAAGCCATCGCCATCTAAAGAATGCCATTGGCCATCCGGTTGCTAAGGATGAGTTTGAAGGCATCTTCTCTGTCTTCTCTCTGCCTTCACATCTAGTCTTATCAGTTGCTAGAGGATTCTCAGTGTCGGTTCCCACCACTTCACTGTGTGTGACCTGCCGTGATACCTTTCATTTTAAGATTAGTGTCTTGGTCACTGTTCAGTTGTTGTGAGAAGATACCATGGCCAAGGCAGCTTTTAAAAGGAAGCATTTAAATGGGGGCTTGCTCACAGTTTCAGAGGGTGAGTCTATGACCATCATGATGGGAGCATGGCAGCAGGCTGGCATGGCACTGGCACGGTAGCAGAGATCCATAAGTTGCAAGCCTAGAGAGAGCATGAGACTGGGCCTGGCATGAGATTATGAAATCTCAAAGCCCACCCCCAATGACACACTTCCTCCAAGAAGGCCACACCTCCTAATCCTTTCCAAATAGTTCCACCAACTGGGGACCAAGCATTCAGACATATGCGCCTATGGGGGCCATTCTTATTCAGACCACCACAGTTATCACATTTGTTCCCTACAGCTAGAGTTCCAGGTGGTTGTGAGTCACTGGATGTGGGGGTGCTGGGAATCCAGCTGAATACTCTGCAAGAGCAGCAAGTGCCCTCAACTGAGCCGAGCCATCTCCAGCCTCATTTTTTGTTTTGTTTTGTTATTGAGGGAGTCTCTCATAGCTCAGCCTGGCTGTCCTTGAGCCCTGATCCTCCTGATTCTATCTCCTGTGTATGTCACACCTGGCTGAGAAGCGGTCTTTAACATCTGCCCTACATGAGTCTCCACTGTCAGGCTGCCCCTGATTGATCTTCAATTCAGAACTGGTACTCTGCGATTTGCAGTTACTTCTTGCTTTGTTATCTCTCTTCCTCTACCAGGTGGTTTAACAGAGGCCAAGACAGTTGTGTGCTCTGTCCATTGTGATCCCAGGACACAGCACTGAATAGGCACTCAGGTTTGCAGCGAGGCTAGTCAATAGCCTGTAATCCTGCTGCCCCTCACAGAACTGGCACACAGTGAGAGGCCCCAGGCTTCACCTTTGCTCTCATTTTCTCCGCAGATCCTTCACTAACACCCAGGAGAAATATGGCCCATATGTCACAGGTGCCCTCTTCATCCTGAAGCAGGGAGGCGCAGTGAAGTATGACAGCTATCGTGACAGGGTGTGAGAGGGTGGAGCATCTCTGCTGTCTAGTGACCGTGTGTGAGGGGGACTTGTTCGTGGACTTCAGTTTGTCATTTATAAAATGAGGTGGTGTGCAGAGCGGAGGAGAAGGCTCCGTTGGGAAAGTGCTTGTTATGTATACATGAGGACATGAGTCCAGCACCCCTATAAAAGTCAGGCATGGTGGGGTACACCTTAATCCCACTGCTGAGGGAGTAAGACAGGTCGATCCCTGAGGCTCTCTGGCTGGCCAGGCAGCCTAGCCTGACTGGCAAGCTCTGGGTGAGCGATTCTATCTCAAAACGTATGATGGAAAAGCAACTGATGGTGACGCCCAACATCAACCACCAGCTTACATGCATGCACACTTGTACGCATGCACAAAGATATACAAATACATACACACAAACAAATTTTAAATTAACAACCAGCCTTTAATCCCAGCATTTGAGGGCAGAGGCAGGTGGCTCTCTGTGAGTTCTAGGCCAACCATGGCTATATCTTAAGACTCTCTCTTAAAAAAATAATTAAGCTGGGCAGTGGTGGCGCACACCTTTAATCCCAGCACTCGGGAGGCAGAGGCAGGTGGATCTCTGTGAGTTTGAGGCCAGCCTGGTCTACAAAGTGAGTTCCAGGAAAGGTGCAAAAC
Source organism: Peromyscus leucopus (assembly GCF_004664715.2). Classification (NCBI taxonomy): domain Eukaryota; kingdom Metazoa; phylum Chordata; class Mammalia; order Rodentia; family Cricetidae; genus Peromyscus; species Peromyscus leucopus. The sequence goes on along the minus strand of NC_051063.1, from coordinate 169,583,821 downwards.
TACACATAGAAACCCTGTCTTGAAAAACAAAAAACAAAAATTAAAAATTATATACAGCTTGGCATGGTGGCACACAGCTTTAATCCCAGCACTTGGGAGGCAGAGGCAGAGGGAGTTTGAGGCCAGCCTGGTCTACAGAGTGAGTAAGTCCCAGGCCAGCCAGAGCTACATAGTGTGACCCTGTCTCAAACACACAGCATCAATGAATGAATGATGTGTGGTATTGCTAATACAGGGTGTGCTTTGAAGACTGGGATTTCAGTCTAAACGGCTGTCGTGAGGCATAACATCTCAGTGCTCAGTCACACCAGGCAACTAGCTGGGTGATGTGCAAAGCCTTGATCCCAGCTACTCTTGATGAGTTCAGAGTCAGCCTGGGCTACACAGCAAAACCCTACCTCAAGTGTTTTTCTGCTTGGTATTAAGTCAAACTCCTCTAACCCCAACTCTGGGGAGAGAGAGGGGGGTGGATCGAGTATCTCCTAGCCAGGCGTGGTGGCACATGCTTTATATTCCAGCATTGGAGGCTGAAGCAGAAGAGTCAGAAATTGTAGGCCAGAGACCCAAGACCCTGCAAAAAAACGAACAAAAAAAACTCTTTCTTTATCCTTTCTCTCTTTTTAAAATATATATTTTTAACATTTAGTATATGGGGGTGTGCTTTTGCCACTGTGTGTGTGTGGCGGTCAGAGGACAACTTGACAGTTAGTTCTCTTCTACCATGGGGGCCCTGAGGAACTAACTGGCTGTTGCCCTTGACAGCAGGCAGCTTTATCCACTAAGCCATCTCTCATCAGATCCCTGGATATTTTGTTTTGTTTTCTTCTTTCTGGAAAAATACCGTTTCTATGGGCTTTATCTACTCTACCTTGTTTGAGGACTTCCGCCAGCTCCTTAGGATCAGATGTGTGTCTGAAAACAGCCGTCAGCAAGGACTCCTGAATGTAGCTCTGTGTGTGTGTGTGTGTGTGTGTGTGTGTGTGTGTGTGTGTGTGTGTGAGAGAGAGAGAGAGGGGGGGGGGGGGAATGCATGCGCGTGCACATGAGGGAGTTTGGCAGGGTCTCACTCTGCAGCCCAGGCTGGCTCTGAGTTCCCAATGCTCCTGTCTCAGACATGCAGCCGTGCCCACCTCAGTTCTTGGCTCTGATGTTGAGCAGTATCTGGGGCTCCTAGTGCCCTGTGTGAAGGGATGATAAGGGTGCCGACCTGCTCCCGCTGCCAGGGTGAAGTGCCACTCACCCCACTCTTCATTCTAGGTTTCAGGACAAGGAGTGGATCCGGCCAAATGACCGTGGCCATTTTCCTGCTGAGTTCCTGAAGTTCCAGGAGGTACCTGTGGAGGCTGTGGATGCCAGTGGCTGTGCCATCAACTACCAGGGCATGAGTAACCTTTGTAAGTAGACCAGAGTGGGTGGATTTCCCTTGGGTGTTGGGCTCCAGAAAGGCCCCTGGTGCCACCCGCCTCTCATCCAGCAGTGCCCCTGAAGGAGCTGCGGTCTCTGTCGCTGCAGCGCTGCCCCAATGTGGATGACTGGTGCCTCAGCCGCCTCTACCTACTGGCTAACTCCCTGCAGGAGCTCTCGCTGGCCGGATGCCCCCGAGTCACAGAACGGGGCCTTGCCTGCCTCCACCACCTCCAGTAAGATCTCTGCTCAGGCTGGCCCTGTGCCAGCAGAGCTGGGAGGGGATCCTAGGTGCTACTAGCCATCTGCCTCCCTGTCACGATCTAGCACCTGTGGTAGGCGAGCACAGCTGAGCATTCTCTGTCTTTAGAAGAAAGAAGTGACTCCTGAGTTTGCTTCCTTTATGTATGGATGGAAACTCGGTGGTAGTCACACTATTGCAGGAGAATAAAAGCCAGAGAAATATTTAAAGTCAGCAATAAATTTCACATATTTAGATAGCTGTAAAGTTTTACTGGAGGGCTAGGGGTGTGGTTCATTGGTAGAGCACCTGCTTAGAATCCCCCAGTAAGGGGCTGGGGTGTGGCTCAGTGGTAGAGCACCTGCCTAGAATCCCCCAGTGAGGGGCTGGGGGTGTGGCTCAGTGGTAGAGCCCCTGCCTAGAATCCCCCAGTGAGGGGCTGGGGGTGTGGCTCAGTGGTAGAGCCCCTGCCTAGAATCCCCCAGTGAGGGGCTGGGGATGTGGCTCAGTGGTAGAGCCCCTGCCTAGAATCCCCCAGTGAGGGGCTGGGAATATGGCAGAGCTAGTGTTTGCTTAGATTGTACCAGTAAGGGGTTAGGGGTGTGGGTCAGCAATAGAATGTGTGAAGTCCTGGGTTCTATCCTTAGCATGTGCGCGCGCGCGCACGCACACACACACACAGAGAGAGAGAGAGAGAGAGAGAGAGAGACAGAGCATAAAGAGAAACTATCTGTTGAAATTGGGGTCAGCTCAAGCTGGGCAGTGGTGGCGCACACCTTTAATCCCAGCACTCGGGAGGCAGAGCCAGGCGGATCGCTGTGAGTTCGAGGCCAGCCTGGGCTACCAAGTGAGCTCCAGGAAAGGCGTAAAACTACTCAGAGAAACCCTGTCTCGAAAAACCAAAAAAAAAAAAAAAAAAAAAGAAAGAAAGAAAAGAAATTGGGGTCAGAACCCACCCTCTACATACACACACACACCAGTCTCACATCTGTCCTTCTCACCTCTTCAGGAACCTCCAAAGGCTGGACATCTCAGACCTCCCTGCTGTGTCCCACCCAGGCCTCATTCAGATCCTGGTAGAAGAGATGTTGCCCCATTGTGAGGTCCTTGGTGCTGACTGGGCCCAGGGCCTGAAGCTGGAGCCAGACCAGCAGCCTCAGGACACATCTAGCCCAGTCTCTCCCTAGCCTGTAGTCCCGCTCTTGCAGGATCTTGTGAGGCTCTGAGGAGTGTGATGTCTTCTCACTCTGGCTTCCAGTGGGGTTCATTCAGCAGGAGCACTGGCAAACAAGAAGGCTGAGTCAGGGTTTTGACTGGTGTTTGCCTGCAGCTGGCAAACAGCTGGCACCATGGCAGACATCCCTCCATGCACAGCTGCTCGCAGCTCCACGGTTTCTCATTATCCCTGTTTGTCAAGAACATTCTCCCAAACTGTCCACATGCATGTCCCCAGCAACTGTGGCCGACATGAGATACTGCTGGCCCTTTACAGTGGTCGGTTCCTCCTTGTGCAGGGTTGGTCAGCACTACAGGTGGCCAGCATCCTTGGCCCACATTCATTAAAGGCCAGCAGCACCCCAAGCCCCATGGCATCACCCATTGATTTACTGACTTGTCGAATGTGGTTTCCCTGCTCTGTGAAAATGTGAGCTGAGCGGCTGGGAAAATGTTTTCTTCAGCTGGCACAACAGACTTTGTCAGTAGAGGGCGCTGGAGATAACCCAGAGGGATGGCCAGGACTGCGTGGAGCTTAAAGTGGTTCTCCAGCTCCCAGATTGCAGGATGGTTGGCACCCCTGTTGTCTGTGAATGACTCCTGGTGTCCATGTTACCAGTGACTGTCATGACTCTAACACACCATACTAGTGTATGATTCTTTATATTAAACTTTCCCTGTTCACATTACCCTGTGGCATTTCCTCCTAACTGGATCCAGATGGCACTGGATGCATAATTCTGGAGATGAAGATTCAAAATGGATTTGGGAGGGCTGGTACTTTGGACATGAGCATAGCAGTAAGCTCCTTGCTAGGAAAAAAAAAAAAAGATGCCAAAGATCCTGACATGCAGGGCATCCCAGTGGATGCCAACAAGCTGCCAGTTGTAGCATGTGCCCGTGGCTGCTGTGCTGACAGCTGTGGCCACAAGGATGGTTTGGATGCTGGGATTTTGGGGAACACAGTTGAGTGCTCAGAGGTGTGTGTGTAGCCAGTCTGAGAACTTAAGAACTCCGTGATAGCCCCAGAAGTTCATCCTTGGAATAGAGTTGGACTCAAGAGTCATCAGGACTTGACCCCTGGCCCTAGCCACTTCAAGGCTCTTTTCCCAATAGAAGGAGCTAGCAGAACTATCCAGTGATGACCTCATCTGGTCCCTGGCTTTGAAAGGAGTGCCCACTATTCTTTAAAGATTTATTGTGTAGCTGGAGTTATCTCCAGTCCTGCGAGGCCTGCAGCCACTCAGACCCACATAAACACACAGACACTTATATTATTTAAACTGTTTGGCCTAATGGCTCAGGCTTCTTGCTATCTAGTTCTTATATCTTAAATTAACCCATTTCTGTTCATCTATAAGTTGCCACATGGCTTGTGGCTTACCAATACTTTACACCTTGCTTCTCATGGAGGGGCTGGCAGCATCCTGACTCAGCCTTCCACTTCCCAGAATTCTTCTCTCTCTTTGTCCCGCCTATATTTTCTGCCTGGCTACTGGCCAATCAGCACTTTATTTATTAACCAATCAGAGCAACACATTCACAGCATACAGAAAGGCACCCCCAGCATTATTTACTTATTTTTATGTGCATGGAAGTGCACATGTGTGCAGTGCCCATAGTAGCCAGAAGAGGGCACTGGAGTCGGAATTACAGGTAGTTGTGAGCTCTGGTGTAGATGCTGGGAATCGAGCCTGGGTCCTTGGCAAAAGCAACAGTTGCTCTTAACTGCTGAGCCATCCCTCCAGCCCCATGTGTCCATTATTCATAAGACTTCAGAAAGCACTCAGGAGGCAGAAGACAGGCAAATCAGACATGTCTACATAGCAAGTTCCAGGCCAGCCAGAGCTACAGTGTGAGACCCTATCTCAAAAATAATTAAAAAGAGAGACTCAAGCGAGTCCTCTACTGCAAACAAAGCCATAAACCCTAGGATCAAATCCACTTGCTTCAGAGGGACGGGGGCCTACTAGGCGCCTACTGATAAGAACAAGACACCAGCTGGGGTAACATCGCTCAGTGGCAGCATACACAAGGCCCGAGGTTCAACACTCAGTATTTCCCCAAAAACCAATATCCCTGCACTAGGGAAGCTGAAGCCAGAGGACTACAAGGAAGACAAGATAGTTAGACAGAAAAAGAAGGCAAGTAAGGGCTGTGTGGTTAAGAACACTGACTGCTCTCACAGAGGACCCAGGTTTGACTCCCAGCACCCACAGGGCAGTTCACAACTGTCTGTAACCCCAGTTCAAGGGGATCCGATGCCCTCTTCTGGTCTCCACAGGCATCATGCATGCAACTGATGCACAGACATATTATGCAGGCAAGACACCCATGTGAGAAAGAAAAAGGAGTTGGGGATTTAGCTCAGTGGTAGAGCGTTTACATAGCAAGCGCGAGGCCCTGGGTTCGGTCCTCAGCTCTGAAAAACAAAGAAAAGAAAAGAAAAAAAAGATAACTTGAAATTTGTATAAGTAGAAACCTGGAAGTGTGTAGAGTATATAGTGAGGATACTTGGGCCAAATCTGCTGAACAGGTGTGCTTTTCAGAGCTAATGAGTTATCCTGTGCCACAGAGATGGTCTGGCTAGTTGGTTGGCTGACTGGAACATGGACCCAACAGTACCCTACTGTTAATAAAGCTGAGGAATTAGAAATTGCCTGTCTTGACATGGGAGCAGATAATGAAAACACCCCGAACTATGGTCCTCAAAAGTAGTCAGCCACTGCCCCTTTGTTACTCAGTCCCATGTTCTTGTTAATCACGGCTTTCCATTTGAGCCCTCCTGGTTCCAACAGCTGGGTGGCTCCTCCTGGTTGGACCCAGGCTGCACTCGGCAACCAGCACTGCTTTCTTCCCTGGAGACTATAAGGCCCAGGGAGGAGGATGCTACAGTCACAGAGCCTCGGTGCCCCGGAGGGAGATGAGCCAGGACAGCTGAGGCCTTAACAGGCCTCTCCCACGGCCCAGGGCTGGGGTGGGCTTGGCCCTGCCTGGCTCTTGGCTATCTTCCCCACTCTAGCTCTTACTTATTCCATTAGCATTCACCATTTCCTCCCCACTGTCTTCCTCCATCTGTTCCCATGGGCTCCATTATTCAAACTTGGAGGGAGGAAATCAGGGCTGGAGAGATAACAGACTCTGGCGCTGGTACACTGGGTTCCTGTTATATCTGTACAGTCCTCCAAACCAGGTAGGCTGCAAGGGGTCAGTCCGGGCTTGGGGTTGGGGAGCAGGCTGCATCCCACTGTCCGTCCCCGGAGATCTGGGAAAGCCCCACCTGCTGGCCTCCCCAGACTGCAGGCACAGCTTCAACAACAGAGGCCCTAGGGCTGGGATGTAAACACAGTCAGAAACCCTCCTGCCCCAGGGGTGGGGCGTAAAGCTCACAGCATCACAGGGCGGGGCGCCTCCCGTCTGGATGGAGGTGGTAGGCTAGTAGTGGCTCATGCACAAGTTGGAGGAGGTGCGCACCCCTAGCTGGAGGCTCTCAGTGCACCTCACTTTACCACCTTTTATTGCTCTCCTTGCTTACCCCCTCTCCCTAGTCCGTCCTTTCTTCTCTGGGTCCTCCTGGGCTCCGCTGACTCTTCTCCTGCCACCTGTGAGTCTTTCTCTCTCCTGCCTTACCCTTTCTCTGCTCTGCTAGTTGCCTGCCAAGATCTCTCAGGGTTTCTCTACTTGACGTCCCTCCACCCACTCGCGGCCCCTGCAGACATCCCCTCCCCCACCCCCCACCCCCATCCCCCACCCCGCACGCAGCAGTCACGACGCCTCCTGGCGGTGGCCTTGAACCAGCCCTTGGCCTCTCTTCTCTTTCCTCTTTGGGACCCAGACTGCCCCTGGATCACTCTAGCCACCCGGCCTGGACCTCCCCTTCCCTGGAATTCTCCCCTAGGCCATCGTAGAGTCCGGGTCCACAGCACTGGCCACACCTGCACCTTTCCCGAGGTCTCTCCAGAAAGCCAGCCCTAACTCGCCAGGGCGCGCGTCTCCCCGTCTGCCTCCCCTTCCCGGCCCCGCCCCGACTCCTCCCAGCCCCTGGGGCCCTCCCGCCTCCTCCCCTCCCGTCCGCCCCTCCAGACTCCAGCGCGGGCTGGGCCGGCAGCCTGAGGACAGCTGCGAGCAGGGAGTCCGGGCAAGGCTTGACCCGAGGACACTCCTAGAACTGGCGGAAGCCGAACCCAGAGGTACCCGGGGCCCTGGGCCCTTGGTTGGGGTTACTGGAGGAGGTAGGTAGGTTTCCAAGAAGGTAAAAGGGGTTTCCCCGGGGCGCTGGGACTTATGGGGAGACAGAAGAGTGGAGGGAAAGGGGTAGGAATGGCGTTGAAGCGATACTACATATAGATCAACACCTTAACTCCAGGAAAGGGCAAGAATAGGATGCGGATGGGGGCTCAGCCTAGGATAACGTGACAGTTCGGTACTGCAGGCCAGGCTGTCTAGGGTCAGGGTCTCAGAAGCCATTACCAGTTGGGCGGGACTGGGTAAAACCCAAGATGCTTGTGTGGGTTCAGCTGGGTGGGCCCTCTTTGGAGGGTCACCCTGCACCCTAAAGACCTCTGTGGCTCTTTGTGATTCTTGCAGCCCCACTGGTGGCCGTTTCCCTGGGCCGGGTCATGCGTTGCCGCAAGTGCCAGCTCTGCCTGTCAGCACTGCTCACACTCCTGGGCCTCAAAGTATACATCGAGTGGACATCTGAGTCCTGGCTTAACAAGGCTGAACCCCGGGGCACCCTGCTCAGTCCCACACCACCCATCGCTGAGCCCACTCTGCCCATCAACCTCTCAGCACGCCTGGGTCAGACTGGCCCACTGTCCTTGGCTTACTGGAACCAGCAGCAGCGGCATCTGAGAGTCCTGCCCAGTACAGACTGCCAGACTTGGGGGACTGTTGCTGCCTCGGAGATCTTGGACTTCTTTATGTACCCCCAGGACCTCCAGCGCTTCTTGCTATCAGCAGCCTGTAGGAGCTTCCCACTATGGCTGCCTGCAGGGGGAGGCAACCCAGTGGCCAGCTGCTCTGATAAGGATGTCCCCTACCTGCTCCTGGCTGTCAAGTCAGAACCAGGACACTTTGCAGCACGCCAGGCTGTGCGAGAGACCTGGGGCAGTGCAGCCGCTGGGACCCGGTTGCTCTTCCTGCTGGGGTCCCCATTAGGAATGGGGGGTCCTGACCTAAGATCACTGGTAACATGGGAGAGCCAGCACTATGGTGACCTGCTGCTCTGGGACTTCCTGGATGTTCCTTACAACCGGACACTCAAAGACCTGCTGCTGCTGACCTGGCTGAGCCGCCACTGCCCCGACGTGAATTTTGTCCTGCAGGTGCAGGATGATGCCTTTGTGCATGTCCCTGCCCTGCTGGAGCACCTACAGGCACTGCCGCCCACCTGGGCCCGCAGCCTCTACCTGGGGGAGGTCTTCACCCAGGCCAAGCCGCTCCGCAAGCCTGGAGGACCCTTCTATGTGCCGAAGACCTTCTTTGAAGGTGACTACCCAGCCTACGCAAGTGGAGGTGGCTATGTCATCTCGGGACGCCTGGTGCCCTGGCTGTTGCAGGCAGCAACCCGTGTGGTACCTTTTCCCTTTGATGATGTCTACACTGGCTTCTGCTTCCGTGCCCTGGGCTTAGTGCCCCGTGCCCATCCAGGGTTCCTCACAGCCTGGCCAGCAGACCGCACCAGGGACCCCTGCAAAATTCGAGGCCTGCTGCTGGTGCATCCAGTCAGCCCCCAGGACACCATTAGGCTCTGGAAACACCTGTGGAGCCCCGAGCTGCAGTGCTGAGCCTCAGAGACAAGCTAGGGTGGGGGTGTTAAGGGTCTTGCGCCCCTCCTCAACCCTCCCTAGTCAAGAACTGGGTAGCAGACAAGGTGGTAGACTGTGCCCATTCTTTCTCATTTTGAAAACTATGTTCTCCCTACTCTGAGGCCAGGAGTTATTTTTTCATATGTGGGACCCCTGCAGGGAAGGCAGATGCTGTTGTACCCTAACCTTCACACTGGACACTCCCTGGACACTTTGCTGGACAGCAGGCTTGTACAAGCCTGTGGGAGAGTTCTGGAGGGCCCATGTGCCAAAGCTGCCTTCCAGTTTGGCAAAGTTTATAGAAGTAGGTATCTCTAAGCCTTTAGCTTTTCTGCCTAAAGCCAGGCTATCCCCAAAGGCTGGTGTGGTGGTCTACTCCTATAATCCCAGAACTCAGGCTAAAGCGGGAAGATCACAAATTCCAGGCCAACCTGGGCTACACAGTGAGATCTGTCACAAAAAAAATAGCACCGCCCCCCAAACCAAATCAGCCATGCTGGCCTCTCCCCTCCCCTCCATATGCCCCCTCACACACATACCCCAGCCCCCAAACTTGAGAAGACAGAAACCAGGGGAAGCAGAAGGTCAAAGGCAGGACCACAGTTTATTCACTCTGATGACCAGCTCATACTCTGGGCAAGATCCAGGGCCACCTGCCCAGAGGGTCTTGCCTGGCCTGGGTCCCACCTCTAAAAGGCACTGTAACAGGTGAAGGGGGTGATGGGGCCTCAGTAATAGCTGCAAACATTGTGCCCCAGTGAAGTAGCCTGGAGGAGCAGGAATGGGGAGTGGGAGTCACCCCATTGACTGTTTGCAGCGCCACCCCGGCCACTGAGCATGTTAGCAGCACTGACTAGGGAGGGCAGCATCCTGCCAGCACCCCTGCTCCACTCAGAGCAGGACCACCTCAGGGGGGCTAGGGCCTCACTTGTCAAAGTGGTCCAGGGGGTAGTGCTCCCCATAGGTCTGCAGATGTCGTGCCAGGGACTCCTGCTGCCTGCGGAGCTGGGCGGGCATCTCCTGGTACACGTCGGAGAAGAGCAGGTTTGGGTTGGGCTTTAGCTTCCGCTCAGCCTGTTCAAAGGCCTCCATCACCTGGGAGACACGGGGGTAAGAAGTGGCTGTCCCCTTCCCCTTGCCCTCTCCCATGGTCCAGCCTCTCCCCTCTGAGGCCTCAGCCTGGAATTAGCCAACACTCCAGACCCACAGCTGTGGCCTGCAGGGGACCTGGCACTGTATTGAGCAGCTCTACAATGAAGGGAACAGGAGTAGAGGACTGGGGCAGAGAAGGGAAGGATGACTCCTCAGGATGATGCAGTCAGGGCTGAGCCAGTACCTACAGTGCAGCCTGAGGCCAGACCACCTGATCTTAGTGCACAAAGGAGGGACACTAGCTCTAGCCACAGCCCAGGTGGGGCACTCCCACTTCCCATACCCTGGGAGCTTAAAGATGAAGACACTGGCAGATGACCTGCCCTGGGTTCCACTCTGAAGGCTCACTGAGGCCATATGGTCCAGGCAGCTTAGTTCCAGGGGCCACTTCTGGGGACTAGTTTGCCTGGGTCAGTGCGAGCACCCAGGTCTTGCACTCCCATCCTCCCAGGGTTCTCCCTGTGTAGGAGCCAGTGGAGCACATACCCTGGGGCTCCAAGGGGCCCTCACCTTCTTCCGTGACTGCTTCCTCCAGGCCTTCTCCTGCTCCTCATCCCACCAACCCTGGCTCAGCAGATATAGCCTCAGCCTGGAGATTGGGTGGTCCTGCTTGTCCCAGTAATTGACCTCGTCCACTGAACGGTATGCTGAGCTGTCGTCACTGGTGCTGTGGTGCCCAATCCTGCTCAGAGGAGATGTGGATCAGCTGGTAGTAGGGCCAGAAAAGGACTGAGTCATGATGTAAAGCAAGGGGGGATGCAGTATGGGTGTCAAGGCTGTGTGTGGGGGACACGGACAAAGGGCTGGCCAGAGCTGTGGGTTGCAGTGATAGAAGTGAGACAGGCACCTGTAGGTCATGGCCTCAATGAGGAAGGGTTGGTTCTCAGCCACGGCCCGCCGTCGGGCCTCCTTGGTGGCATTGTACACTGCAAACACATCGTTGCCGTCCACACGGATTGACAGGATGCCATACCCAGGGCCTCGAGCCGCTGCAGGGACAGAGGGGATACCAGTCAGGCCTCAGGGAGAAGAAGGGGAGGAGGAGAGTGAAGCGTGCTCATTTGCTGCCTCCTGTGCCCCTTCTCTGTCAGATACCATGGGAAGAGAGCGGGGAGGAGAGCTGGTGGGAGCAGGGTCCTTACCAATGCCATCCCCGCGGTACTGCTCGGAGGTTGGTGTGGAGATGGCATAGCCATTGTTCCGGCAGAAGAAGATGATAGGACACTCCAGGGTGGCAGCAAAGTTGAAGCCGGCATGGGCATCCCCTTCACTGGCTGCCCCCTCACCGAAGTAACAGATCACGATCCGGTTGGCATTGGCCCGCTTGGCAGCATAGGCTGCCCCCACCGCTGCATGGAAAGAGGGAATGAACAGGAATAAGTGACACACACAGATGCACACACACACATACACACAGCTCCAGGCTTGGGAAAGTTGTCACCAGGTACCGAGGGCCTACCCACCATAGCCTTCTCCCTCTCAGCTGACTGGAGTGCCATCCTTCCATCTGCATCCTCCCTGACTCCTGTCTGCCATGTTTACATCTACACCACCTTCAACGGACAGCCAGACCTGGGCCTTCCCCACCAGGGTCAAGCCACCAGCAGTAATCCTAATTACTGAGTAGCCCACACTGCCCCTTAATCTGTCATCCAAAGGACAGCTAAGGATCTTACAGTGTGAGTCTGGCAGATTCCTTCCTAACTCTGGGCTCTCAGGCCAAAGTCCCTGCAATAGGCCCCACCTGCTCTGTATGCCCCACCCCACCGCACCCTGCAACCCTTAGTTCCCTGGTCTGGTCATAATTAAACACATGACTGCCTCATGGAGCCCACATAGCTTCCTTCCACACTGCTTCTAGTCTATCATTAATTACCCATGATGCCTCTTACACTGCCCCCCAACAGACACTGCTCTGTCCTGGCTTTCCTAGTACCTACATGAAGCCCTCCTGGTACTGCCTCTTCACTCTTTCCTACCAGTCTCCCCCAACCCAACATCATTATCGACAGGGCTGACATTTGTCTCTCTTGTTCAGAAAGCCTAGGGTGACACATGGCACATGGTGGCCATTCCATATATCTGCTGACTGAGGGACCCCAGGGCGCCATAATGGAAAATGAGGCCAACGCCAGCTCCTAGAGAGCTCTGCCACACAACTCTCTCCCAAGAGGCCTGCAGACTCACAAGCCACACAGCTACTGTGACACACACTTCCCATCAGACTCTGGGTATAGATAGGGGCCACAAGAGAGCCAATCCTTGGTTTGTGTGTTGTGTGGGCACAGGTCCAGCATCCTGGCAGCATGCTCTGGGGAGTCTACCTGGCTCTGAGAACCAAGGCTAGCAGGGGCAAGGTAGAACTTGGGCTCTGTAATCACTAGAACTCATGAGTAAATTCCTGCCCTCCTCCCTACCACAAGACCCTAGTAAGTCACTTCCTTCTTCAACTTCAACTTCCTGTTCTTTGTAACAGCTATAGCAATACGTGCTAGCATTTACCCCCACAGCAACTGACAGTGCTATTTGACAGTCTGAGGGTGGCAATGAGACAGTTCCTGGTCCTGCTGGCTTGGAGAGGAGGAGAATCAAAAGGAACAGCAGGAGTCTGGGAAATCCAGTGTGGCTGCGATGACTCAGGGCTGCTGGATGAGATGGGACACCATGGGCCCTCCTCTGAGAGGTCCCTGGAAAGCCCTACACACAGGTGAGGCTCTAATGGCAGCACCCAACAGTAGGCTAGAGAAGGCCCGGGCCCACACACAGAGGTGTGTCATGGGTTCGGCATGCATGAGGCACATGTCCTCACCCTGAGGGATCTGCGTGGCCAGTGGAGAGGAGATGGTGACGAAGTGGCGCTCCTTGCAGCCATAGTGAACGGGCATCTGGCGCCCCTTGCCTGGGTCATTCACGTTGCCGTAGCACTGGGCCATGAACAGTTCCAGAGGGTAGTCCCGGTACATGAGCACACCTGGCAGGAGGAGGCAGCTGTGAGCCTGGTAAGCAGTGCACTGGAGGAGTGTCAGACCCAGCCGTGGGCAACCTACACCAGCCCCTTCCTCCCAAAACCTTCCTACCCAGACCAACACAGCAGGTCAGTGTGGTAGGGCAGGCCTGTGAGCCCAGCACTCAGAGGCTAAGGCAGGAGGAATGTAAACTGGAGGTTGGCCGGGGCTACGTAGCAAGATGATGTCTTGAATTAAACAAATAAACAATAAGGAAGAACCAGATTATAGCAGGTAGGCAAACTCAGGGGCTCACAAGGACAGGCAGGTGCCACCCATATGACCTATCCCAAGAGAGACTTACGTTTGGCCCAGCTCTCGGTCACTGTCAGTAAGAGGTGATTGACTCAACACGTTAGCATCTCCCTAAGCTCATCTTTGAATGGGTTTAACTGAATTTTGCGTATGACAGGGCTGCACTGCACAGAAAATGGCAGACAAGGTCTTTCCTTTTTTTTGTTGTGTTTTTTTTTGTTTTGTTTTGTTGAGACAGGGTTTCTCTGTGTAGCCCTGCCTGTCCTAGAACTTGCTCTGTAGACCTGGCTGGCCTCGAACTCACAGAGATCTGCCTGCCTCTGCCTCCCGAGTGCTGGGATTAAAGGTGTGTGCCGCCGCCGCCGCCGCCGCCGCCGCCGCCGCCGCCACCACCACCACCACCCAGCTCGAGGTCTTTTTTGTAAGAACCTGGTTTCGGCCTTCAGAGCACATGGTCAGTGGGGAAAGAACCATCAGATCATTCTATTTGTGGCTTTAAGAAAATTATTTGCAGCCAGGCAGTGGTGGCACACACCTTTAATCCCAGCACTCCAGAGGCAAAGCCAGATAGATCTCTGAGTTCGAGGCCAGCTTGGTCTACAGAGCAAGATCCAGGACAGGCACCAAAACTATACAGAGAAACCCTGTCTTGAAAAACAACAAAAAAAATTATTTGGTAATTTTATATATGAGTACAGTGCTAAGTTTAGGTCATGCCCACACCTCCAACCCCTCACCCTGATCCCTACTCTTTCTGGGACACCCTCCCCCTTCCTGCTTCCAACTTCATGTTATTTTCTTTTCCCAAAGAACTCACTGGCCAGGCATGGTGGAGCATGCCTTTAATTCCTGCACTGGGAAGCAGAGACAGGAAACCTCAGAGAGTTCAAGGACAGCCTGGTCTACACATTGAGATGCTGTCTTAATAAATATCATAAAACAAAAATAATTTGGCCAGGGCGGTGGAAGCGCACGCCTTTAATCCCAGCACTCAGGAGTCGGAGGCAGGCGGATCTCTGTGAATTTGAGGCCAGCCTGGTCTACAGAGTGAGATCCAGGAAAGGCGCAAAGCTACACAGAGAAACCCTGTCTCTTGAAAACGCAAAAAACAAAAGAAACAAAAAAAAAAATTCCCTGAGACCCTATGTGCTACCCCTCTGCTCACAGATATAGGGCACCATCCACTGGCATTTGGACCACAACACTGGGGGGGGGAGTGGCCCCCCCTTCCCTGGGAGGGCTATTAAAACCCCCCATTCCTTCTTTTTTACAGTGCTGGACATGGAACTCACCTCAGGCAGGCATGCCAGCAAATAAATAGTCTACCACTGGCACAGCCCCACCCTAAGACTTTTTTTCCCAATGAAAAATAGTGAGATTTGTTTCTTGAACTAATGCATCTCCTTTAAGTACAGGCCACCAAGTCACACATGCACAGACAGGAAAAGCCTGTCTATTCACAGAAATAAAATCTTTTCTTCAATAAAAGCCCTGCTGGACCCCAGACCACCATCAAAGGGACTCTGTCTGCTAAGTCAGAGGACTGGAGGTGTGGAGGTTTGAAAGAAAATGACCCCCAAAGGGAGTGGCACTATTAGAAGGTGTGGCTTTGTTGGAGTAGGTGTGGCCTTGTTGGAGGAAGTGTGTCACTGTGGAGGCGGGCTTTGAGGTCTCATATATGTTCAAACCTTGCTCAGTGTCTCAATCCACTTCCTACTGTCTGCATATCAAGATATAGCCAGCAGCATGTCTGTCTGTGTGCCGCCAAATTCCCACCATGATGATAATGGGCTAAACATCTGAAAATGTAAGCCAGCCCAATTAAATGTTTTTCCTTTATAAGAGTTGCCATGGTCATGGTGTCTCTTCACAGCAATAGAAACCCTAAGACAGAGGGGTCTGTGATTGCTTCAGGACAAGCTGGGACTCTCTCAACATCACTAAAAGGGACCCCCAACTACCTTGGTGCAACACTGTGGGACATGATGTCCTATGGTCCCCCAGGGCCTGAGCTCACACAGGAGCATCTTCATGACACTATGTGGTCCCTGGAGCCTGAACTGTCAGGTGGCTGGTGCTGACCTTTCCCAACCCTTTACTACAGAGTTGTTCTTCATATGAAAAGTTAATGGGGCTGGGCGTGGTGGCTCACTGCCACTTGGGAGGCAGAGGCAGGCAGAGCTCTGTGAGTTCAAGGCCAGCCTGGTCTACAAAGCTAGTTCCAGACCAGCCATGGCTACATAGTGAGACTTTGTCTCAAAACAAAAGAAAGTTAGTGGGATCACATGACAAACAGCTTGTTTTTCTTGAGACTGGTCATACTATGTAGCCCTAGCTGTCCTGGAACTCACTATGTAGATCAGGCTGGCTTCGCAGGGATCTGCCTGCCTCTACCTCCCAAGTGCTGTGACTAAAGAAAGGTGTGTGCCACCACACCCAGCTGATCTGAACTTTCTATGTAGGCTAGGCTGGCCTTGAATTTGTGGCAGTCCTCAGCCTCTGCTTCCTTGTGGTGGAATTATAAGTGTGCACTACTCTGCCTGGCTTTTTTGAGAGTGGCTATGTAGCCCAGGTTAGCCTTGAAGTGGAGATCCTCTTGCTTCTGCTTCCTCACGTGCCACCATACCTGGTTTTGAGGTCATCTGTCACATCTTTGAATGGGCACTATAAATCTGCCAAGGTCTGGCTACACTACATGGACAATTATGGAGGAGGAACTCTGGCCGAGGAGGAAGTGGGCCTTGAGGCTAGCCCAGGAACCTACAAGACATAGGCGCTGGGCTTCTACACGACAGTCACAGCAGGGGTGAGAAAAGGGTGTTCATACAGAGTCCCAGGCTTGGGTGGGTGGGGCTCAGTGGTAAAGTGCCTGCCTGGTGTGTGTGAGGAGGCCCAAGGCTCCATCTCCATCGCCACCAAACAAACAAAACCTACAGTTTTGGCTGCACACAGCACCCAGGTGAATCTGACCTGCACCAGGGACTGCAGGTCCTATGGGACCTACTGCTTTGCCTCAGCACCTGCTGCTGCTTCCCAGTCCTGAGCAACAACCGCTCCCTGTCACCACCGCAGTTGGGAATGTCCCACATGGTCATGGGAGGGCAGCCAGGGAGACAAACAGAGAAGGCTGTCACTGGGTCAGACTTCAGTGAAGAGGACTCACTAGGTCCTACCCTTGGGAGGCAGATGGCCCAGGGCCCTGGGACCTCACTCAGTCCCTGCTGCTTGCTTGCCTGGCTTTCACAATTAACAAGGACAACTGCCTCATTGGCTGGGAAAGGGACCTCCACAAGTCACCCAATCCAGGCCAGCCCTGGCTCCAGAGTGCCCACGATCTGCTGCAAGGGGACAAGACAAAGCTCCAATGTGTTCGGGAACTTGGCCTCCCAGAAACCAGAGAGAGCCACTTGCTGCTCTGAGTCCTCTCTTCTCCCCATATCATAGTTGGTTATTATGGGGTCTGCTGTTTTTAAGGGTTCTTGCTATGTAGTTCAGATGGGCATCAAACTTGCAGTCTTCCTGCCTCAGCTTCCCGAGGACTGGGATTACAAGCACATGCTACCATGCCAGGCTTCTCCATCTCCCAGTGAGAAGCAGCTCAACACAACAGGTGTGCTGTGAAGCAGGAGGTGGGTGTGCACTCCTCTTCCTGCACTGTTGCCTCCACATACACAAGAGCTTACAGGTCCCCAGTGCCTTGGAAACCTCGGTTTCCTTGCTCATGATGCCAAGCCTCAAACATCATAGGCTGTATGTCCTAACCCAGTACACGAGGGGCTGGTACTATAGGGGCTGGTCCATCTACAGACTATGCCTGACTTATCAGAGGAGGCCTCTGGACAGTCATCCTAGCCTACCCCACTTCTGAAAAGCTGTCCCTGGGAATGGCTCTAATAACAAGGGCCTATAACTCCAAGTGCTCAGCCCATACCAGGCTCTTTTCAGCAGCCAGCTGCAGCTACCACCTCCTTATCAACAGGACAGCATGGCTAGGCAACTTGCCCAAGATGTGGCAGGCCTACCAAGGCTCTAGACTTGCCTGGATGATCCCACCAGAGGCAGCTTAGTTGCAGGACCCCAAGCAACCACATTTCTGGGCTCAGCAAGCCTCTCACTCAGCCCCCACTGGTGGAGTCTAGGTAGGCACTATACTGCCAGGAACATCCCCAGCTCCCAAAGAGGCTCTTGCCTTATTCTCTGTTCCTTCCTCTCACTCCGCATCCATCTCTCTTGCCAAAAATAAGATCCACACTGCACTCAGAACCTTCCCACTACTCCTGCTTCCTAGGGAACATAGCACCTCAGGAGAGTCCACAAGTGCCCTGCACTGGGTAGGCAGGTGTCCACAGAGTGTGCCATGCCCTAGCCACGCCTGATCCCCAGCAACCTTCTAGCAACCATTCACTTCATGTACCTCCTCACTACCACTTTGGAGATGAGGACATGGTGATTCAGAGAAGACTAGTGAGTTACCCTTCTCTGCAAGAAATGCTCCCTACACTTCCTGGCTCTGGGGAAACACTGCCTCTCCAAAGTCACACCTCACCCACCCTGCTCACAACACTGCTGCTGCCTGGACTCCGGAGGCCTTCACAGCACCATGCTGCTCCTATAAGAGCACTCAGGGAAACTGAACTGTGGAGCTCAATGAAGACCCCAGGAGTAAACTACCAGCAGACATACCTGCCTCCCGGTACTGGCCAAACACCAGGTCTGTACGGTCCAGGGCGGCGGCACTCCCCACATGTGTCCCTTCCTCACCATAGTTGGTCATGTAGAAGGAGATCCGGCCCTGGGGGGTGAAGGGGCCAGAGGCCCAGGCTTGGTTAAGGCAGTCCTTGACAGAGAACCCTGCCTGACTTTTTTGTTTTGTTTTGTTTTTGAGACAGGGCTTCTCTGTAGCCCTGGCTATTCTGAACTCACAATGTAGACCAAGCTGGTCTTGAACTCATAAAGATCTGCTTATCTCTGCTTCCTGGGTGCTGGAATTAAAGGGGTGTGCCACCACACCCAGCCCCTGCCTAACTTGTAATGATCAGCCATCACTGAGGCCATCACTGTGCTGGGCTACAGGAGCTCCTGCCTCCAGAAGGAACTGCGTGACAAGAGCCCAAAGGAGGGTACAGGCATAGGCAGGTGTGGAGAGAACCTGCTGCTCTGGGCAAAGGAGGCGAGTGGAAGACCCAGACAAAAGGGCAGAGAAAGATAGGAGGCCAGAGAGCCATGACATGAAGGTAAGAGGAGGCGAGGTGCGGAGGCAGCTCCCGGATGATGGGGACAAAGGCCTGGACTGTCCTCCAGGGCACTCTGCAGAAGTGCTACAGCCACACTTCAGTCACTTGGAATCTCTCAGGCAGCTCTGCAGGGAAGGGATGGTGAACAGGAAAGAGAGCAGCAAGCTAGGAGAGGGGGACCGGTGGCCTGTCTGGGAGCTGAGGAGACAGCAGGAGGGACAGATGGATGAGTCCTCAAAAGCCGAGTTAGTGGTGCTGAGAGTGACCCCCAGGCCACCTACCTTGGCCTCTCTATCCTGGCGTGGAAATGACATTGGGGTTCCCAGCCTCCCTTGCTAGGCAGAGATGGTTAGTCAGGGGCAGTTTAAACGCGAAGCTTTAATGGAATCTGCTTTTCGGGATAAGGGAGACTACTGCTGGCACTACCCCTACCCTCACCATCTTCCTGCCTTGCTCAGAGCCGTGATGTCTGGACCTGTGGCAGCCATCCTGTGAGCCCGAGGCAACAGGCACAGAACAAACACCATTCTGTTAGAAAGGATGGAGCAGAGGGACAGGGCTGGGTTTCCAACAGTGCTGCGGAACTGCTATGAGACTCAGGGTGCCAGGGTAGATGAGTGGCTGGCAGTACCCAACACTGAGAAATGGGTTAGAGGAGGAAGGGACGCAGGTCAAGTTTGGTCAGGCTGTCGGCTGTGGGGTATAAGCAGAGATGATGCCAACTAGATCTAGGGTGCCAAGATGGAAGTCTAGCTGGAGAGCTGGGAAACCCCTGGTATATGATGAAATCCAGATCACCCAAGATCACATGGAAGAGCTCTTCCTGGTTGCCCCTCAGGATTCTCCACCCCTGTGGAGCTCAGCAGTGCTCCTGGAACCTGGCTTTCCAGCTGCCAGGGAAAGTGATGAAGAAGGGCTTCTCTAAGTGGGGAGCCAATTAAAAGTTAATTGACTTTCTGGTGCCAAGTGGGTGGGCGGGTATGGGATATAGAGGGCCTGCAAGACTGTCAAGTTCAGCATGTGGAAAAGCCTGAGATGCACCCCCACCTTGGGCTAGTGGCAGAGCCTGTCTACCCAGAGTCTCCCCGTCTCCATATTCCTCCCCACCTCCCATTCTATGATAGACAGGAGCTACCCAGATGAAAGGGCTATTGCCAGTCTCCCTGGCAACCAGGAAGGGCTGATGACTGTGTGCACATGTTATTCGGGGGAATACCCAAGAAAGCTCTGTGAAGACATAAGTGAGAGGAGAGAGATGGGATGTGCAGTGTTCGGCCTCCCCGCTTCCTTCTATTTGCTGCCTGGAATGAGACTCCAGCAGCCATATGGATTGTGAGAAAGAGGACAACGCTGCAGAGCAGAGCAGAGCAACGGGAGGAGAAAGGACAAGCAACTGACACTCAGCTGCCACTAGATGAGTTCCAGGCCCCCATCCCTAGCTTCTTTTATCCAAGAGGACAAACCAGTCACCTGTTAAGTACTGCTTTTGATTTTGTTTCTTTTTTTTTTTGGTTTTTTCGAGACAGGGTTTCTCTGTGTAGCTTTGCGCCTTTCCTGGCACTCACTTGGTAGCCCAGGCTGGCCTCGAACTCACAGAGATCCGCCTGCCTCTGCCTCTCGAGTGCTGGGATTAAAGGCGTGCGCCACCACCGCCTGGCTTTTGATTTTGTTTCTTAAGCTTTCCTTTGGAGTGAGGAGTTCTGTCCCTTGTAGCTAAGCACAGTCCTCAAACGTAGACTGTACCGTGTATGTTAGGTAAGCTCCTTCCATCCTGGATAGCTAATTCCTTCCCATAGCAACCCTACAAGTTAGAACACTGGCTCTCACTCACTGATTTATTGAGTGGGGATGGAGGGGCAGCTTTGAGACAGTGTCTCACTTTGTAGTTTAGGCTGGCCTGGAACTCACAGCTACCTACCACCTTAGCCTCCCACATACTGGGATTACAAGCATGTATCACCATGCCTGGCTTTTTAAGTATGTTTTTTATTTATTTGTAGAGCTAGTGACGGAACCCAGAGCAAGTCAAGAATTCTACCACTGAGTGCTGTACTCAGCTAACATACAGTGTGGAGACCAACATAAAAACAAGAAAAATGTCTTGCCTGAAGTCATGACTGTGACTAGGCACTTCTGCAACTTTTCTCTGCTGTGCACATGGCAAGTATTTTTAGTGAACCTTCCCACATTCTTCCAGTGCCCCAGGAGAACCCCACAGAACTCTCATGACACCACTGAAAGGATCCCCATACCACCCCCTCCGTGGTGCATTCTTGTGTACAAGCACAGGTAGAGATTTGGGGTGACCCCACCCTGCCCCAGCCTGTCCCCACATACCTGCCGTTGGGACTCATAGAGAATTCGGTCCATGGTGTTGAGCAGCGTCATGCTCCTGTATAACTTCAGTACCTCCTCCTGGGGCAGCTGCAGGCAGAGGCAGACAGATGGGGAAAGTTGGGACCAGAAGAGTCAGTAAAGGGACCTGAGCATGGGAGACCGGGACGGGAGAACAGCCTCACCTGGGGGTCTTCACTGGGGTTGATGATCTGGCCCTGGCGGTCCATGACACGGTAGATGGGGATACCAGAGATGACATTGGGTTGGATGAACTCAAGCTTGTCTACAAACTCCGCCGAGGCCCCTGGGAACTGGGGCTTGTCGTCCAGGGATGGGAACTGCTGCTGCTGCCTGCTGGGTTGCTGGGGAAGAGAAGCAAAGAAGTGTCTCCGTCAGGAGCAGCAGAAGCTTCAGCTGCCTCAACCCTCCCTGGTGGCTGACACTGTGGTGGTAAGGAGCCCAGGTTAGCTTCAAACTTGCTTCTTTCTGAGACTAGCTTTGAAGTCCTAATTCCCTCGCCTCCAGGGTGCTGATTACATATATGTGACTCCACAGCCAGTTTTTGTTGTTATTTGTTTTGTTTTTCCAAGAGACAGGGTCTCTCTGTGTAACAGCCCTGACTGTCCTAGATCTCGCTCTGTAGACCAAACTGGCTTTGAACTCACAGAGATCCGCCTGGCTCTGCCTCCTAAGTGCTGGGGTTAAAGGCGTGCACCACCACTGCCTGGCTGGGACTGCCTCTTTTAAAGACATTGTTGTTATGTCGCCCAGGCCCAGTTTTGGTTTTTTTGGGTGTGTGTGTGTGTGTGTGTGTGTGTGTGTGTGTGTGTGTGTGTGTTTAAGATAGGGTTTTCCTGTGTAGCCCAAGCTAACCTTGAACTCATTCATGGTCTTCCTGCCTCAGCCTCCCAAATACTGACATTATAGGTATGTTCCACAATGCTTGCTATTCTTTTTAACAATATAGTGCCTCAGCTGGGCAGTGGTGGTGCACACCTTTGATCCTAGTACTCGGAGGCAGAAACTGGTGGATCTTAGGCCAGTCTGATCTACAGAATGAGTTCCAAGACAGCCAAGACTACAGAGAAACCCTGTCTTGAAAAAAAAAATCAAAATAAATAAAATAAAAAAGAAAGGAAGGTATGTTTATATAATGCCCCAGAGAGCATCTGGAAGTCTTTTTTGAGACAAGTTCCTGCTACATAGCCCAGGCTGGTCACACTCTCATGATCCTCTTGCCTCAGCCTCTGGGGCTGGGATTATAGTTTATATGGGTGTTACCTGTAATGAATTCTACCACACCTCTGACCTTCCCTTCTCTCATTTGGCAAAGTGCATCACATGCATCAGTACCCTTTCCCTGCCAGGGCAGCTCCTGTGCTAAAGCCAGATTGATCCAGTCAACAAATATTTGAGCACCTGCTTCGCTCCCAGCCCCGTGCAGGGCTCTAGGAACAGCAGATATCTGTCCTTGTAGCCTAGAAGGGGAAGGCATACCAAACAAGCAGGAAGGGGGGTGATTTCTATTACCCCACAGCCAAGGGGACAAACGCAGAGCTTCTCTGAGGAGGTCACATAAAAACTGAGTTCTGAAGTAGTGGCACACGCTTTTAATCCCAGCACTCAGGGAGCAGAGGCAGGTGGATCTCTAGGTTTGAGACCAGCTTGGTCTACAGAGCGAGATCCAGGACAGCCACACAAAGAAACCCTGTCTCAGAAAAACAAAACAAAACAAACAAACAAACAAACAAAAAACAAACCAAAAACCTAAGTTCCACAGAGTAATGAGCAACCAGGGAAGTAGTATTGCAGACCAAGGGGAACAGAATATGCAAACCCCAGAAAGTGAGGGCTGGTCCATGTTCTCTGGGAAAGCTATAGTGGGCTCAGAGTAGCCAGAAGTCCTGTAGTGACATTACACCTCTCAGATCATAAAACTGCATAAGTTCCCCTCCATGAAGATCTGGTTTCCAGAGGGTTCTCTGTGCTCCTGCATGTTCTACCTTTTATTACTAAACTGAACATGGAACCAGGCACAACAGCACATGCCTGTAATCACAGCATGCAGGAAGCTGAGGCAGAAAGATGTTGAGTTCCAGGACAGCCGCGAGACACAGAAAACCCCACCACAGACACAACGCAAAAAGCTAAGTAAGAATGGTGCACACTCATAATCCCTGTATTGGGGGGGGCAGTGTTTGAGGTAATTAGATACCACAAGTTCAAGGCCAGCTTAAGCGACAGTTTTCCTTAAAAAATAATCAGTTTTTTAAAAAAATTGTCAAGTTGTATTTGGTAACTCAACTTCTAATCCCAGCACCTAGGAAGTGGAGACAGAAGAATCAAGAGTTCAAAACCACCTTTGGCTACATAGCAAGTTCAAGACCAGCCTGGGCAACACAAGACTCTATCTCTTTTTTTTTTTTGTGGTTTTTTCGAGACAGGGTTTCTTTGTGTAGCTTTGCGCCTTTCCTGGAACTCACTTGGTAGCCCAGGCTGGCCTCGAACTCACAGAGATCCGCCTGCCTCTGCCTCCCGAGTGCTGGGATTAAAGGCGTGCGCTACCACGCCCGGCTTCAAGACTCTATCTCAAAAAATAAAAAATAAATAAGGCCAGAGATATGGCTCACTAGACAGAGTGTTTGTCTAGTTCACATGAAGCCCTGGGTTTGACTTGGAGTGATGGTGCAAGCCTGGGAGGTAAGGGGTGGGAATATCACCTGCCTGGGGCCAATCTGAGCTACAGAAGACTCTTGTTTCAAAATGAAAGACAAAACACAAAAAATAAACCAAATAGTTGGACTGCACACTGACGTTATATAGAAAGGAACAAATCTTCCTGCCTTACCCAAGCCTACCCTAGTGCCAAGTTCCAGGAAAGAGCCACCTGCCAGAAAACGCTGACCACACAAAAACCAGGCTCATATTTCTTTTGTTAACACAGAGGCTTTGGCCTTCTGTCTTCAGACTTTCTGGAGGGCCACTCTCCTCCACGTCCATGAAGATTAGGTGTGAGCAGCCCATTCCAGAAGAGGCTACCTGCTTGGGGGGAGGGGAGTACTCCAAGACATACTGGGTGACAGAGAGGCCCACCTGTCTGGGGCTCACATGTCTTCTCATACTGTCTTCCCTTACTGAAAACCCATAGAAACAACCCGACCTCCAGGCAGTGGGGAGGATGGCGGAAGGGAGAGATAAGATTGCCATCTTCCAAAAATGCTAGTTTGTTGCTAACTAAACCTTTCTGGATCATTCTGCCACAGCAGGTAACAGAATCTCAAGAGAAAAGGATGGCTGGCAAAAACCATCAAGAAGCCCCAATGCTCAGGTGACTAATGAGCAGGGTGCCAGGCTGAGCTGAGCTTCCTTGGGGCATCAGTGAAGATTATATGCCACTGCCAGGAAAGAGGTGAGCTAACAGGCTTAGGGAGGTAAAGCAGCCTGCGCCAGGCCACAAGTCTGAAAATACGCATAACAAGTGGACTTCCAACCTGGCAGGGCTGTTTCCAATCTCAGGGCCCCGAGCCCCAACTGCCACAGCTTGTCCAGTTCCCACATATCTGCGTCTTTTCTCCCCACAGCAGCCAGGCTTCCCCTCAGGTCAGCAGTTTGTGGCTTCACATCTAGGGAAGCCACAGAAACAGTGGGTTCCCCACAAACTTGGTCTCACGTGTGTCCCCTCCCTTTTTGTAATTGGGGTGGCCAAGGCGCCGAGGCTCCAGCGGGCAGCAAGTTTCCTGTGCATGATTATCGACATTTGTGGCTGTGAGGAAATTATCACTTCCAACGGCAGGGCAGGTTCAGACTGGCACCACTCAGGCAGGCAGACTGTTCGTGCAGGGAGGAAGCGCGCAGCCTCTCCTCACCCTGAGGTCCAGGCAGCGTGGGACCTTGATACCTACCTGGAAGGTTCCTTTGTTCTGTGTCTGTCTCCCACACACACACACCACAAGGCAGGGGAGGTGTCCAAGTTGGCTTACACAACATGCACTCCATAGTAATCACCCAACACATGGGTGAATGAGCGGCTGGCTGAGTTCAGCGGCTCTTGAGTCAGACGGACCTGGGCTCCACTTTCTGAGCTCATAAAGTGTGGCTCTCCACAAACACTCTGAATTTTCTCACGTCTAAATAGCTGCAGAGGGGATTTACACAGGGATTCACGCAGGCCTGGGCATAACATGTGCCTGAAAAGTAGGAGGGAAGCAGCAAGCGCATGGTAATGCCACTAATGCCAGTGCTAGAGAGGTGGAGAGGAGATTGCAACCAGAAGACCAGACAGGCTTAGACAATGAGAGCTTGTCTCAAAAACAAAGAAAGATAGGCATGACGGATATTCGCAAGGCTGAGGCAGAAGGTTCATGAGTTCAAAGCCAGACCACATAACAAGACACTATCTCAAGAAAAATAAATGTTTTTAATTAAGAAAACAAAGGCAAGGCCAGGCAAAGCAAGTGCCTTTAGTCCCAGCACTCAGGAGGCAGAGGCAGGCGGATCTCTGTGAGTTGGAGGCCAGCCTGGTCTACAGAGTGAGTTCCAGGACAGCCAGAGCTACACAGAGAAACCCTGTCTTGAAAAAAAAAAAAAAGAAAGAAAAGAAAAGTGGACTGGAGGGATGGCTCAGAGGTTAAGAGCACTGACTGCTCTTCCAAAGGTCCTGAGTTCAATTCACAGCAACCACATGGTGGCTCACCACCATCTATAATGGGATCTGGTGCCCTCTTCTGGCCTGCAGGCAGAACACTGTATACATAATAAGGAAGGAAGGGAGGGAGGGAGGGAGGGAGGGAGGGAGGGAGGGAGGGAGGGAGGGAGGGAGGAAGGAAGGAAAGGAGAAAGAAAAGCAGGGATTGGGATGTAGTAGATACTTATTATGTACAAAGCCCTAGATTTGATCCCTAGCACCACAGCAAGCTACCATGATGGCACATCATGTAATCTCAGATTGTAACCAGTCTAGAGGTAGAGGGGGTAGGGTCAGTTCAAGGTCACTCTCCCCTACTTAGTTAATTTCAAGCTATCCTGGGATATATGAGACTATCAAAACAAATAAACAAGTTAGATGGCACATGCCAAGAACTCCACTGTGGTGTCTGAATGAGAATGGCCCACACAGACTCACACTTGAATGCTTGGGAAGTAGCACTAGGAGGTGTGGCCTTGTTGGAGGAAGGGTGTCACTGGGGGTGGGCCTTGAGGTTTCCGATGCTCAAGCCAGGCCCAGGATCTCTCTCTTCCTGCTGCCTGTAGATCCAGGTGTAGAACTTTCAGCCCCTTGTGCAGCACCATGACTGCCTGTGCACAGCCATGCTGCCCACTATGATGACAACAGACTAATCTCTAAAACTGTAAGCCAGTCCCAATTAAATGTTTCCTAAGAGTTGCCATGGTCAGAGTGTCTCTTCACAGCAATAGAAACCCTACCTAAGACACCCACTCAGGAGGCTGAAGCAAGAGAATAATGAGTTCAAGGCCAGCATGACCCACATAATGACCCACATACTGAAACCTTGTCTCAAAACCAAATCAACCCTACCAAAAGACACAAAGGCTGCAAAAGTAAGAAAATGGGAAAATCAGAGGTGACAGGCACCTTGGGAAGATAGGGAGAGTGGGAAGAACCACTGCACCTGTGGTTGGAATTTAGTACCAGACTTTGGCCCTAGCAAACTTCAGAGAGCAAGATAAGGGAGGCCAAGTGGTACTATTAAAGGCCTAGAAGCTGAAGTCAGAGGAGGAGAGCTAAAGGAGTAGTCTAGCAGTAGTGAGGGTCAGCAGGCAGAGCTTGCTGGCTGAGAATGAGCTAGGGTATCCAAGAAGGACACACTGTCAGAGGATCCAACACAGCCATCCAGACATCCAGGTGTGCTTCACATACTGGAGCCGGCCCAGACCATGCTCTCCAACCCCCTCTTCCCAAACCTGTAGATAGGAGGGCTGTCCTCACCACCATGAAGTCACTGTGCTAATTCAGTGAGTTCCAAAAATGGCCAATAAGGGGCAGTAGTGGCGCACTCCTTTAATCCCAGCACTCGGAGGCAGAGCCAGGCAGAGTTCTGTGAGTTCGAAGCTAGCCTGGTCTACAGAGTGAGGTCTAGGACAGGTACCAAAACTACACAGAGAAACCTTGTCTCGAAAACAAACAATCCAATAATGAAGATGCTGGATTATGGGATGTAAGATGCCTACAGAGAAGGGATATGACCACATCCAATTTTTCCTTAGCCTGTTCTTGGGAGGGGCTGGGAGAGGTGGCCTGGTGGCCAGTGACATAGAATAGCAAAGCTGCTCAGACTGGAACCAGCCCTGAAGCCACGGAAGACCAAGCAGAAGCTGGGTAGCCTGGTCCACCTGCAGAAGTATCCTAATGGCCATTCCCTAAGGCACCTTGGGAACAGCACAGGCACAAGCAGAGCACTGCATGACGAAAACCCCCCGAGCCTTAGTGTCTTCTTGCAGTGTACATTCTCATGAGCTATCATGAGGGTGGCATGAGCTGACCTGTACATGTGATTCAGCCCAGTGCCTAACACATAAGGAATGCATGGCAAACATGGACCACTAATAGGTATGTTTGATAACTGTTCCCGTCAAACAGGTAGACACAAAGTGTTTGCTCTAAGTGAGGCCTGGGAGAGAGCTCACACAGGGAGCATGGGCAACAGATGCTGAGGGAAGCAGAGTGTCATCACAGCTCCAACTAACCTGCCTGGCTAGAATCCCAGTTCTGTCCCTGTCCAACCATATGATAGGGGACAGGAACCCATACTCCATAAAGAGAAGAGACCTGCCTTACGGCTGCAGGGAATAATACACCGATGAAGCCCATGAAGGAAGTGTCAGCGGCCACTCCATGTGGAGTGACAGG
Organism: Peromyscus leucopus; assembly: GCF_004664715.2. Taxonomy (NCBI): domain Eukaryota; kingdom Metazoa; phylum Chordata; class Mammalia; order Rodentia; family Cricetidae; genus Peromyscus; species Peromyscus leucopus. The sequence continues at coordinate 169,556,300 of NC_051063.1, read as the reverse complement.
AAAGTTCTCTGAAAGAGGGGAGTTAAGCAAGGCTGCTGCACAGGCAGAGAGAGGCAAGGGTGAGGAAATGCTTTGGGCCCAGGGAACAAAGACTGCCAAGCCCAGTGTGGCTGCACAGGCATGTCAGGTCAAGCATCAGAAGGGTGAGGCAGGAGGATCTCAAGTACAAGGCCAGCCTCTCAAAACAAAAACAAAACGAACAAAAAGGCTCCTGGCACTCTGGGATCCTGGAGACCAAGACGACTACAGCAGGTCAGTTAAGAGGCAACTATGGACTGGAGAGACGGCTCAGCTGGTGAGAGCACTGGCTGCCCTTCCAGAGGACCAGATTTGATTCCGGGTACCCATATCAGTTAACTCACACTGCCTGTAACCCCAGCTTCAGAGGATCCTATACTCTTTTCTAGTCTTCACAGACACCCACACAAATGTGTACACACACACACACACACACACACACACACACACAAATGAAATAAATCTTAAAAGACAAAAAAAAAAAAAAAAAAGCCAGGCAGTGGTGGTGCACATCCCTAGCACTTGGGAAGCAGAGACAAGTGGATCTACGTGTTCAAGGCCAGTCTAGAGTGAGTTCCAGGATAGCCAGGGCTACCCAGTGAAACCCTAGCCGAGAAAACCAAACAAACAAAAGAGCCAACTATGAACCCAGGTGCCATATGAAGAAGCGCTTTCCTCTGCGTTCACTGGACCCCACAGCCTCCTGGTGAAGCACCTCCATCAACAAGGTGGTATTTGAGGCTCACGGGGCTCAGCAGCTTGTCCAAAGCCACACAGTTCACAGATGGCACAGCTGGCATGTGCAGGGCTGCATGACCAAGGAAGGCAGAGTTTAGAACATGTGTATCATTTGGGGTGGGCCTGCTAACTTTAAAGTCTGTCTGTGGAAGAAAGCCAAAAACATCCACACCCACTGATCCTTGAGCCCTGAGGTTAGCCCAGCATACATCTGCCTCTAGAGTAGCCACTCAGGTTGGAAAGCAATCATGCTCTCTCGGCTTCAGGGAACCAGCAGCTTTAAACTCTGGCCGCCACACACCCCCACTCCCACCCCCGGTGCTGCAGGTGTAAAGCCAAAGAGGGCATTTCTCTCTTTCTCTGAATCGTCAACATCAAACCTGTTACTGTCTGACTTACTCAGTGCTCGGAATACAAAGTGCCCCTAGTGGCTCAGAGGTGAAGAGCACTGACTGCTCTTCCAGAGGTCCTGAGTTCAATTCCCAGCACCCACATAGTGGCTCACAACCATCTGTAATAAGATCTGGCAACTTCTTCTCTATACCTAATAAATAAATAAATCTTAAAAAAAAAAAAAAAAAGAATCTCCCTTGGCACACACGCCTTTAATTCCAGCACTAGGTAGGCAGAACCAGGCAGATCTCTGTGAGTTTGAGGCCAGCCTAGGCTACAAAGTGAGATCCAGGACAGGCACCAAAACTACACGAAAAAACCCTGTCTCAAAAAAAAAAAATCCTTGAAGCTGGCTAGAGATAGCCCAGATTGGAGCTGGAGAGATAGCCCAGAAGTTAAAAGCTCTTGCTGCTCTTCCAGAGGACCTAAATTCAGCTTCCAGCACCCACATGCAGCTTGCAAATCAAATCACCTGTAACTCTAGCTCCAGGGGAATCTGACACCTCTGGCCTTAGCAGGCACACACCAGCACACCAACACACACAAACACATACACACACACACACACACACACACACACACACACACACACACTCTAAATTGTTAAAAAGGAAAAAAGAGCCAGGTATGTATGCTGCACACCTTTAACCCTCATACTCAGGAAGCAGAGGCAGGAGGACTGCATAACAAGACCCCAGGGAAAACAACAAAACCCACCCTCTTTAGCTGGATAAGACAGCCCACACTTGCAATCCCAGCACTTGGAGGTGATGGTAGGAGGATCATGAGTTCATAGGGACTCTCAGCTACGTGAGATCCATCTCAAAACCAAAACAAAACATCCCTCTTTAGCCCTAGCCAGCATGCTCTAAGAGAAGTATTACTCCGGTTTTACCAATGGAAACCTAAAGTGTACAGTCCCTAACTGCTCTGAGGAACTAGCAGGTCAGCCAGCCAAAACAAGCTGAAGGGCCCTGATGGCCACCACCAGCTGCTTAGTCCTCCACTGTCACCGTTCCTCTGTCCCTACAAGAGGAGCTACCATGAACGCATCACTTTACCCTCTGTCCTTAGATGCACTTTCTTCAGCCTTGCATTGTCTATCAAACAAAGCTGCTGGGTGACCGGAACACTTCCGTTCCATGGGACAACGTCTTCTCTACCCTGAGGTGGGGCTCAGCGGTAGCATACTTGCCCAGCACCTTCTAGCTCATGGTTAGATCCCCAGTACTGAAAAGAGAGCAAAACAAAAGCCAAGCACACTGGTGCACACCAGTGACCCAGTACTCAGGCATGAAGGTGAGAAAGTAATAAGTTCAAGGCCAACCAGGCTACAAAAGACTGTACCTAAAAAAAAAAAAAAAAGAGATGTTTCATCTGGTAAAGGCACTTGCCACCAAGCCTGATGAACTCAAGTTTGGTATCTGGGACCCCAAAGTTGTCTTCTGACCTCCACAGTGGCATGCACATGCCATCTCCCCCTCAAAAAATAAGTTACTTGTTAGGTTAACAATATTGTACTAAAGATATTTCAAAACAAAATACTTGAGTGTAGTGGTGCACACCTTTAATATCAGCTCACAGGAGGCAGAGGCAGAGATAGTAGATCGGCAGGTCTCTGTGAGTTTCAGGCCAGCCTGGTCATCTACACAGCAAGTTCCAGGCCAGCCAAGGACTACAGAGTGGGCTGAAGTCTCAAAAATAAACAAACAAAAAGTGACCAATGTGGATGAAAAGTGGGGAGAGGGGCATGTCGGGGCCCAAGCCCAGCTTTTCTGATACTAACCCAGCCCAAGAGAAGCAAGTGTCCTGACAGGCTGGTGGGAGTGGCCGTGAGACTGGGACATGACTAAGCTTCCTCCCCTTCCTGGAGCTGAAAGAGAGTTATAGGTTTTGGGATCCAGGGCTCCATGCTCAGACTTTTTATCACTGAACCTCAGTTTCCTCATTTTTAATAGCAGAGTACTAGCACTTTGTGTGCTGAAATTGTCAGTCTCAAAGTGTTTCATGATGTGAAAAATCCAACCAGGTTTCTTAAGACATCAGCCACCCTCAGGGGTGTTCAACCATTTAACATTGCAACACAGTGCTGTTGTCTACAAAGTTCACACTTAGAACTTCACCACAGTTAGCAACACACACACACACACACACACACACACACACACACACACACACACTGACACCTCCTTCCCTCTAATCTCATCATGTTTTAGTTAAGTTTATAATTTCATGTCTGGCTATATTCACATCTGTCCTTGGCTACATTTGGCCTCCAGGCCAAAGTTTAAACATAATAAGAGAGAAATCAGTAAGAACCATCCCCTCTCGACCCACAATACCCACTGAACATGTTCACATCACTTGGAGAGCCAGGACCAGCTGCCTGAAGCAGGACCATTAACGATGTCACATGAGCAGAGACCTGGCTCTACCCACCCCCTTACTCCAGGGGCCCTGCCCACCCCACAAATGAGGGTCAGAAGAGAGTGGATTTGTTTTTTTAAGTTTTTAATTTTTTCTAAATAATTTATTTTTATTGTATTGGTGTTTCACCTACATGTATGTCTGTGTGAGGGTGTCAAATGCCCTGGAACAGGAACCACAGACAGCTGTGAGCAGCCATGTAGGTGCTGGGAACTGAAACTGGGTCCTCTGGAAGAGCAGCCAGTGTTCTCAACCACTAAGCCATCCCTCCAGGCCCAAGTTTTTAATTTTTTAAATTACATTTTTATGTATTGTGTGTGCAGGTGCATGGAAGTGTGAGATGACTTCTGGGAGTTGAGTCTCTCTTCACCATGTGGGTCCTGGAGATAACTCAGGTCACCAGGCTTGATGGTAGCTGCCTTTACTCTCTGAACCATTTCAATGGTCTTAAGGGCAAATCTTTTTTTTTTTTTTTAACTTTCAGGGTCTTACTATGTAGCCTGGCTGGCCTGGAGCTTGATGCAATCCTCCTGCCTCTGCTTCCTGAGTGGTGGAATTATAGGCATGCACTACCATACCCAGTTGGCACAGGACTAGCAACTGAATGCACAGCTTTGTGCCTGCTGGGCACCATGGCATTCTACCAACTGAACCCAAGAGAGTAGTTAGGTTTTTATCTTTTGAGTGTGTGTGTGTGTGTGTGTGTGTGTGTCTATGTGTCTGTTGTGTGTCTGTGTGTGTGTGTGAGAGAGAGAGGGGGGGGGGAGAGTTTTACAGTTGCCACCCCAGGCCTGGCTCTTACAGTGAGAGTCTCTTCCCTCTTTTCCCTGAGCTGTGGAGACATCTGCTATAGCAGCAGAGGGACAAAGAGAAATGAAAACCCAGCACACACACCCCAGGGCAACCACACTGAGTGAAGGGTGACGAGAGGAGGGCTGCCGGTCCTTCTTCCAGGTCTGTCTGCCCCAGGAATCCCCCTAACCAACCCACAGCAGACGACCTCCCCACCCTCCTCCCAAGACCTCTGCTCCCATCTCCACCTGGATACAACGGCACCTTCCAGTCATGGATGGTGGCTCATGACTGAAATCCCACCACTTGGGAAGTATTTTGGTGGAAGGTCCACCTCATCTCTCCCCCCACCCCCGGCTCTTTCCCCAAACCTGGCCCCTCAAAGCCCGTCAAACTCCTCTCCCAGAGATACTCAAGACCTCTCCCATAGGGTATTTAAACGGCAGCCCAGAAAACAGACATGTGGTTTTCCGGTCTCTCGTCCATCCCGTCTGGTTTGGTCTGATTTGGATAGCTGCGTGGGCAGAAAGGCCTATCAGGGTGCAAACACCTTTCAGGAAGCTAGGCAGGAGGAATTGCCACCAGTTTGAAGCCATAACTGGCTACACAGTGAGTGAGTTCCAGACCATCCTGTGCTGGGGTGAGATTATGTCTCAAAAAATAAAGATTTCCTGTGTTCCCAAACCGAGTGTGTGGTCCCTTCAACAACAGGGTCTAACCCTCTAGTCACAGGCAACCAAGAGCAGCAAGAGCCTGACCAATAGCCTAACACTAAGGTTTTCATTCAATGACCTCGTACTTCTGGGAGCAACAGTGTTTACTAATGTCAAGTACTTCTGTTTAAATATTTTTTTTTAAGAAAAAAAAATTTTTGCCAGGCAGTGGTGTGCATGCCTTTGATCCCAGCACTTGGGAGGCACAGATAGGTGATCTCTGTGAGTTTGAGGCCAGCCTGATCTACAGAGTGAGTTCCAGAGCAGCCAGGGCTGTTACACAGAGAAACCCAGTCTTGAAAAAAAAGAAAGAAAGAAAAAAATTTTAATTAGCTTGCAAACTAATGGGGCTTCTTCATAAGGCTTCTTCAGATAGTCTTAGCTTTGGCTAACCTACCCCTACCTCTCCTCTTTCCCTCCCTGTCCCCATCTGAACCTAACCCTTTACCTCCAGTATCTTCCCCATTCTTTCACAGTGTGTCAATTCTGCCCCTACTCACTGTATTTTTTCACTTGGATTGCCAAGATCACACATTCTGCAGTGTTTCTTCATGCACACTTCATTCTGTCCCCTTTCCCTGGCCTCTCCCTTCTCCATCTGCGGCACAGCACTATCTGTTTGAGCTCTTGCCCCACTTCCAGTGTTCCCCATCTCTATTTTCATTTCGCCTGTATTCTACTGTCCCCTTCCTTAAATGCATCCTCTTCTCACCCCCTTTTTACCTCCCTAGCTTCCATATGCACTTCAGGTTAAAAACATAAGATTTTAAGCAAGAACCTTCATATGAGAATGTGCAATAACGCCTTTTGTGGCGTTACGTAGTATAATTTATTTCCAGCTCCATCCATTTACCTGCAGATTCCATGATCTCAGTTTTCTTTACACTTGAGTAATATGCTACTCGTGTGTGTGTGTGTGTGTGTGTGTGTGTGTGTGTGTGTGTGTGTGTGTACCACATTTTCAATATCCATTTGTCAGTTAACGATCATCTAAGTTGAGCACATATCCTAACTAGTGTGAATAGAGTAGCTGCACCAGTTTACACTCCCACCAAAAGAGGAGAAAAGTTCTTTCATAACGCTAGAAAGTGCTGTGCAAGAAGCCTGGGGAGAAAAAACATCAATTTATCCAGTCTTGAACCCTGTATGCTACAATACCAACCCACCAGGTAAGATGTGCCCATCGGTGCACATCTGTGGCAAGATTACTCTCTTGACTGAATGAAAGGCCTGTTCCACAGCAGGGAGTTCATACCTGGTACTGTAACCATGGCCAAAACACACAGCTAGGAAAGCCATAGAAACTAAAGGAGAAGAGAGGAAAGAGATGGCTCAGTGGTTAAGAGGACTGAGCTATGTTCCAAAGGACCTGGGTTCAATTCCCAGGCCGTCCAGTGTCCAATCATGCCAGGGTTGAGAAAAAGAAGAGAAACTAAAGGAAAACCTATTGATGTTGTTTTCCTAAATGGTCATGTTGTCAAAAATGTCTTCTAAATATTAATGTTTATGTCCATGGATCTGTGCTGTTCCCAAGCCTGGCCGGAGAAGCTTTGTACTGCAGCGGGGAGTGGTTAAAGCACACACTGTTGTCAGAATGCTCCGCTGCAAAGGAGACAGTCTATCAACTCCCCCTCCAAAGCTCAGGGACATTGTGAAAGAGGGGAGAGAATCAATGTAAGAACTGGAGGGTGGGAGGGGGTGCCCTCGTGACACAGCTATTGCACACATAGTTCACAACAGCTGTGGTTACTTACAAAACATTTGAAAAGATCCAGGCAGTTAAAAGTTCCAGCAAGGTTTGGGGAGACCCCATCCCCAAATGAAGAGCTACTAGCAGTTTCTAGCTTCAGGGGAAGGAAGACTCATTTTTCTTTAGGTCACTGGTAGGTTCCCCATGCCCCAATGGATGAGTCTACACCCATTTATGTATGGCAACATTAACTGGACTCAGTGGATTAAAAAATAAATAGGGCCAGGAGGCGGCGGCGGCCGAGGCAGTGGCAGCAGCTCAGGCCTTTGATCCCAGCACTTGGGAGGCAGAGGCAGGCGGATCTCTGTGAGTTTGAGGCCAGCCTGGGCTACAGAGCAAGTTCCAGGACAGGCACCAAAACTACACAAAAAAAATACTGTCTCCAAAAAAAAAAAAAAAAAAAAAAAAAAAAAAAACTAAATAAATAAATAAATAGGTAAGTGGACGCCTTTAATCCCATTACTTGAGAGACAGAGACAAGCAGATCTCTCTAAATTTGAGGCCAGCCTGGTCTACATACTGAGTTCCAGGACAGCCAGGGTTTTGTAGATAGACCCTGTCTCAGAAGAAGAAAAAAAGACAAATAAATAAACAAGTGTAAAAGGACACGAAGTTGGAAGGGATATGAGAATCTTAAGGGAAACTAGAAGTGTTGGGGAGAGGGTATAAGCAAAGTATACTGTATATATGTATGAAATGTTCAAAGAATAAATAAATAAATTTTTAAAAAGAACAATAAACCTTTGAGCTGAGCACACACCTATAATTCTAGGATTTAAGAGCTGAGCCAGGAGGACCACCCTTCCAAGGCCAGCCCGGAGTACATTACAGAGAGGATGACCCTGTCTCAAAAAGAACAAAATCCACTGTTCTCAAGTCGCACTAGCCACAATCAAAGTGTTGGGTAGCCACATATGTCTGGTGGCTACTGTACTGGATGGCACAAATATAAGACATCTATACTGTGAAAGCTCTATGGGATAATCCTGGTCTAAAATCTTCTTTGGCTACTACCCAAGCCTGTTGTTGCCACTCAAAAATGTAAAGGGGTGGGCATGGCAACACATGTCTGCAATCTGAGCGCTCTGAAGGCTGGGACAGGAGGGGCTAAAGCCGGAGGCTCAGGAGTATGAGCATGGGATAGAAAACTCTAGGTGAGCCAGGCTATACAGCAAGACTTGGTCTTAAAAAAAAAAAAAAAAAAAAAAGCAGGAGGTTTTAAAATCATAGAACCAGTGAAAGAAAAACAGGTAGAGGTAGCACTGTGAAATATCATGAGAAATATGTACAAAAAGAAACTTAATTTAAAAAAATCTTTTTAAAAGCCAGAGCTGGGGCTGGAGAGATGGCTCAGAGGTTAAGAGCACTGACTGCTCTTCCAGAGGTCCTGAGTTCAATTCCCAGCAACCACATGGTGGCTCACAACCACCTGTAATGAAATCTGGTGCCCTCTTCTGGCCTGCAGTCATACATGCTGTATACATAATAAATAAATATTTAAAAAAAAAAAAAAGCCAGAGCTGGGTGTGGTGGCACACACCCTTAGTTCCAGCCTTGGGAGACAGAAGCAGGCAGATCTCTGTGAGTCTGAGGCTAGCCTGATCTACAAAGCAAGTTCAAGAACAGGACAGCCAGGGTTACATAGAGAAACCCTGTCTCAAAAAGACAAAAGAAAAAAAATTGGAAGAGAATATAAAGCCAGGCATGATGGCAAATGCCTGAAATTCCAGCATTTGAGAAGTAGAAGCAGGAGGTTCAGGATCCTCCCCACTCCACCAGCCCCCTACCAAAACAGGAAGGAAGGAAATGGGGGGAAGGATGAAAGAAAGAGGGAGAGAAGAGGAAAGGGACTAGGAATGTAGCTCAGTAGGTAGAGCACTTGATTAGCATGTATAAGTCCTGGGTTCGATCCCCAGCACCAAATAAAACCAGGCATGGTGATGAACAATTCTAATCCAAACAGAGATGGAGGCAGGAAGAGCCAAAGTTCAAGGTCATCCTCAGCTATATAATGAGCGGGGAGGCCAGCCTGGGATACATAAGACACTATCAAAAAGGAAAAAAAAAAGGGGGGGGATAGAAAAATTTAAATACACAAACCAATGAAAGCTAAAGATTGCTCCCTCCTGCCATTCTTCCAACTTCCTCTCAGATAAGTAAAGAAATAAAAGAGACAACAACAGAAGACTGAGTCAGCAGGAAAAGAAATGTCATCAGCCACAGTGACCTTTCCCTAGTACCTCACTTTTGCTCACAGCTCAGCCTACCTACCCAGCCAAAGAGTTCAGGGGCTGAAATTAGCTGTGAAGGATTTGATTGAAAAAAAAAAAAAAAAAAGCCGAAGAGAACAGCACACAACACACTGCCCTACCCCCACCCTGCTCCTGCAACCTTTCTCTATTTGCTTATTTCCACTGACAACCTTCCTATGGACCCACGCCTCACTCCTAGCTCACCCTGGTCATCTCTGCTTACCCCCTTCTCTTCCAACCCAGAGCTTCTACCTACAGATTCCACCCTCTCTGCCCTAAGAACTAGATGCAGATCAGACACAACCTCATAAAATACTGAGATTCGCTGGGCGGTGGTGGTGCACACCTTTAATCCCAGCACTCGAGAGGCAGAGGCAGGCTGATCTCTGTGAGTTCAAGGCCAGCCTGATCTACAGAGTAAGATCCAGGACAGGCACCAAAGCTACACAAAGAAACCCTGTCTCAAAAAAACAAAAAATAAAAAATACTGAGATTCTTCATCAGGGCATTGCTGATCCAGTTCCCACCCCAAAGGTCACCCTTTCCTCTCTCCTAATCTCTAAAGTCTCTGTCCTCACCACTAATGTAAGGCTGACATTCCCATTGCCCTTTTATGCTGGGTCCAATTTGTAATGCTTCCACAAGCAGGTATTTCCACAACAACCTTATCAAGTGGCCACTATCAACACTGTACAGAGAGGTGAAAATAGTTCCTTGCCCAAGGCTGCACAACCAGAAAGAGGCAGAGCAGAAAAGTGAAATGGTATGGTCCAGCTCCAGAACCCAACCACTTAACCACATCTGTTTTCACTGGCATTTTACTTCAAAACCCTATAACCAGGCATTACCAACAACATCTTTCTTTTTTTAAGAGATGGTCTCACTATGTAGCTCTGGCTAACCTGGAACTCTACATAGAATGGGCTGGCCTTGAACTCACAGAGATCCACCTGCCTCTGCCTCCTAAATACTGGGATCATAAGTATGCATCACCACACCAGACCTTCACTTGCTTTTTTTCAATCTTTTTGGTTTTTTAACAGGGTCTCATGTAGCTCAGGCTGACCTCCTGCCTCTACCTCCCAAGTGCTGGGATTTGTCATGTGTCAGTCACTATATCCAGAGCACACAGGGATAGTAGCCCAATTCTGTATATAGCACATGCTAAGCAAGCACTCTGTCACGAAGCTACATAGCCAGACCTCATCATCAGTTTTGAAAGTGTTATCCTGCACCCAGCAACAATAGATCGAAAGGGACTCTTGAGTTTTCTCAAGTGTTTTCAAGAAAAGTGGGCAGCCAGGTGCGGTGGCTCACAACGGTGATCCCAGTACTTGAGAGACTGAGACAGGACTGTCTGTAGTTCGATGCCAGTCTGGGCATCTGAGTTACAGGCCATCTTGGACTACTCAATGAGATCTTGTCTCAAAAAAAAATAGCGTGGATAAAGGGTCCTGTCTGGATTTCTCGCTCTCTTTGTATCCCTTCATGAAGTCAACAAACACAGACTGATCGCCTGTAAACAACAGTCGTGGCAAAGTCCCCTACCTTGACTTTTGATTAGGGAACATGGGAATCAAACCATTTTCTTGCTCAACTCGCACTAGAATTGAAATTTAAGTAAAGGAATAAAGAAATGTAGAACTCTGTGAACATCTGATCTGTCTTTCAAACTCCTACTCGTCCCCTGACTTGTCTCCCTCCATCGAGGCTCCTTTCTGAGTTGGTCCTTCCTTGACAGCTCGCGGTGACTCACACACACTGTAAGAATAACCTTTACGTCTTTACTTCTTCTCAGGAAAGACCTCGTGGGGCCCAGGTACTCACGGATCTAGCCAAGCCCCGAACCCCAGGCCGCCGCAGCAGCAGGAGAGCTGCCTGGCCCAGGACACGGCTCGGCCTCCAGATCTTGGCCAAAGACATCGCTACCGCCATCTTGACTAATAACCACGCCTCCTTTCTCACAGGAGAGATGTAGGGCTGCCCCATCAGTTGCCTTATTCAAGTGGCCGCACAACTAGGCCAATGAGCCATCTAATTCCAACCACCCTGAGTCAAAGACACGTACATAAGTTCATATGACAAGTATTATTGTCTAAAATTGCTCTAGTTTCCTGCTTATAGTTGCTCCAATATCAGGCAGAAGAAGGACAGCCTGACTAGCGTCTCACGGGTTTAGGGCCCGGGGACCTTGGGCAAGATGGGCCCATTCCGACACCCGCCCCCTATTCTTTATTGCCCAATGGCTTTACCGGAATCAGGAGGTGGAGGTGGGCGGACCCAGGTTGTTAGTAAACGTTGAGCCACGTGCGAGGGTTAATTCAGGCGCGCCCGAGACTGGCGCATGCGCAATAGCTATGCGGAAGCTACGGTCGGATCTCTGCGCGCGTGGTCGGCGGCTATGGAGGTAACTAAGCGTGCAGACGCCGAGGCAAGTACTGACACCGGAACAGAGTCCAACCCTCGAAATCCAGTCTGCAGCCTCCGGCATTTTGCTTGTGAACAGAACCTGCTGTCCCGGCCGGATGGGTCTGCTTCTTTTCTGCAAGGTAAGACCCTAACCAGGTTTAAGTGCGTGCGCCATCCTCACCGAAGTGGGGTTTGTTCTTGAAGAGCGGTTACTGTGTGGTGTGCAACCGAGTGCGCCCATCTCCTTCAAAAAACTATTTCTAAATATTGGGGATACACACCTCTCCCGCCTCGAAAAGAAATGATACGTCCAGCCTGGTTTTTTTTTTTTTTTTTTTTTTTTAAAAAAAAAAACAAAAAAACAAAAAAACAAAAAAAAACCACCCCTCTCTGAAGGAATCGGGTCAGTACCACCCTAGTAAGAGTGAATATTACAGAAGAGGTGAAATTCTACCAAGACAAATATTTCCCTTGACTAGATTTCCTCCCACACACTTCTTCTGGATCCATACATCACTGGTTGAGGCTAAGATGTTCATTTGCATACATACCCTTTGAGACAGACTCGTCACCAATGGTTTAAATGTAATTACCGTGGCAGATGATTTATCCAAGTAAATGCTCTTCAGATTGGATGTGATATTCCCATCCTGGGCTGACAAGTATCTCCCCCTTCTCCCATTCCATATTTGAGTAAATGTGCCTTTGCTTGGTATACACAGCTCATCAGAGTAAGCGAATAGAGAGAGAAAAGGGAGGTCTCATGACTGACACCCGCACTGTGGACCTTTGAAGGCCATGGGAATGTGAGGAACTACCAAAGCAGACATTGGAAAGAGGGCAGTGAGTTGGTGTCAGCATTGGTGAGCTGTGTTTGAGATGTAAGGGCTGACCACTTTAGGGCTAATTAAGTTGGAGATCATTGCTTCTAGTGCAGTGTAGTGTTGGGGTCAGAGAAAGGGAGAAAAGGCAGAGTGGAGACAACTCTTGCGGAGTTTTCCTGTGAGAGAATCAGGTAGAGGGGGCAAACATTGAAGACTGATGGGAGAAAAGGGAGAGAACTGGGGCTGGAGAAATGGCTTGGTGGTTAACACCTATTGCTCTTGCAGCCAGAGTTTAAGACTTTCAAAAAGTGTTCCAGACACTTCTGAACTCAAAGTCTATGGTGAGTTTACAGAAACTACAGAAGGGGGGCAGTGGCAAACAATGCAAATTGATGGGTGTATATGGCAATGACAGAATGAAATCTGTTATCTTGTGTGTATATGGCAATGACAGAATGAAATCTGTTCTCTTGTGTGTATATGGCAATGACAGAATGAAATCTGTTGTCTTGTGTGTGTCCTCATTAAGATTCTGTGGCAGAGATAAGGGCTGTGACCAAAGGCAGCTCAGGAGGAAAGGGTTTGTTTGGCTTTCATATCCCAAGTTGTAGTCCATTGAGGGAAACCGAGGCAGGAACTGAAGTAGAGACCATGGAGGAACTCTTGCTTCTCGTGGCTTGCTCAGCCTGCTTCGGTATACAACCTAGGACTACCTGCCCAAAAGTGGCATGGCCCACAGTGAGCTGGACCCTCCCATATCAATTATTAGTCAATAAAAAGCCCCTGCAGGCAGTTCATCAGTTGAAATTCCCTCTTTTCAGATCTAACTTGTGATGAGTTGACAAAAGTAGCCAGCACAGTATCTTAACTTAAAAACAGAATTAAAAACAACAACAACAAAAAAAACACTGATGGTACGGCAGGGCTCTAGTGGCACACGCCTTTAATCCCAGCACTCGGGAGGCAGAGGCAGGCGGATCTCTGTGAGTTCGAGGCCAGCCTGGACTACAGAGTGAGATCCAGGAAAGGCGGAAAGCTACATAGAGAAACCCTGTCTCGAAAAACAAACAAACAAAAAACTGAAGATGCATTCCCCTAATCCCAACACTTGGGAGGTAGAGGCAAGAGGATCAGGTCAAGGCCAGGTTCACTCAGCTACATAACAAGTTCAAGGCAACTTAAACTGTATAGAGCCTAAGCTCAGAAAATCCAGCAATAAAAACCTACAAAGCCCAGAGCTTATCACCTGCTTTTGTAGGCTAGCCATCTTGGGTTTTGGTTTTTGTGGTTATTTTTGGTTTTGCTTTTGTTTTTTGGGGGGTTTTTGCACGTGCTCGGTAAATGCCATACCCTTGAGCTACATCCCTAACCCCTTGGTTTTTAAATTATTTTTTTTTATGGATCTCCCTGGTGCCCGAGGAGCTCAGAAGAGTATGTTAGGTCCCCTGGAGCTGTAGTTACAGATGCTTGGGAGTTGTCCTCTGCAAGAGCAACAAGTGCTCTTAACCGCTGAGCCATCTCTCTAGCCCCAACGATTCACTTATACACATACATTTGTCAGTTTGGAGTTGTGCTGTGAAGTGTGTTGGTTATTGGGTATTACGGTCAGAAACATGTGGAAACCACTGTTTGAGTGCAGTGTCTTCACTTTGTAGATGGTCTCTCTGTTGCCTACAGAAGTTATCAAAGTCACACAAGGGCCAAGAATAGGCAGTCAGGAACAGAAGCCGGGCTTTTTCTCCACACCCATTCATATCCTTTCTGGGAAAATGAGCAGAAAATAGACCCCTACCCATCGCAACTATAGACCCTTTTTTGTCTATTTTTGTTAGGCCTTTTAAAATATTTTTGTTAGTATAGATTAATTATACGTAATAATGGGTTTCTGTTTGAGATGGTCCCGTGTAGCTGAGGGTGGCCTCAAACTCAGTACAGAACCAAGGATGACCTTGTGTGATGCTGAGAGACCCGGGGCTTCCTGCTTCTGGGAACTATTGTCATGTGATCTTCACAAAAGTGCCACAAGGGAGGGACTAGAGGGAACCCCTCTTAAAGCTAAGAAAGCAGAGCGGAGAATTGGAAAGGGTGGCACGGTGCGACAGAGTCCTCCGCTGATGTCTCCCCAGGTGACACCTCTGTCTTGGCTGGAGTGTACGGGCCGGCTGAGGTGAAGGTCAGCAAAGAAATCTTCAACAAGGCCACACTTGAAGTGATCCTGAGGCCGAAGATCGGGCTGCCTGGTAACTGGATTCAGCTGAACCTCCGAAGATCCTGTCTGTCGGGGCCTTACCCGATTCCCGCCGCTTGCTGCGTCCGGTCTCCACTGCCCCGCTCGTTGCCCAGTGCTCTTGGCTTTGTTTTAGTTTTTGCTGCACTAGGGATGGAATCCAGAGCCTCACGCCTGCTAGACAGATGCTCTTCCAGAGAGCCACACTCCTGGGCTCTCACTGGTGGATTCTGGTCAAGCCTTCTTCTGCTGAGGCCTCCCAGGTCCTCCCTGATGGGCTCCAAGCAGACATTCTAAGACAGAGCCACAGCACTACCCTTCCCTGCTGAACTTCAGGCTGGGTGGCTGGGCTATGCCACCAGCCTTTTACTTTTGGAGATGGGGTCTTAAGTTGCTTAAGCTGGTACTGCGCTCTCTGTAACCTAGGCTGCCCTCAAAGTTGTGATCCCCCTGCCTGAGTGTCTCAAATCCCGAGACTGCAGAGCAGCACCACCAGACCCCCCTTCTTGAGCTGCTTCTTTGTCTCTGTTCTTCCCTTCTGTGCCTTCATTTCTCCTTTCCATTAACTTGTTTTCTGCCCTTTTACGGCATCACCGTGTGTGGTGGGGTGGGCCTGCTCTGGTGGGGTCTGGAAGGCCAATAGCACAGGGTGTGGGCACTCCTGGGGATTCCTCCTTGGCTGGCTGGCTGGCTGGTGGACCCTCAGAAAGGTTCAGGCCCTGCCCTCTCTGTCCTGGGAGTGTGCACACCTTCCTGGGCTGAGACTGACAGCCCCTTCTGGAAGTCTGCTTCCAGAGGCTGGATAGAGCAGAACAAGATGATAGGGTAGAGGGGAAGAGCCTGACAACTTCCTGTCTCCCCAGGCGTGGCCGAGAAGAGCCGGGAGCAGCTGATCCGGAATACTTGTGAAGCCGTGGTTCTGGGAGCCCTGCACCCCCGCACCTCAATCACGGTGGTGCTGCAGGTGGTGAGCGATGCTGGCTCTGTATCCTTTCCCAGTCCTCTCCTCTAGGAAGTGCCCAGCACCTCCCTGTGGCTTCCCTTCTGGTGACCCCGCAGCCACGCAGAACCCGTGCCAGGAAGCCGGTCATAAAGAACATGAAACCAGGCCAGGGCCAGCAAGAGGGCCCAGCGGTGAAGTGCTTGCTGACGACCTGAATTCAGTCCCCAAGACTCACGTGGTGGACAGAGAAACCAGTTCCTGCAAGTTGTCCTCTGACCACCACGTGAGCACCACAGCACACACCTGCCATGGACGGACGGACACACACACACACACACACACAGTTTTTAGAAAC
Organism: Peromyscus leucopus; assembly: GCF_004664715.2. Classification (NCBI taxonomy): domain Eukaryota; kingdom Metazoa; phylum Chordata; class Mammalia; order Rodentia; family Cricetidae; genus Peromyscus; species Peromyscus leucopus. The sequence continues at coordinate 169,540,459 of NC_051063.1, read as the reverse complement.
TAGCAAGCAGGGCGCACTGTGTGCTCCGAATGCTGTCATTTAGTTGCCACAGGACCTGTGTTGAGTAGCATTGTAATTCCTGTGTAAATCCCAAGGCTCCGGCTTTCTGGTTCAGAGTCCAGGGACTCATTCGTGTGTGTTTCTTACGTTTCCCTGTTTTGTGGTGAGGAAACTGAAGCTCAGAGAGGGGCCGTGTCTTGCCCAAGGGAATAGAATGGTGGCAGCCAGAGGCTGCAGAGGTGGGACTCAAGCTCAGGCCTGTCTGAGCCCAGTGCCTGAGCCAGTGACATCTCTTCACCTTGGCCTGAGTTTCTGGCTCTCTGCTGGGGGAGCACCAAACAGGTAGAATGGTCATTGGCTCCGTTATCTAGCACAGTAGCTGCCCACTGGATCCCCAGCTGGTGGGCCTGGCTTTGCCTGTGTCTTCCCTGTGTGACTGGGAGATCCCTCTTTCTCTGACTGTTTCACTAAAGATGCTTAGTACATCCTTTAGTTTATGTATCTGTTCCCTAGCAACATCCTGTTTAACACAGGGAGACTGGGAGCAGTTGGCCTCCTAGCTGGAGGGAGGTGATTACGCCCAGTATGGAACAGTGGCAACTACTTGGTGCCAGGACCACATAGCCACCCTGCCATGCTGCTGCTCTGTGATCAATGAGTGATGTCTGCCACAGGCATCAGCGGGTAAAGGGACATGTGGATGTGTTCTGCTGGCCAGTCCCACAGAAGACACACTTCTTAACCACTCTGATGCTCAGCTCTTGGCCTGTTGCCTGAATGCTGCCTGCATGGCATTGGTGGACGCAGGTGTGCCCATGCGGGCTCTCTTCTGTGGGGTCAGCTGTGCCCTGGACTCTGATGGCAATCTTGTGCTGGACCCCACAACCAAGCAAGAAAAGGTAGGCGTGGAAAGTTAATGTTGGTGAAGGGCTGCAGCCCAGTGGCCTTCCATCTGTGCAAGTTAGTTGGCTCGTGCACCCTGGCCCATTCGGCAGGTTCTGCCCTATTCATCAAGGTTCATTCAGCTTTAAGTGCTAGATACCCAACTCACACTTGCACAAGCCAGAAAAGAAACTTGCTAGCATTCATTACCAAAGTATAGAACAGACCTCTGGTTCTTGTGCTCCGTGTTGGTCACGATGATGACAGTTAGGGAAGCATGTCATCTTCAGCACTTCACATGAAGGGTGTGAGGCAGGGGTGGCGACAACAGTGCCAGAGAAGCCAGGAGGAAGAAGAGATCCAGTGCAGGCTGGGCCCCAGCCAGGTCCTGCCGTGATATCATCACAGTTGGTTGCAGATGTACACACAGACTAGAGCTGGGGGGCAGGGTTCTCTCTTGGATGTGGGAGTTCAGAACCCACCTCACCTCTGTGGCTTTCTACTGAAACTGCTGGTGTCAGAGTGGGGACCACAATGCTTCTCTCAGGACTTCCTGGGCTCCCCTCAGATAACTGGGAAAACCTAACATCAAGGGAGCTGTGGGGACTGGATCACTGGTTTGTCTATAGTACAGAGCAAGGAAGGGAGAGTGGGCGGTCGAGAGGCAGCCAGGAAATGACCAGCACTGTGGCTCCCCCCATGGGATGGGAGAGCTGTCAGAATAAAGGCAAAGAAGAGAAACAGTTACCCTGGGATTGGATAGTGTGCAGACAGACAACTGCAGTTGACCTAGAAGCTAAGGGTCCAGTTACCCTTGCTCGAGACTGGCTGAGATCTTAAGAGAGGAGGGTCCCAGGACACTTACTACCTTCTACCTCTTGACCCTAGGAGGCCCGGGCCATCCTGACCTTTGCTCTGGACAGTGTGGAGCAGAAGCTGCTGATGTCCACCACCAAGGGACTCTATTCTGATGCCGAGGTACCAGTGTGGGGGTAGGGGCACAATCCAGAACCTTCTCTCATCAACATACCATCTTGTCCCAGCTCACAGCAAGCCCTTGTTTACATCCCTGTTGGGTGGGTAGGTTACGTTTTCAGGACTTAGTTCTTAAAGTGCTTGCCTGGCATGTACAGCGTCCCAAGCCACAAGTTTAATCTCAGCACTTGGGAGACAGAGGCAGGCATAGCTGAGTTCAGGGCCAGCCTGGTCTACATGGAGAGTTACAAGCCAGCCAGGGTGACCTTGTGAGATCCTATCTTAATAAGCAAAAAAGCCAAAAGAGGGAGTTTCTCTGTAGCAGTTTTAAAGGAATGCCTGGGTGACAAAATGAGAAAACAGGGTTCAGCTTGAATGAGGTAGTGTATCTATGTTAAGGTCCCTGGTCATCAGCACAGAACAGTGCCACCTGAAATCCTGGGTTTCCAAGGGACAGAGTTTGGCAACTTAGTTCGTACCTATATTTCTTTGGCCCTGTGGAGCTAAGCCTATGTGGCGGTAGAGATTTAACTCTAATTTCATGACTCTTAAGGTTATTTGAGTTGGGCATCATGGTGGCGTACAGCTATGATCAAAGCACTTCAGAAGCTGAGGCAGGAGGACTGCTTTGAGTTACAGGCCAGTCTGAACTATATAGTAAAAACTTATCTCAGAAAGGGAGAGGAGGGGCTGGAGAGATGGCTCAGCAGCTAAGAGCTCTGGCTACTCTTCCAGAGGGCCCAGGTTCAATTCCCAGTGCCCACACGGCAGCTCAAAACTGTCTGTAACTCAGAGCTGGGTGGTGGTGGTACCCGGGAGTCAGAGGCAGGTGGATCTCCGTGAGTTTGAGGCCAGCCTGGTCTACAGAGTGAGTTCCAGGACAGGCTCCAAAGCTACACAGAGAAAGCCTGTCTCAAAAAAACTGTCTGTAACTCCTGTTCAGGGGGTACAACACCCTCATAACAGACATACATGCAGGCGAAATACCAATCAATGTATGTAAAATAAAAATAAAGAAATAAAGGGGGGGGGCAATAGGTAGGTCTAGTGGCTCTCACCTTTACTCCCAGCTCTCAGCAGACTAAGGCAGGAGAATCACTAAGTTCGAGATTATCTTGAGCTACACAGATCTAGGCCAACTTGGGCTACATAGTGAGTTACAGGCCAGCCTGAGCAATCTAGTGAGACCCTGTCTCACTCAAACAACAGTGGAAAGGATTTGAAGGTTAAAGGGTTAGGCTCTAATTCTCGGGAGTTCTGACTCCGAGTTCTTCCATGGTGTCAGGACTGTGATCTCACAGCTTTGAGGGCCTGTGGCTTTCAGAGTCTGGTCCCCCACACCCTTCTGCTCTTTTCATTAAGATAAAACTTAAGGGCTTGGAAGATGGTGCTGAAAGTACAGACTTGCTGCCAGACCTGCCTGACCACCTGACTCTAGTCCCCAGGAGCAACATGGTGAAAGGAGAGAACCAACTCCCCAGTCTTAGATTGTCCTCTAATCTCTGCGCGCACGCACGCACGCACGCACGCACGCACCTCTGATCTTAGCAGGCACACACCAGCACACCAACACACACACACACACACACACACACACACACACACACTGTAAATTGCATATTAAAAAGAGGAGGCAAGCTTAGGGGTCCTGAGGATGTGGCTTTATTGGTAGAGGGTTTGTCTAGTATGCATTAGACCTGGGGTTCCATCCCCAGCGTCCTATAAAACCAGGTGTAGTGGTGTACTTAGGAGACTGAGGCAGGAGGATTGTTCAGGGCTGTTATATGTAAATATCTCATTACAGACATGCATCACCACCATTATGGGGTGGGGGTTAGGAGGTAGTGAAGAAGGAAATGGCCATTGTAGTGAGGAGTAATGGGGGGTGCTATGTTTAGGGACTCATTTGGGGAGCAACCCTGGGCACTAACTGGCTTCTCCCTTCCCAGCTCCAGCAGTGCCTGGCTGCTGCCCAGGCCGCCTCACACCACATCTTCCGCTTCTACCGGGAATCACTGCAGAGGCGCTACTCTAAGAGCTGAGACAAGACAGGGCAGGGCGCCCCGCCACCACGCCCACTGCCTCCAGCTGCCACAGGCCAGCACCCCAGTTTACCTCTCTCTGTGCCCATGTGGCTTCCAGTCCTACAGCAGCAGGGGCTCCTGTGCCAGACTGGGGAGGAGGCTTAGGGACATTTCCAAGCCTGGTCACAACCCTCCCCTCAACAGGACACCATTAAAGGGAGCTCACCTGTGTTGAGTGAATGAGTCAATAGCCACTGATGCTGATGTCTGGTGAGCACTTATTCATTGGGCCTGCTGGGTGCCAAGAAGCTGGCACTGAATGAGAGACCCAGGTCCCATGTTCCAGGGTAAGAGAGAGGCATGGTGGTACCAGCCAACAGTCTTACCACTTGGCATAGTGAGACCAGCATGGGCTACCCGAGACTGTCTTATTTTAAAAAAAAGGTGATCTGGAGAGGGCTCAGCAGTTAAGAGCACTTGTTGCTCTTCCAGAGGACCTGAGTTCAGTTCCTAGCACACACATCAGGTGACTCATAACCATCTGTAACTCCAGCTGTTGGGGATCAGACATCCTCTTCTGGCCTCTGGGCACTTGTACACACAGACAAAATTAAATCTAAAGGGGGGTTACTTTTGGGGGGTAGTTAATTCTGTATCAGGATGCCTTCACAGGCAAAGGTGGTGCAGCTGAAGGAGGAAAGTGGCAGTGAGCTTTTGGGTAACATGAAGGAGAGTCCAAGGGGTCCATGCAGGAAGGAGAGCTGGAGGAAAGGGAAGGGGTATGCAGGAAGGAACAGACAGCCACATGGGGCTTTGAGGGCCACCAGCAGAGGCCCATATCCAACACCCCAATGAAAGGCTGATACAGTCCTCATTCAAAGATAACATAAACAGAGGAGCCCTGTAGCTGTGAGGTTACCAGCTAGCCTGCAGAAGGCCAAGGCCATAAGACTCGTCCCAGAGCCCTGGCTATTCAGGGCAACACCAGCATCTGGGAGCGCCTTGTTTAAACAAGTCATTGGGTCCCAGCCAGCTGGTGCTCCTATGCTCATGGTATTGAGAAGGCTGGAGCCAAGCATTTGGGAATTTCTGTAAAGATTAACTCCCACAACCCGTCAACATGGGGCCAGCTCAGCAGACCATGGACACAGTTTCCATGTGTTGGGCCCGTTCTGCCTGTATTTCACAGGCTAGACCTAGCTCACACTCCCTACAGCCACCCTCCCGAGCAGGTATCCTTACTCCTGATAACCAGGAAGGAAATGCACGGGTATCTTTAGCTTGGAGTTTTGCCCTCAGATGCTGGAGGGAATGCTAAGTGGAAAAAAGTATTTTCTTCTGTCACAGTGGCATTTAACAGCCAAACTCCTGCCTTTTTATTACTTGATATTCTCAGGCCCCACTTTGTGGTCACTCCCGATGTACTGCTAAGTGCTGGGTTGGCAGTTCACATACTTGGTGCCACCAGCACTTTGATTCCTTAAAGATCCAGCTCTTACATAGCCAGGCGTTGCTGGTGCACACTTGGAGGCCTGTTCTGCAGAAAACCCAAGGCCTTGGCTGAAGTGGGTTTGGAGAGCCATTTGGGAAGGAAGATGTTTGGTCTCTAGGTGATTTAAGCTGTTGGGATTCTTTTTCCACAAGAAAGGAAGAAATTATGTTTGCAGAGGGAGCCATGCCCACATCACTGGAGCCCGGGTACATTATTTTGTTTCAGTGTCTTTAAGACTTACTAATTTGGTTTTTCAAGAGAGTCTCACTGTGTAGCTCTTGACTGGCCTGGAACTCATGTAGACCAGTTTGGACTTGAACTCAGAGATCCACCTGCCTCTGCCTCCTTAGTGCTGGGAATAAAGGCGTGCACTGCCACCACCCTGAGCTGGCTCTGGGGTTTGAGCTCAGGGACTTGTGAATTCTGAACAAGCTGTATACTGCTGAGCCATGGCCCTGACCCTCTTCACCACCATAACCCTCCTCCCCTCCCTCACCCCCAAACTGGGTATCTCTGTGTAGCCCTGACTGCCCTGGAACTCACTCTGTAGACCAGGCTAGCCTCCAACTCACAGAGACTCGCCTGCCTCTGCCTCCCAAGTGCTGGGAGTGCCAACTTCATATTTTGTATGTTTCATCAGAGTCTCACTAAGCTGTCAAGGCTGCCTCTCTTCTCCCCGTAGTCCTGACCTGGTACATGCTAGACAAGTGATCTACCACTAAGCTCACCTCCAGGCCAACTTGAACTTGTGATCCTCCTGCCCCGGCTTCCTGAGTTACCAGGATACCAAGCATGGCTCCCAGGTCCTACTCTACCACCACAGTTTCCTTTCCTTTTCATTATAGACAACTGAATAGTTTCTCCAGTCTGCTGTGGGAAGAGCTCCCAGGCAAGCCATAGGCTACTCCACCACACACATACTTTGGAACCTCCTGGCTCTTAATTCTGCTCTTACTGCGAAGAAAATACTGCGGTATCCTACCTCAAACTCTGAGGTCTGATCCTCGCTGGTCCTCCCTGCTCTCTGGTGCCCACACCATTCCACCCTGGACACACCCAAACACACAGGCGGACTCCGGTTTGGCTTCAGGGTCTCTTTAATCTCACATAGCTTCCCTCTGGGTGGGGGTGGCCAGGAAATCAGCAGACTCTCATTTCTGGATGATGTGGTCCTCGCCGTCACCACCATATGCACCAAGATCATCCATTCCTGTCACGGGTTCACTGGGCCTCTGGCCTCTGCATTCACAGTGGGGGCCCGCAGGGCAACTAGGGCGGGTCTCGGGAGGCAAGGTAGGCAGCCAAGGTCACCAGGGCAGCCACGTACATGCACAGGCCCAGCCCCACAGCAAGGACCCCAGCAGGAAGGCACGGCGGGAGGTGGCCCTGCCCCTTGGATGTCCCCCTTGGCCCAAGCCCTGCTGGTCTGTCGAGGCAGTGGGCAGTAGTAACCAAAGTGCCCCCCTCATACTCCACCCTGCTTCCTGTGGCTCTCCCCAAACCCAGTGGAACTGATCAATCTGTTGTAAAACTTTGGTTGGGGCACAGGATTGCCCCAGTTGGACAACTAATAAAACAATGTTTCCATTCACAAGTTCAAGTGGTGGCGCACTCCTTTAATCGCAGCACTTGGGAGGCGGAGGCAGGCGGATCTCTGTGAGTTCAAGACCAGCCAGGGCTACCCAGAGAAACCCTGTCTGGGGTGGGGTGGGAGGAATGTTTCCACATGCCGCCATTTTATGCCAGTGTTTACCTTAGTTGATCTGTACAATGACCCTGAGATAGGAATTGTTTCCATTTACTAAGGAGGAAACCTAGGGATGAGTTTCCAAGGCCTTCATCAACACTCTGGGTTCACGAAACGTGTCTTGGTTTCCCTCCTAGCTTCTGTCCCCCCTTTGCTCTGACACAAAGTCTCAGGTAGCCCATGCTGCCCTGGGGCTCCCTTTGTAGCCAAGGGTAACCTTGAATTTAGATCTTCCTGCCTCCATCTCCATCAAACCCAGGACCTCGTGCATGCCAGGCACGCACTCTGCCAACTGAGCTGCAGCCTCAACCCTGTTCCTCTCTTTGATTCTTTTGAGACAAGATCCCATTTTGTAGCCAGGTTGGCCTTGAACCTCCTTCTCAGCCTCCCAAGACTGCCCAGGATTACAGGCAGTCACCACCACGTCAGGTTATGCCTATGTGTTTCTATGTGGAGGCTACTCTCCGGCCCACCCCCTACCACCTTAAGCATAGCAGGGCTCCTCTTGGTTCTTCCCCCCTTTTCTTTTTTTAACCCAGCCCCCTCCCAGTCCCAAACACAGACTAACCTTGTGGGCCAGACAGAAGGCAGCGATGCCCACAGGCCAAAAACAACACAGGACAGAGAAGACCGCCAGACCCAGGTGGTCCTGGGGCAGAAGAGGTGAGAGACGGTCGTCCCCATCATAATCAGAGTCACTGTCACTGGATGCTGTGTCCTAAGGACGAGAGAGAGTCTGGATGACTATCTCCAGCCGCCTTCCCAGCCCCATCACCCCACAGAACCAGGGTTTCCCTGGGACCTCTACCAAGACGAAAGCATTCATTCCACCAGGTGGACTTTAGACTTGTGAGTCCATTGGGTCCCTTGGAGGGGGGGCTGTGGATACTGAGGGCCTCCAGAGAGACCCACCCCTAGGGTGCTGAGTTCATTCTCAAGAGTCCAACTCTGGGAAGATTTCTTATAATCCCTGAATGGAAAGATCTGAAGTGAGGGCAGACTTTACCTTGGGTACGAGAACCTGTAGAAGAGATGGGGATTAAAAACACTTCAGTGTCCTGAATTGCTAGGACAAACCTGCCAGCCAAAAATGATCCTAAAGCCAGATGTGCCTGTAATCCCAGCACTGGGGAGATCAGGCCTGCCTAGGTGACATGGGCCCTCGGGGAAGGGCGGGGTGCGGGCACCAAAATCTTTCACTGTTGTCTACAGGCAGCTCAGTAGGAGCAAACCAAATCCTCTCTGGAAGATTGTACCTTCATTCTAGGCCTACAAAGAATTGATCCTAAAAATACCTTTTTCAAACAAAATGACCAGTACAGTCAAACATACCAGATACACAAATGGTGAACAGGAACTTAGAGGTACAATACAGTTGTCCAATCAGCGATCATAAAACTATCTGTGACAGTGTGTCTCCCACCCAGCCTGCTTGTTTTGATTTTAGACAGGGTTTACTGTGTAGCCCCAGGCTGTTGTCTAAAGCCAAGTGCTTCAACCTTCCGAATGCCCAGATTATCAGCACATGTTAAACCTGGTTCCAAGTGGGGTGTTGTTTGTTTGTTTGTTAAGACAAGGCCTCTATTATGTAGATCTGGCTGTCCTGGAACGCACTGTGGACCAGGCTGGCCTCGAACTCACAGAGATCCACCTGCCTCTGCCTCCCGGAGTGCTGGGATTAAAGGTGTGTGCACTAAAACCCCTTGTTCCAAAAGCTCTTTAGACGTTCCCTTCCTCCTCTCCCCCACCCCACCCAGTAGCTGTTTGGTAGGTTCTCCCTCCCCTGGAATCTGGGCAGGTTTGTGACTCACCTGTCCTTAACAGAATGTCACATAGTGAATACAAGATTTCCTAGGAAAAGGTGACAGAAATCAGGCCCGGTCCCAAGGATTGAAATTTCAAGTCCTGCCTGGACTATAGAGTGCATTCAAAGTCAGTTTGGGCAATTTAACAAGACCCCACCTCAAGTAAAATGGGAAAGCCAGGGGTGGTGGCTCCTGCCTCTAATCTCAGCACTCGGGAGATAGTCAGGAGGAGCAGAAGATTAAGGTCATCTTCAGTTACATGGTGAGTTTGAGGCTAGTCTGGGCTACATGAGACCATCTCACAGAAAAAGAAACCAGGTGGATGGCACAGGCCTGCATTTCCAGTCAAGAAGCTGAGGTCAAAAGATGAGTGTGCTAAGGAGTCCAAGGCCAGCATGCAAAACAGATCTTGTCCCAAAGAATGTTAAAGTGTGAAAAGAAAAATGAATGACATGTTTCACAATACAAGCAAGGAATATAACATAGTGAAAGTGACTTTAAGCTGGGCATGTTGGCACAAACCTGTAACTCCAGCATTCGTGGAGGCCGAGGTGGAAGAATGAATTTAAGACCAGCCTGAGATACACAGACCCTGTCTCAGGAAAGGGGGAGCAAGGGCTGGGGAGATGGTACAGTGGTCACTGCTCTTGGAAATGACCTGAAGTTAGGTTCTCAGCATCCATGTGGGTAGGATTACAACAGCCTATCACTCCAGTTCCAGGGGATCTGAATAGTGAGAAAATACTCACACGCACAGACACACACACTTAAAAATAAGGGCTGGGGACATAGTTTATTGGTTAAGAGCACTGGCAGAGGATCCAGGTTGAATTCCCAGTACCAACCCATATGATGGCTCCCAACCATCTGTAACCTAGGTCCAAATGGATCCAGCGCCCTCTTCTGGTCTCCACAGGCACTGCATGAATAGCGTGTACAGACAGACATACATGCAGGCAAAACACCCATACACTTTAAAATAAAAGCTTACAAATAATAAAGTTAAAATCTGAAATTTTAAAAAATATATCTTTTAAAGCAGTGGGATGGGTCAGCATGTAAAGTCACTGGCCATCAAGCCTAATGGCCTGACTCTGGGTCATAGTGGAAGACGAAAACCAAAGAATGTTGTTCTCTACCTCACTCCATACACACACACACACACACACACACACACACACACACACACACACACACACACACGTTAACTTAAAAAAATTAAAGACGTTAACTTGAAAAACAGTTTGTGGGTCCTGGAAAGAGAGAACTCAGTCAGAAAGAAGACCTCAAACAAAGATCAAGGAATGAGGTGAGAAGACTGGAGAGAGAAAAAAAGCTCTGCACTCGGGAGGCAGAGCCAGGGGGATGTCTCCGAGTTCAGTCCAGCCATGGCTTCACAGAGAAGCCCTGTCTCAAAACAAAACACAAAAACTCCAAGACTGCAGCCAGCTGCTACACAGTCAAGTGAGATTCCCAAGACCTAGGCAGATACCACCAGCAGCCTGATGCCCCTACCTCAAGGTCAGGGGTCTCAGGCTCTCCCAGGCCAGCGCTCACAGAAGGAAGAGGTGGGAGGAGGAAATGCCGGCCTCTCAGGGATTCCACAAAGGCTGTTTCTGGGAAGGGGGGTCCCAGCTCTGGTTTGTCAAACTTGGGGGACAGGAGATCACAGGCTGTGTTTGGCAGCAAGGGTTGTTGGAGTTCCTGTTCGCTGGGGGTGTCCATGGCTGAGGTGGGGGGAAGCTGTGGTGGAGAGTTCCTACAGAGAAAAACAAGAAAAACAAATTCAAATTCCAAAAGTCTTGCCTTCATCCATCACCCCCTGGCTATAGGCTTCAGAGAGATGAGTGAGCTCAAAGCCCCTCAGATTCATTTTACAGATAGAAACACAGACTGGAGAGTAATTCACAGACAACTCAGGGTCCCAGACGATCAATTCTAGGATTCTCTCGACTATATACCTGTTGCACACTCACTGTAAACCATGTCTTACACCCTTGTTTGTCCCATGAACCCTCTCCACACACACACACACACACACACACACACACACACACACTCCATCCCCAGACTCACATGCCCTTACCACCCATCAGGCCCACACCCTTCCTCCTGTACTATGCACATCCATCGCCTACCCCCAGTGACCCAGGGACTCCACCCTAGTGCACGCACATCTAGCCCTCACACTCAGTTCCCAGGACCACTGTCACCCAGCCCCTCTCAAGGTAAGCCCACCCACACCCTGTCATCTGCCAAAGGTCTCCTTGAGCACTTGCTGCAAACAACATCAGCTCCCCCTCAGAAACATGTCTGAGGCCGGCAACGTTCTTACGTATCTTTATGTATCCCTGAGCCCCCTGTACAATCAATCCTCGCCCTTGCAGCATCTGAAAACGCAAACACCCCCAACATACAGAAACCCCCACACGCACACACCACGGCCACACTTCTCAGCTCTCTTCCCTTCCGCTGCACACGTATCTATCCAACTCAACCCATGCCATACCTTGCCCCCTTTTCTACCGCGCCCACGACGCCACACATCTCCCCACTGGCCTATCGCCTTAGCCCACCTGGCTCATTAATGCCCCCACCCCCAAGCCCAGCATATGTACTGTTCACACTCAACCAGAAAGATCTTTCTCATTCTATTATCCTCTACCCAAGATCGTTCCAAACCTAGCCCAGGTCCTCGCCAAAGATTCACTCCATCCCTTCCTCGCCCCCGCAAAGCCAGGACCCCGGGGGAGGAGCAATGTCCCCATCTCCTCTCCTCTCCTCACCTCCCACTGCCAGGCTCCCGACCTCCTTGGGTCTCGCAGAACGCCCACCTTGCCCTGTAGTCCAGAGATCGGGAGTCCGGGATACCCGGCGCGGGGTCTGAGAGCTGCACTGCGCTTGGGTCTCTGCGCCCCAGCCCCGCAGCGCGCTGGGGAGGGGAGAGGCGGGGCGACAGCTCCAGACTCCGCCCCTCCGCTGCGCTCCGGGAGTGGGCCTTGAAGGCCGCTGGGGTCCCAGAGACAGCAGCTTCTCCTCCCTGAGCCTAGGCTCAAACCTGTTGGCTGGAAGATGGAGCAACCTCCCCCACACACACACTCCCCCCGCTCTGCCAAATATCCAGGCCTTTCCTTGGCTGAACCCCCCACCTCTCTCACCCCTAAAAAGGTGGCCGAATAACAATCAATAATAATAATGATAACATCAACTACAGCTTTGTGCCTTGCTCTAGGTGCTTTAAACATACACAGCCACAGAACAATTCTAAGAAGCACTGTGTAGGGTCTTTTCACGGCAACAAAGAGCACAGAGAATTGAAGTTAACTGGTCCGAGAGCACACAGCTTGTTCATGAGTGCGGACGCTACCCCAGGTCCTGTGCTGGGTTCTTCACCTTCAACAGCATATTCATTCCTTCAGCAGCTCCATTTCCATTTTCATCCCTGCCTTTGTTTGTTTGTTTTGTTTTGTTTTTTGAGACAGGGTTTCTCTGTGTAGTTTTAGTGCTGTCCTGGATCTCACTCTGTAGACCAGGCTGACCTCGAACTCACAGAGATTCTCCTGCCTCTGCCTCCCGAGTGCTGGGATTAAAGGCATGTGCCACCACTGCCCGGCCTCACCCCTGCTTTGCAGGTGAAGAAACTGAGGCCAAGACACTGGCTTCTGTGCCGAGATAAGCAAATGGAACCTGCACTGGCAGAAGGTAACCCAAGGCAGAATTCCTTGCTGACCCCAGGGGAAGGGAAGAAGCCGAAGTAGGAAGGTTGAGTGAAGCTTCCCTAGGTCAGAGGCAGACAAGTGGTCCGGGATGGGATGCTATACGCATTCTTTAGTGATGCAGGTATGGTCTGTGAGTTAGGGTTGGGCTCTCCATACAGAGGTCCTTTGCAGGTATTTCAAGGCACTTGAACTTTGTGAACTTTGAACCATAGCTTCACCTCCCTGAATCTTTGTTTCTTCATCTGAAAACTCAGGATATATGCCCAGCCTCCTAGACATGATGACATACATATTTTTAATTTTTGATGTTTTTTTCATTACATTTATTTACTTATTTAGTATGATTCTTCTACAGCAAGCATGTGTAGAAATCAGAGGACAACTTGTAGGAGGTAGTTCTTTTCTTTCACCAGGTGGATTCCTGTGCTCAAACTCGGATCATCAGGCTTAGCAGCAAGCTCCCTCTCCCACTGAGTCATCCCAACAGCCCAACATATGGATTTAACTTAGACATGACAGCAAATACCCACACATTTACCCCTGGCCAAGTAAATGCAGTGAACATGTGTAATGTGTTTATTGATGTTATTATTCATAATTCATGTCCACTCAACTGACAATCCTTGTGGCCCTCCAAACTGGCTCCTCCTTCAGGCAGCCCACCCAGCTTGCACTGGCTTCTTTTCCTGCAGCCTTCCATCTGGCCAGACAGGAGGATTCCCCGGCCTGATGTAGGGCCGTGGAGTTTCCTAGCTCTGGGGTGCCAGGGCACTGTGCCAAGAGTCCAGACGCTCAAGCTGGCACGGGCCCCACTCCCGGGGAGAGCAGATGGCGTCTGGGAGTGCGCTTGGCTCAGCCCAAGTTTCTGGCAGGGAGACCCAAGGGAGGGGTAATGCCAGGGCCAGGGCGCAGGATGGTTTTTGCCAGAAGGGGTTTGCTAGCTCCTTTCTCTTGCTCTAGCTGTCACTTATACCATGCAAGAACTGCCAACGTGTTCCGTTTGTGCTGCCCCGGACTGCCCCATCAGCATCAATTCTGACGCAGCTAGGATTTATTCTCTTTTGTTCATGGCAGTGCCTCAGGCCTGAAACAGTGCTTGGCACAAAATAGACCTTACTTTGAGGCTCATGGAATGAAGGTATGAATTCCTACCAGCCTCAGTTTTCCATCAGATCACTGAGCTCAGAGACGCCCCATCCTCCTCTTGCCATCCCACACATGGATTCCTGTCAAGTTAGAATCATAACCACCATCAACCTTTTAGAGTCTCCCCAGCCTATCTCTTCCAGGAGACCAGGAAAGGCCTGGGGTCTTATTTCTTATTTTTGTGACAGGCCTAAAATGTGGATGGAGTGTGTGTGTGTGTGTTTTGCTGGAAAATCTGGGACCTAGCCATACCCTCAGTCACTCACTAGGGAATTCTAGGCAGGTGCTCTACCACTGAGCCACACCCGAGCCCCTCACTGGGGGATTCTAGGCAGGGGCTCTACCACTGAGCCACACCCCCAGCCCCTCACTAGGGGATTCTAGGCAGGGGCTCTACCACTGAGCCACACCCCCAGCCCCTCACTGGGGGATTCTAGGCAGGTGCTCTACCGCTGAGCCACACCCCAGCCCCTCACTGAGGGATTCTAGGCAGGGGCTCTACCACTGAGCCACACCCCAGCCCTTCACTGGGGTATTCTAGGCAGGGGCTCTACCACTGAGCCACACCCCAGCCCCTCACTGGGGGACTCTAGGCAGGGGCTCTACCACTGAGCCACACCCCAGCCCCTCACTGGGGGATTCTAGGCAGGGGCTCTACCACTGAGCCACACCCCAGCCCTTCACTGGGGTATTCTAGGCAGGGGCTCTACCACTGAGCCACACCCCAGCCCCTCACTGGGGGACTCTAGGCAGGGGCTCTACCACTGAGCCACACCCCAGCCCCTCACTGGGGGATTCTAGGCAGGGGCTCTACCACTGAGCCACACCTCCAACCCCTCATTGTGTATTCTATGACCCCTAACATGATGCTTAAAAAAAAAAAAAAAGCAGTGTCACATCTATACTTTTCCTGCTGCATCGTTCAGATCCAATTGCAAAACTCATGAAGCCAGGTTGGCGATGTAGCTCAGTAGAGGGCTTACCTAGCAGGAACTGGGTTCAATTCCCAGCCTTGCATAAAAACAGGCATAATAGTGCACAGTTGTAATTCCAGCCTTCAGGAGGTAGAGGCAGGAGGATCTGAAGGTCAAGATCATCCTCTGCTACATAGCAAGTCAGAGGTCAGCCTGAGAAACAAAAGGTAAAAAGAGTTGGGGATATAAGCTATACCTAAATGATAGAGCACTTGCCAACTATGTGCAAGGCCCTGGGTTCAATCCCTAGCACTAGAAAGAAAAAAATGAAAGACAAACAACAATGAATAAATAAAGTCTCAATATGGGTAGATCACTGAAGCTTCATCTCTGGACCTAAAATAGCTGAGCTGGAAACTCTGCTCTTCCTAGCATTGTTTACTCCTTTCAATAACTCTGGGGAAGGACCTTGTGAATTCTGTAACTTTCAGGACTTTCCTGACTCTTGTAAGTCTCCTTTACTTTTTAAGCCTTGCATGTTGTATTAATTACTTTTCTATTGCTGTGATAAAATACCATGACCAAGATAAGTTATTAAAGAAACAGCTTAATTTGGCTTATAATTCCAGAGGGTTAGCGTCTATAATGGCAGAGTGAAGCCATGGTAGCAGGTGCCTGGAGCAGCAGCTGAGAGAACTCACATCTTAATCTACAAGTAGGAGTCAGAGCGCTAACTAAAAATGGTGCAGTGACATGCTTCCTCCATTCAAGGACACATTTCCTAATCCTTCCCCAACAGCTACTAACTGGGGACCAAATATTCAAATAAACCATCACACATATTTTCTTTACTTCCTGATTTTAAGTTTTTTAGCTAGGTGTGATGGCACATGCCTTTAATCTCAGCACTCTTGAGGTAGTGGTAGGCAGATCTTTTTGAGTTCAAGGCCAGCCTGATCTTCATAGTGAGTTCCAGGACAGCCAGGGCTCTATTGAGAGATTCTGTCTCAAATATATATATATACATATATAAAATAAAATTTTTATTTTATTTTATATATGTGTCTGAGTGGAAGTTACAGAGGCCAGAAGAGAGCACTGTGCCCGCTTTCCTGGATCTGAAGTTATAGGCAGTTGTAAGCCACTGGACCTGAGTGCTGGAAACTGAACTCAGGTCCTCTGGGAGAGCAGCAAACACTTAACAACTGAGGCCTCTCTCCAGCTCACTTCCTGATTCCCATGAGTCTTTGTCCTGCATGGAATGTTTCCGTTCTGAGGAAACAGTTATACAACTTACCTACAATCTCCACTACCACTACACCTTGTTTTCTTTTCATATCGGGTATATTCCATTTATGAAATTCATCAAGATATTTATTTATTACTTGTGTAGTTTTCTGCACATAATGCTTTAAAATGTTATTTTTGAAAAGAGTGATTTAAACCTTTCTGTTTCCAAGATGAGTCACAGAGTGAAAAAAAAAAAGGCAAGGTGTGAAGCCTTATTACAGCTGCCATGGAGAACAATATGGCTGTTCCTCCAAAATTTTAAAACAGAGTTAGCACATGGTTCTGAAATCCCACTTGCAGTGAAATGCTCAGAAGAATTGAAAGGAGAGTTTCAAAGAGACTGCATGTCCACAGCAGTAGCCCAAAGGCTGGGGCAACAGAAATGTTGTCTACCTGAATAAAATGTGTATAGTCAGAATGAATGCACTGTGACATTACAAAGGAGGGGAATTTGGACACATGCTTACAATAAGGATGGACCTATGTGACAGTATTACTGAATGAGTGAAATCAATCGATACAAGAAATACTATATGACCGTACTGGAGAGATGACTCAGTTGCTAAGAGCACATACAGACAACTTTTGCACAGGACTCAAGTTTGGTTCTCAGCACCCATACTGGGTGCTCACCATACTGGTGCCTGTAACTCCCTCTCCAGGAGACCAGAGGCTCTCTTCCAGCCTTGGCAGGCACTACGTGCACCTGGTGCACAGATGTATGTGCAAAACACCCATACAAATAAAAATAATTTTTAAAAAAAAGCAAACAAACAATCAAAAGAAGGTGGTGTTAGTATTGGCAGCACGTACAATGAAAATTGGAAGGGAAAAAAGGTGGATAGCTTCTGAGGGACAGCCAGCATTGGAGGTTGCGCTGCGGCTTCTGGAGCTTCTGGTCTCTACATATGCAACATACACCCGAACACACATGAACACACATGAACACACCACACACACACACACACACACACACACACACACACA
Organism: Peromyscus leucopus; assembly: GCF_004664715.2. Taxonomy (NCBI): domain Eukaryota; kingdom Metazoa; phylum Chordata; class Mammalia; order Rodentia; family Cricetidae; genus Peromyscus; species Peromyscus leucopus. Next base: position 169,523,478 of record NC_051063.1, on the reverse strand, counting down.
CACAGAGTTCTTATTTAGTTTTGTTTTGTTTTGTTTTTCCCCCCTGCTTAGAGGGATTGGCCTGGAACTGGCTTGATAGCCCAGGCTGGCTTTGAACTTGCAACAATACTTTTGTCTCAGTCTCTCAAGTGCCACCATAAAATGTTTTAAAATTTGCTGCTAGTGAAAAAAATTAAGAAAAAAAGAAGATAGCCATCTCCCTGGAGCTGGAGTTACAGCGTGCAGGGAACCGAACTCCAGTCCTCTGGAAGAGCAACAAGCACTCTCCGAACCATTTCTCCCGCACTCATTTATCCTTACCCCACCTTCTTTGTTCAAAATTAGCTAAGAACAGCTGGCGGCGAACACCTTTAGTCCCAGCACTCGGGAGGCAGGGCCAGGCGGATCTCTGAGTTCGAGGCCAGTCTGGTCTACAGAGCGAGATGCAGGACAGGCACAAAAAAACTACACAGAGAAACCCTGTCTCGAAAACAGCAACAACAACAAAAATGAATTTTGCAATAACTCTGAGAAAGAAGTTGGGACTTAGTTCTTGATAATTCTGGGGGAACTCTGAAAACGGAAGAGAAAAATCTATTTCCCAATTTCTCTAGTGTCAGAATACGGAGATCCTTTTTTCCCTCAAGCTATAACACAGGGAGACCCACGGTGGGAGTTCCTTTAAGTAGGTGTCAGCGGGCTCCATTCTGACTTATGGACCCGAACAGGAAAAGTGTTTTATTGTTTTTGTTTTTCGAGACAGGGTCTCTCTGTGTAACAACAGTCCTGGCTGTCCTGGAACTCTCTTTGTAGACTAGGCTGGCCTCGAACTCAGAGATCGACCAGCTATTAACAACCCCCTCTCGCTGTTTTTTGTTTTTTTTTTTTAAAGAAAGCAAACAGCGTCAATAGATCTGCTTATCGTGTGAAGACGATATGGAGAAGAAACAGTTGGCGCTCAAACTTCCTCAATGGCAGTCTAGACAGAGCAGCCTAGCCACACCCCCAACTCTGGGGCGCAACACGTCGCGGGAGCTGCTAGACCTACGCAGCTTTCCCAAAATGTACCAAAAGAAGGTGTCCATCACAACTACGCCCCGCCCCCAGAGGGCAGCTACAGCGCCAATCATCAGCACGCTGGGCGGGCACCAGGGGAGGAGCCTGCTGTTGCCCCAGCAACAGCTGGGGCACTCGAGGAGATCGCAGCTGCGGAGGCATCTATCACAGATCTCCCTCCGCCCGGAAGGGCCCGGGTGAGGCGCGAGACCAGCCTCGACGGCGCCCGCAAAGAGGAGGAGGCCAGGCCCATGAACTCCCATCCCTGCGGCAGCTTTCGTTTCTAACAGTCAAGTACGCGGAGGTAGGAATAACGCATGCGCTACGCCCAGGGGTGGGGCTAAAGCGGCCCCGCACCCGCGACGCATGCGCCTTTTGAAGCTGGGCTGATCTGTCGCAAAGAGGCGGGGCCTTGCACGTGTGGGCGGGGTCATACGTCCAGGGGCGGGGCTTTCTAAGGGTCTGAGACTTGGTGCATTTGTGCAGGCTCCCCCCACCTCTGAGTGTCCTCCCTATTTCTCTTGGGCTTTTCTGCGGAGATGGCTTGTGCCGGTGGTGAAGACGGGTTGATGGAATTAGCTTGGAATCACAGTACTGCTCTTTACTTGATGGGCTTCAGTTTTTCCAGCTGTCTGATGGAAATAATAATACACTTAGCTCACAGGGTCGTGATTGAATTTTTCCCCTCCTAGAACCATGGCTGAAGTACACGTCATTGGGCAGATCATAGGGGCCACCGGTTTCTCTGAAAACAGCCTCTTCTGCAAGTGGGGCATCCACACAGGTACCCTCCCCAGGCCTGATTCATCTCCCAACCAATACCCAGTCCCTTCCCTCAGCCTAAAGTCTCCGTGTTCTTCCCTCCGTTCTCCACTCCTGGCTCAGACCATGCTGTCTGCTTTTTTGTTTTGTTTTGTGTTTTTTCGAGACAGGCTTTCTCTGTGTAGCTTTGGTGCTGTCTTGGATCTCGCTCTGTAGACCAGGCTAGCCTCGAACTCACAGAGATCCGCCTGCCTCTGCCTCCCGAGTGCTGGAATTAAAGGTGTGTGCTGCCACCACCCCCGTGATATCTGTTTTTTGTTTGTTTGTTTTTGTTTTATCCTTTTCTCTCAGGTTATCCCACCCTCTGACAACACAGCCCCTTAAGGATGTGAGTTAGAACACATGCACTCATTTCTAGTCCTTAGGCCAGTAGACAAGCTGGGTGTGATGATGTACATTTGTAATTCCAGCACCCAGGAGGATTTACAAGTAATGAGGCCAGCCTGGGCTACACACAAGAGACCCTGCCTTGAAGAGCACATAATAATTACGAGATTATTGTAAATGCTAGGAAGAAAAGAAACAGACTGATGGAATAGGGGCTGATTTGGGGGGTCAGGGACCAGAGGAAGGCACAAGTGGCACTTACATTGGGCCCAGGATTTAAAAAGGTCAGAAATAGGGGCATCCAGTAGCAGACCTTTCCAGGCAGAACAGCCACTGCCAAGGCCCTGAGGCAAGGGAGCAGGAATGGGACAGTGAGGCTAGAGAGTGGTGAGGGAGGGAGGAGTAGGGGCAGATGAGTCAGACAGGTGACAGGAGCCATGCCACACATGGGCTTCGTGGTGATGCTGAGGAATCTGAAAGCTGGGGTGGGGTGGATGGGATTAAGAATCCCAGAGAGCAGATGAGGTGAATGCATTTCCTAGAGGGTTTGACATAGCACCTGGCATTTAGCACTCAGTGTGTGGACACTATGCCTATTATTCCTCACTAGAATCAAGATGTGCTCTCGGATGGTACCTAGCCTCTTCTTAGTCTTCAAACTAAGCCTCTAAGTGTGGGGTGTGACTAGTGAGGAAATGATGTTGGGAATCTCATCAGTTGGGGGACATAGGCAGGAGGATCAGAAGTTCAAGGTCATTCTCAGCTACATATCAAATTTGAGGCTAGCCTTGGCTATATGAGACCTTGTCTCAAAAAAGGAAACAAGTGATGCTTGGAATACAGCTCATCAGTAGGGCATGTGCCTAGTATGCACAAGGCTCTGGATCACTTCCCAAGCAGCAAACACAGAGATTAATAAATGAATGATATCTTAAAAACTAATACTCCATACTTGCTATGAGTCCTAAAATTATGAGATTGTATTATTTGCCACTCATTTTATAGCTAGAGAAAACTACCGTGTCTAACTAAGGTTGCACAGACAAAAGGAGGTAAGACTAGGGGCTGGGAATTGTAGCTTGTTGCTAGAGAGCTCTTGCCTAGCATATTCAGTGCCTTGGACTCCATCCCCAACACTGCAGAATACACAATTCGTATGTGAATAGTACCAGGATTAATGAATTTATTTATTAATTGGTTTTCTGAGACAGGGTTTCTAGGTGTAGCCCTGGCTGTCCTGGGAACTTACTCTTTAGAACAGACTGGCCTCGAACTCACAGAGCTCTGCCTGAGTTCAAGGATTAAAAGCATGAGCCACCACTGCCGTCCAACAGTTTGAGGATTTATTCTCTTTCAAGCACTCTCCATGTCCCTCCAATTTTCCTTTAGAGATTGGGACTCACACTTTAGCCCATGCTGACCTGAAACATATCAGGCAGCCCAGGGAAGCCTCAGACAAACTCCCATGCTAGATTGCAGGTGTACACTTCTGGTGCCACGATCTGAATCCAGATATTTGGCTCTAGAGTCTACACTGTGTAACTCCCACCCCCAGAGGAAAACAATCTTGTCCCTTCCTGAAGGCTGCTACTCATCTCCAACCCTGTGTCCTGGTTCTCATTACAGGTGCTGCATGGAAGCTATTGTCAGGTGTGCGGGAGGGCCAAACACAGGTAGACACCCCTCAGATAGGGGATATGGCTTACTGGTCCCACCCCATCGACCTGCACTTCGCTACCAAAGGTCTCCAAGGTGGGTACAGGATGAGAGGAGTGAGGCCAAACTGGGAGGGGCTGGGGTCAGAACACCATGGCTGTCCCTGCTGTCCATACTTGGTAAATCCCTTTTCTGGCACAGCCTTCTCTAGAGATGTGGATCTGAGGCCTGACCCGAGCTGTAGAGAACCCTAGGCCCATGGAATGTGGCGGAGGTTGGAGTAGAGAAGATATCAGGGAGTGGGGGTCAAGTGGGAGGGGGGGCTGCCTTCCAGTAAAGGGCAATGGGGGAGGCTGGGAGGAGCAGAGAGAGCTAGATGGGGAGGAGAGGGGCGGGAAATGAGCCAGTTGCTGTTGCTCACAAAAGCAGAGGCCCTGCTCAAAGGGGAAGTGAGTGTACGAGGGAGGGGGGTATCATATCAGCACAGCTTTTCTGATGAAAACAGGGCAGATTCTGGGAAATGGCCTGGGCATTTCAGCAAGATCAGTACTGTTGACTGAGTCTGTGCCTGTCCACCTTGAGCAGGACATCCCCCATCAAGACAGGACTCCAAGTCCTGTCTTCAGGTAGAAGACAGACCAGTTTCCAGATGGGGCCAGCACAGAGGCCATGGGAACCCAGAAGGCTCTGGGTAGTCACATGACCTGCTAGGGCAGAGAGCGGTTACCGCCTTGCTGTAAAGGGCAAGGAGGAATACTAACTAGGCCCAAAAACAGAGACAGGAGAGGGAGGGATGGAGGCAGAGAGCTGGAGCTGGGTAGAAGGCTCAGGGTGAAGAGTGAGCCAGGCATTTGATGACTGTGGGAGAAGAGGACGGGTATGCTGTGGGAGGAGCAGAATACAGGGTCCCCGGCTGCAAAGGCGCAAAGACCATCTCCTGAAGGTTGTGAGGAGCCCAGGAAGAAATGGACCTGATTTTGCTTTTGAACAATCTTACTGGCTTCTGGGCAGGTGATGTGTTAGAGGGTGAGGCAGAGAAATAAACCTTCATTTCTTCAGCTCTAGCCTTAGGCTGGCTTCCCCTTGATTTCTTTCTTCTTAATCCCTCATTCTGCTCACCATCAAATCCTGTTGGCTCTAAAATCCCCTTTGAAATACATCCTAACTTCTGTTTCTCACCCTCTTCCTGCCCTGTGCCCACTCTGACCAATCTCTCAGTCTTCACTGTGCCCCCAGACCTGAGCCTCAGTTTGCACCCCACATGCAGCTAGCAGTAGCCTGAGAGGACCTAAGTCTGACCACGTCCTTCGTCTGTACAGAATCCTCTGGCAGTTCTCCTTTTACTCATGATAAAAGCTGGAGTCTTCCCTAGTGTCACATGGACCTATGGAATCTGGTCCATACCTCTGCCCTACTCCCCACAATTCCCCATCCTAGCTACACTGGCCCCACCAGGCTAGCTCGGACTCGAGGACTTGTGCATCGGCTGGGATCTCTCATCTGCTAGGTGCCTAGATGGCCCACTGCCTTTACATTGTGTAGGTGTTGCCTCCTGGTTGGTTTGTCTGCTTTTCAGATAGAGCCTCTGAACATAGTCCAGGCTAGCCTAGAACCTCAGCATCCCAAGTGTGCACAAAAAAGGTCACCCTTCCAGATAAGGTCTTCCTATATAGCTCTGGTTGTCCTGTAGAATTCATTATGTAAACCAGGCTAGCCTTGAACTTTGGGGAATCCTTTTGCCTCTACCTCCCAAGTGCTGGCACGACAGCCATATACCACGGTGCTCAGCCCCAAATGTCACCTTCTTAGCAAAGCTTCCTTTACTCCCCCACCCCTTCCCCAAACTACGTCCCCTCCTCCTCCCTCCTCGGCGTTATTTTCCTCCATAGCAGTTATCACCATCTGACATACCCTGTAATTTACTTATTTACTGTGTTGGTTGTCTAGGATGTCAGCTCCATGGGCAGGAATTTTTGTCTGCTGTGTTCATCGCTGTGTCCCCAGCTTCTAGAGCAGGGCCCAACAGGGAGGGCTCAGGGTAGAGGGGAAGCTGGGTCGGGTCTCCGAGCACTTGGACTGTCAGGCTAGGACGCTCAGCTGTGCTTTGAGGACACTAGAAACCTAATGAAGGGGTGAGGTGGGCTGCACTGGGGAAGAACAGGCGGGGGGGGGGGGGGGGGACAAAGCAGGCCCAGAGGAGAGACCGTGGGAGGAGGGGTCTAGCTGAGGTGCTGGCCTGGGGACTGGGAGAGCAGTGGGCTCCACGCAGGGAGACAGAGGAGACCACAAAGGGAAGTCAGCAGAGGCTTTTCACACTCACGAAGTTGAGCTTTTGTACTGTGGCACAGGTGAGCCCAGGCAGGGTGTATTTATAAAGATCCCTGTTTCTACTATGTGGAGTGGATGGGGGATGGGAACCCAGAGAGGAAATTAAGGCAATAAGCAAAGGCCAAGGACTGGGCCAAGGTCTCTAGGAGTTCCAAGGGAAGGGGAACCCGGAGCTTGTGGCTCCTCCCTTCATCTCTCCTTTGCCTAACTGCTCTTGTCCTGCAGGTTGGCCTCGACTCCATCTCCAGGTGTGGTCCCAGGACAGCTTTGGCCGCTGCCAGCTTGCTGGCTATGGCTTTTGCCATGTGCCTAGCAGCCCAGGCACCCACCAGCTGGATTGCCCTACATGGAGGCCCTTGGGCAGTTGGCGGGAACAGCTGGCACGGGCCTTCGTGGGTGGCGGGCCACAGCTGCTGCACGCAGACACCATCTACAGCGGAGCCGACCGCTATCGCCTGCACACGGCCGCGGGGGGCACAGTGCACCTCGGTATTGGCCTGCTGCTGCGCCACTTTGATCGCTATGGTGTGGAGTGTTGAGGGACTTCACCGCCACTAGTCACCATCGTCTACAGCCTTAGGAACTCTTGAGCACAGGATGGCTCAGCTGTCAAGAACAGGGACTCTGGATATTGCCAGTCGACCTCACCCAAGTCATGGCCCCTCTGTCCTACCTAGGACTGCAAAGCCAGGAATTCCCCCAGGCCCATGCGCCACTGAACCACCCGGTAGTAAGTCTGTGGGTTACAGGGACTCGAGGGATGCACTTAATAAAAACTCGCGGGTTTTTCATGGGTATGGTGCCTTCTTGTAACCTCTGCAGCTCTCAGATGTCCAGTCTTCTTGCCTCATCCTCCTTGACACCTTCCTTGGTAGACGCAAAGTCTGTCCCAGCCTTTCACTGTCTCCATCCCAGGTCCTCACCTCTAACATCTCCTCTGGAACCCTGTTTTCTCATGAAGTCCTCATTTTCCCATTGACCCTTCACCAACCCCCAAAGCCACGGGGCGCTTTGGTCACCGGCTTTGGTAGCGCTCGACCGCCAGGAGGCAGCACCCTGGAAGTGGGGCGGGGCCGGGGTGCCCGTCCCCTCCCCGCAGGGCTGAAGGGACCCCCCTCGGAGCCCGCCCACGCTAGATGAAGACGGTGGCCCCCCCATGCCCTCCCCCTGGGGCTGCCCCCGCCCTGCGTGCGCTTCCTGGGTGGGGCCGGGGCGGCTTCAAAACCCCCGCCGCCCCAGCCGGTCCCCGCCGCCGCCCTTCGCGCCCCAGGCCGTCCCCCTCCTCCTCCCGCCGCGGATCCTCCAGACAGTCAGGCCCCCGGCCGGGGCAGGGGGGACGCCCCTTCGGGGCACCCCCGGCTCTGAGCCGTCCGCGGAGCCGGCCTCCGCCCGAGCCGGCAAAGGAGCAGGAGAGGAGCCGTCCAAGAGGCCCCAGAATCTGAGTCGAGCCGCAGCCGCCGCCACTGCGGGGAGGAGGGGGAAAAGGGGTGGGAGGAGGGACGAGCTGGTTGAGAGAAGAGGAAAAAAAGTTTTGAGACTTTTCCGCTGCTACTGCGAGCCGGAGACGCGGGGACCGTGCTGTCCCGCAAAGAGGCAGGACCTAGGAACTCCAGACCGCCCTGCTCACCGTCGTGGACGTTTGCTTGCTACACGGCGTTCCTCAGACGCCCCCATTCCGGACCAGCCCTCAGGAGCCGCAAGCCCCGCCTCCCGCGAAGACTTCACCCCAAAGCTGGGCGCACCCCTTGCACGCCGCCCCCCCCCCCAGCCTGCCTCCTGAGTCCCCCGCATCCCAGGACCCTCTCTCCCCCGGGGGCCGATCTCTCTCAGACCTGCTGGCAGTAGCTCCCCTATTTAACAACACCCACTTTTTGGTCCCAGAGAGCGCTCATCTCGATTTTTTACGCCCGGTGGCATACTGAGACACCCTGTGTCAGAGCCTCACCGCGACTCCTCCTGCTTTCTCCCTCAACCTCAAATTATTCAGGACTCTCTTCTACCTTTCCTTGGGAGACCACCCCACCACCACCACCACAGCCCTGCAGGGGCGGGGCCTCCGCATCCCACCTTTGCCCGGGGTTTGCGCTCTCCGCATTGCCGCGGGGCGCCGCCTCCCCCATGCCGCCCTCGGGGCTGCGGCTACTGCCGCTTCTGCTCCCGCTCCCGTGGCTTCTAGTGCTGACGCCCGGGAGGCCAGCCGCGGGACTCTCCACCTGCAAAACCATCGACATGGAGTTGGTGAAGCGGAAGCGCATCGAAGCCATCCGTGGCCAGATCCTGTCCAAACTACGGCTCGCCAGTCCCCCGAGCCAGGGGGAGGTGCCGCCCGGCCCGCTGCCCGAGGCCGTGCTCGCTTTGTACAACAGCACCCGCGACCGGGTAGCAGGCGAGAGCGCGGACCCGGAGCCCGAACCCGAGACGGACTACTACGCCAAAGAGGTCACCCGCGTGCTAATGGTGGACCGCAACAACCGTGAGCTCGGAGGGGCCGGGGAGCCGGGAGGGAGCCCGCAGGGGGCGCCGGAGTGCAGGGGTCATTGGGAGGAAATTGCCGGCAGAGGAAACTGGCTGGAAGGAAGGGGACTCCTGGGGGCGCGGGGAACGAGGGTGTGGGTGTCCCAAATTGGATAGCGCTTAGTCCCTACCACAGGTGTCTGGTCTTGGGGAGGAAGAGACAGTGAGCGAAAGTGGACCTCTTCTAGAGGGCGGCAAGATCGTAGCGAGAGCCCCCTTTAGAAGAGCATTTGTCAGGTTTTTGTCGTTTTTAAATTACCCTTACGGTGCTTAAAACCGCAGGGCTCGTTGGGATCCCTTTTAGAAAGGGAGAGCCCGGCTCAGGAGAATGGAAGGAACCCAGCATTTGGGAAAGGAGAGGCAGCGTGCAAAGCTGACGCTAGATCGGGTCGTGAGATAGAAGAGATTCAGGGACAGAAAAAGTAGGGAATGAGGACCCTAGAACTGCCAGATAAACTCTCAAGTGGACTCACTTCCAGAAGGCGCCAGGCTCATGCTGGATAGGGAGCTCTCTGGAGTCACCGTGGGGTTGCAAGTGACAAATTAATTGAAAAAGGGAAGTGAAGTTGTTGAGAGAAGGCTAATGGGAGAGGAGCGGAGGTGGTGCGGAAAACGAGCCCGGTGGTGTCACGGGTGTTTTGCTAAGGGACGTAAAAGCGCGCGAGCGGGCAGGCGAAGCCCAGTGGAGGAAGTGAGCGAGTCCCCAAGAAATCTACAATACTGGGTTCATTGGAAAGGAGTCATAAAAAGTGGGGAGACTGGCGTGGGAAGATGGCCCCGCGGGGCAGGCGGGCGGGTGGAGCAGGGATACCGTGCCATCCAGGCGTGAGTGGTGAGCGCCCCTCGCCTGGGCGTGGAAGGGAGTGGCTAAGCCCTAGGAATCGAGCCCTAGGGGAGCAGCTAGGGGTTGGGGGGGGGGGGGGAGAATCTGCAAAACCCAAATGAGAAAACCGAGTCAGTAAGGGTGAGAAAGCCCCACGTGGGTGCCACGCGCGTGGGGAGGAGCCTGCGCTTCCTAAGGGGGTAAGAGGACCCCACAGAGCTGAACACTGGCAGGCTGTACCTTCTGAGTCCCAGTTCCTCTTAGGAGAGGCTGGGGAAAACCCAGCGTCCGGCCGCCTCGCCCTCCTCCCTTCCCTTTCCTTCCCGTGCCCGGGAGGTGGGGGGGGGGCGGGGGGGGATCGCTTGGAGCCTGGGGCGAGACGAGGCAGGTCCGGATCCCGCCCTCCCTAGGCTGTTAGTCTCCCGCCCTCCTCACTCCAGCAGTGGGCGGGGATACTCACGGCCCCGCCCTGTCGGCACCCACGAACCCAGGCACTTTGCGTGACCCGGGAGCTTTAGGGAGCAGTAGCCCTCCAGGTTGCACATTGCTGTACCCAGCTGTGGCTATGACCTAATGACATCCCTCCCTGGCCACTACTTAATGTGACCTTTTCGATGGAGAAAGTCCTTTCCTCTCCCCCCCCTACTGTATTTCTTCTCAAACGCATATCTCTTCCGGCATGTGCCTCCCCCATTTCCGCGTCTCCTCTCCCACATACCTACTCATCTCTTTGTCTCCACCTCCCTCTGTGGCACCCATAATCCTTCCTGCCCTCATAACTCTCCCTATCTGTTACCCCCAGCTAAGATGTTCTTTCCCCTTCTTTTGAGGTTTGCTGAGTAACTGGACCAAGATTAGGGCCTGTAGAAAAGAGGCACGGGGAAGAGGTGTCTTCTGTCTTTACTTCATCGCTGCCTGGCACATCATCATCTCATCTCCACTGCAGGAAGCCAAATGCAGTTGCCGTAGTAGTAGTTGATACAGGAATTCAGGATCTTACCCCTTCATCACCCACCCCCAACCCAAACATCCTCTAGTTTAGGAAGCCCTCTCATTCATTCTTACCTAGAAATGCACTTCACGGCTAACTGGCCTGGAACTGGGCTAAAGGAGGAAGTAACTTATGACACCGATAATAGTAACATCACACTGGCCAGGAAGTAGCAGAGGTTAGGGATTAAGACTAGAGTCTGCCGAGTGTAGTGAGTGTAGTGGTCCATGAGTGTAATAATCCCAGCACCCCAGGGGTAGAGGCAAAAGGATTACTTCAAGACCATCCTTGGATACATTATTAGTCTGAGATCCTGTCTCCAGAAACGCAACATAGTAAACAATCACCTGGAGCCAGTGGCTGGCATCTTCCCATGTTGTGAAATGTCAATGTGTTTTAAGTGATGTTTTTACCATTCACTGTATTCCCCTCACATCCTTTTAAAAAAAATAAACAGAAAAAAAAGAAACCCAAAAAATATGGTCTCAGTAGATACACATAGGCTAACATACCCGTGAAGATCTTCCTGACTCAGCTTCCTAAGCGCTGGTTGTAGACTTGCACCGGCTAGCATACTTTAGAGTATTGATGTGTGTATTACATCTTTAGCTTTGTCCTGTGTCTTGACTGCTCCCGTAATCCTGGAATTGGGTGGTGTCTTAGAGTTAAAGAGAGGAATTTGCCCACCACAGGTTACACAGTGCTTCACTTACAACAGCCTGGGTTGGGGGTCAGAACTTAACGGTACCACTGTTTTCCCAAAGATTGATGGGAGACTGGCGCAGCGATGGAGCACTAGCCTAGGGCCCACCACAAAGGCGCTGGAGGTGTGTTTCAGCTGATAAGCTGTTGCCAGGAACCTGCGAGTTGAGCTGTGGGTGTGGTGCAGTGCAGGAGCACCCGAGGCCGTGAGGCTGAGAAGCAGCGACAAGGAGACTTTCTTGATCTCCCACATTGTGCCTGTGTCCCTTACTCTACAACTTTGTTTGGTTTGGTTTGAGACTTGGTCTCGTGGAGCCCAGGTGGGCGGGCCTTGGCAGCTGTATGCTTGAAGGGAACTTGACAGGTGATGCCTCATGGGATGGGTCAGACTTAGCAGAGATGAAGCACACCCAGACAAGGAGAAACCTTCCCCTGAGGTCAGCCAGCTAGAAAAATCAGTGCTGGCTGGAGAGATGGCTCAGCAGGGAAGAGCACTGGCTGCTCTTCCAAGGGTTGCTGGAGCCCACATGGCAGCTCACAGCCATCTAGGTTGTTCTAGGGCATTTTGCACCCTCCTCTGTCCTCCACAGGCACCAAGTATGCACGTTGTACACACACACAGCCCAAACACCTGTATACACAAAATACAATTTAAAGTTAAAAAAAAAGTATCAAGTGGACTGCGTACCTGGGGTCTCAGGATCACGGCTCATGGGCTCAGAAGTGGGGTGCCCCTGTTCCTCCCATCCTTGTCACACACCTGATGCCTTCTCATTCTGCTCTTCCCCACCTAGCAATCTATGATAAAACCAAAGACATCCCACACAGTGTATATATGTTCTTCAATACATCAGACATTCGGGAAGCAGTGCCTGAACCCCCATTGCTGTCCCGGGCAGAGCTGCGTCTGCAGAGATTCAAGTCAAGTGTGGAACAACACGTGGAACTCTACCAGGTGAGGGTTTGAGCATGAGAGGTAGCACACAGGCCATCAGTGCAGAGGTGTGGCCAGGTGGCCCAGTTTTGAAGGCTACAGAGTCTACATAGCCAGTCCTAGAGGACAGAAGACAGAATGCTGAGTCCTAGGGTTTTCTTGAAACTCTTAGACTACATCTTATTAGCTGAATTTGGGTGGCTGAACTCTAAAAATGCAGAAAGAGCCAGGAGATGGATATCTGTGTTTGTATATACTTGCTTAGAATCCCTCTATGAGGGGCTGGGGTGTGGCTCAGAGGTAGAGCCCCTGCCTAGAATCCCCCAGTGAGGGGCTGGAGTGTGACTCAGTGGTAGAGCCCCTGCCTAGAATCCCCCAGGGGAAGGGCTGGGGTGTGGCTCAGTGGTAGAGCCCCTGCCTAGAATCCCCCAGTGAGGGGCTGGGGTGTGGCTTAGTGGTAGAGCCCCTGCCTAGAATCCCCCAGGGAGGGGCTGGGGGTGTGGCTCTCCCCCCCCCCCACAGTGCTGAGATTAAAGGTACGCTACCGCTACCACTGCCTGGCCAAAAATCAATTTTTAAGCCTGAGTGTGGTGGCTCACACTTTTATTTTTTTATTTTTATTTTTTTTTTAGATTTATTTATTATGTATACAGTGAGTGTTCAGCCTGCAGGCCAGAAGAGGGCACCAGATCCCATTATAGATGGTTGTGAGCCACCATGTGGTTGCTGGGAATTGAACTCAGGATCTCTGGAAGAACTGCCAGTGCTCTTAACTTCTGAGCCATCTCTCCAGCTCCCCCCCCCTTTTTTTTTAAGAGGCTCACACTTTTAATCCCAGCATTCAGGAAACAGAGGCAGGAGGATCTCTGTGAGTTAGAGGCCAGCTTGGTCTACATAGTTAGCTCCAGAACAACTAGGACTACATAGAGAGACCAGCAGGCCTTAAAAAAAGAAATCCAGGGCTGAAGAGATGGCTCAGTGGTTAAGAGCACTGGCTGTTCTTCCAGAGGTCCTGAGTTCAATTCCCAGCAACCACATGGTGGCTCACAACCACCTGTAATGAGATCTGGTGCCCTCTTCTGGCCTGCAAGGACACATGCAAATAGAACATTGTATACATAATAAATAAATAAATAAATAAATAAATAAATAAATAAATAAATCTTAAAAAAAAGAATCTGAAATAAGGCTGAGTGGTGGTGGCACACTCCTTTAAAAAAAAAAAAAAGAAATCCATTGTTGGGAAGACCGTTTTTGTAAATGCACAATAATAATTATAAATAAAGTAATAAACTTTAAGCAAATAAATGAGAAAATTACCACTCTCCCAAAGGCAGGATGTCAAAAACTGCTGAACCGTCTGCTCAGTAATATGAGCAACAACCATGTGCATTGTGGGCCATCCCAGAAGCCATGGCTGATCATTCCACCGTGGAAGAAACTTAGGCCCAGAAAGGGAGAGATGTAGCCATGGCTCTCAGGCCGGGGTACAGGCTAAGGGGCCTCATGGTGTCTTGACCACAGCCTGGGTTGTTTTTCTCCCATCTGCTTTCTGCTCTTGGGGGCTATATGTGAGATATGTGAGGGTGGAGTCTGCAGGGCTGCTAGTGTGACATGTCCAAAGCCAGCGTCTGTCTGGGCATTATCTGGAAGCCACCTTGTGGGGACAGGCAGCACAGGGTTGCAATCAGGGTATCTGGGGGCATGATGGCAGCAACCCACTCCTCTTTGCTTTGTTTGTTTCCATTCAGAAATACAGCAACAATTCCTGGCGTTACCTTGGTAACAGGCTGCTGACCCCCACAGATACGCCCGAGTGGTTGTCTTTTGACGTCACCGCAGTCGTACGGCAGTGGCTGAACCAAGGAGGTAAGATCGCTTGTCTGTGCCCACCTCCAGTGGGGTCAGCCCTATTGCTTGTCTTGGCATCACCGGTGATGCCAAGCACCCCCTCACCCCAACCACACAAACCTGATAATGTCAAATAGTACTCCACAGTTCTCACTGATGGATCAATCGGTGATTGATTGTGATTCCCTGAACTCTGCCAGGTGATGCTAGGGACGCAGCAGTTCCCAAACAGCTCCAATCCTTGCCCTCAGTAGATCTCATGGTCCTTTGGATAACTGAAGGAAGAACTGACTTCCAGCTAGGTAGTGATGACTCAGAGTGGAGAGGGCTAGAGTTGAGCACTTAGGAGGTGCCTGGCTGTCTGTATTCAATCTGTATTCAAGGAAGGCTTCCTGGAGGAGGGGGCATCTGAGGTAATATCTGTGTGATGGGTAGAAGCAACCAGGAAAAGGAGATACAAGAGTGCCCTGTATCAAGGTTCTGCAGCTAGGGAGATCATAACATGTCTGTCTGTCAAGGAGGAAATAGTCTTTCCCTGTCTCTGTCTGAAGTACTTGGATCTGCCGTCTTCTCTCGTCCTTAGATTCATTCAGTAAATGCCACAGGTTTCGGTTGTGTGTGGTCTTGTGCTGGAGGCTGAGAAGGACACAGTCATAACCTGGGTCCTGGCCTCACAAGGCCCACAAAGTATCTCCAGACATCAGTAAGGTTTTCCAAAGCCCTAGCAGTTAGTAATGGCCCAGAAGGGAGACCTACCTACACAGAGCAGGCAGGGCATAGATGAGGGAAACCCAAGGTGCTGTAAAAACCCAGGGCAGCTTAGGATCTGGGAGGACTTCCTAGATGAGTGTGAGTGTGGAGAGACTCATGGGATGTGTGGTTTAGCCAGAGGGATGATGGGATTGAGCAGGCTGGCACCAGGAAGAATGGTGAAAACCATTGGACAGAGGCCTAGAAGGATCTCTTCTCTCTCCATTGATGTTGAGTCTGAAGCATCCAGTGCAAGGCCTGGTATACAGTAGGAGCTTAAAAGTATCATTTATGTGTCCACTCAAGAAACATCTCCCATAGCCAGGTGGTGGTGGTGCACGCCTTTAGTCCCAGTGCTCAGAAGGCAGGGACAGATAGATCTCTGAGTTCAAGGTCAGCCTGGTCTACAGAATGAGTTCCAGGATGGCCAGAGCTACACAGAGAAACCCTGATTCAGGAAAACAAGAACAAAAGGAAACATCTCCCTTGGGCTAGTAAGATGGCTCAGCAGGTAAAGGTGCATGCTGCCAAGCTTAACGGCCTGAGTTCTATCCCCAGGCCCCATATGGTAGAAGGAGAGGACAAACTCCTACTAGTTAACCTCTGACCTCCACACACACCCTGGTACATGTGCGCTCCCCACAACAAATAAATAAAATTGGCCAAATGAGCAATTTATTATTAAAAAAAAAAAAGTCTACCAGTGCAGGGTAGAAATCAGCTTATGTTTACACCGTGCCTTTGCCTATGGCCCCCTATGTGGCCTTGGCCAAGTCACATCCTTTTTGTGTGCTTTCATTTCCTGGCCTATAAAATTGAGGTGTTTGAAGATTAAAGGACCTTACACAGAGTTTAGATCAGGGCCTGGCACCTGCATTAGGTCTCAGCTCACCACTGTACCAACACTGCTTCTGGCCCTTGGCACCTGGATCCCAGGGGGAATGTTTATTTTTGTGACTGAGGGATCAGGCTTTGCAAGGCACAAAGAAAACAGGGGCCCAAGACAGCATGCTTGATGGTACACAAGCCTACCAAACCCTGCACTTGGGAGGCCGAGTCAAGAGGATCAGGAGTTCAAGGACATTCTTAGACACATAGTGAGTTTGAGAACTAGAGGCCAGCCTGAGCTACATGAGACCCTATCTCAAAAGAAAAAGAGAGCTGGTTCAGTGGGCAAGAGCTTTCACATTGTAAGAATGAGAACCTAAATTCTAATCCCCAGCACCCATGCGAAAGCCCAGACATAGCTATATCCGTAACCCCAGCATTGTTGGGGTTGAGTGTATGTGTGGAGACAGGCAGACACACAGCTCTGTGGCCAGCTAGCCTAGCCAAAGGAGCAAGCTCAAGTTCAGAGAGCTGTCTCAAGACGATAAGGGGGAAAGCAATTGAGGAAGACACCCAACACTGAGCTGTAACCACACTCACAAACACACCTTATATAATTATTCTGTATCTCCATATATATATATATATCACACACATATATAAAGTAGGCATTTATATGTGTGTGTGTGTGATTTTTTAAAAATGAAAGAAGGCAGGGAATGGATCTCTCTCATGCATGTTCTGAGAACAATGAAAGATGTAAATAGGGCTTGGGGATTTAGCTCAGTGGTAGAGCGCTAGCCTAGCAAGCACAAGGCCCTGGGTTTGATCCTCAGCTCAAAAAAAAAAAAAAAAAAGGAAGCTGTAAATAGTCAAGCAGAAATGTCAGAGCCCCTGCCTGCGATGGAGAAAGTGAAGGGATGTCACAGTGTGAGAGGCATGTGTCTCTTTCTGAGCCTCTCCGAGGGAGGGATTGATGCTTGAGCTGAGCCCTGAATAAGGGAGAGAAGGGCCAGCAACTCAAAGAATAGGAGCAAGAGTGAAGTGTGGGGCGACACAGGAAGGAGCCCCTGGGGTTGGCAGCTTCCGGCCTCCTCCCTCAAGCCGGATGAGTCATAACCTCAGACTCCTTCCCTCTCCCACAGACGGAATACAGGGCTTTCGCTTCAGCGCTCACTGCTCTTGTGACAGCAAAGATAACGTACTCCACGTGGAAATCAACGGTGAGCCAGCTTCCCGGGTCCAGCCCGACGCCTGCTGTGGTCTCTGTGCCTGTGCATGCATGTTGAAATCTCATTTGCTCCTTGTTCACCCACACATTCCTCTAAGTGTGTGTATGTCTCTCACCCCAACATCCAAACCCAAACAGGGATCAGTCCCAAACGTCGAGGTGACCTGGGCACCATTCATGACATGAACCGACCCTTCCTGCTCCTCATGGCCACCCCCCTGGAAAGGGCCCAGCACCTCCACAGCTCAAGGAACCGCAGAGCCCTGGATACCAACTACTGCTTCAGGTGAACTTCTCTGCCTTCCACTGAGGCTGTGCAAGCCTGGGGTTGACTGCAGTCTGTGGACTGGTGTGCCACCATTGATGCCTGCTTAGTACTCTTAGCCTGGAGGGCTTGGGGACGCGTTCCTGATTCTGTGGGCAGCTGGGAGTCCTGGAATAATGGGGTGTTTTCTTGCAGGAGGGTTGGGATCAGAGAATTCAGGAAGGTTGGCACAAGAGTTAGAAGTCTGGGTTGGAAGGTCAGCTTGTTGGATTTTAAATTCTGGATAGCTGGATTTCTGCCATATTGGAATTCTAATGAAAGAAGGATTTAATGTGAGCAATTGGGTGTTGGCTTCAGGAAAGCAGCACTGTTGGGATCCTAGCATTTGGGCTCAGAATCAGAAAGTGGTCTGCATTAGGTTCCCGCACTCTTGGCGGACTGCGGTCTGCTGGCCGATGCAGAGTGGGGTGAATACTGGGGTGAATGGTGGGATCTGGTATGGGGATGTTAGCACCAAGGCTGGAGGTGGAGAAAGCCAGAATGTGAGTCTCTTGGTCAGTGCACTTGATCTTGTAATGTTGCCGCCTGAGGAAGTTAGGAGGTGAGACTTCCTGAGATGTAGGCTTAGAGGTTGGAGTGTTGGAATACGGCATTGAAATAAGAGACTCTGAGGAGCCGAGATCATCTAGAGTCAGAAAGTGGGGCTTCTGGGGTGTCCAGATTGCTGACAGAATGGCCAACTCTTTTAGTTCGTTGTTTTTAAATTATATTTGTGAGCATGTGTGTGTGTGCGCGTGTGCGTGTGTTTGTGAGCATGTGTGAGCGTGTGTGTGAGCGTGTGTGCGTGTGTGTGAGCATGCGTGTTTGTGAGCATGCGTGTTTGTGAGCGTGCGTGCGTGCGTGCGTGTGTGTATGTGTGTGTGTGTGTGTGTGTGTGTGTGTGTGTAGGGGCATCCGTGTCACATGACCGTCAGAGGACAGTCTTTGGGAGTCCATTCTCTCCTTCCACCATGTGGTCCCAGAAGTAGAACTCGGGTGATGAGGACTGACAGCAAGTGCCTTTCCCCACCAAGCCGTTTTGTAGCCCTGCTTTGCTCTGTTTTTGTTTCAGACAGGGCTTTGCTGTGTATTCCAGGCTGGCCTCAAATTCACTTCTTTAGCTCAGGCTGGCTTCAACTCTCTGGCCTGGGACTATAGGTGTGTACAACTGCTCAGTTCCAGAATGGTGAACTCATACCAAGCCACTCCTGATGCGAGAAAGTTGAAATGCTAGATCTCAGAAGGTTTGAAATCCAGGGTTCGAGTGTTGAGGGCTGAGAGCAGTCAGCCAACCTGCCCCTTCTCGTCTTCAGACTGCAGCGAGCGTGGTGCTCCGAGTCAGCCCTTGGCTGGACTCAGTCTTCCTCCCTGGCACCGTATATAGTCAACAGCACTGGAAGAGAGAGAAAGAGAGGTAGGAAGAGAACAGAGGCGAGAAAAAGAAAGAAAGGGAAAAGAGACATATATGGAGTATTTTGGGAACTATGAACTTTGAGCAGTATTTGATTTTTAGTAAGTTGCTAGTAAATTCTTACCTAGGGTTTTATTGTTGTTGTTGCTGCTTTTGTGATTCTGAGGAGGGAACCCAGCACCTTATACATGGTAGAGAAGCAGTCTCCCACAACCCCAACCCACTGGGGGATTCTAGGCAGGGGCTCTACCACTGAGCCACACCCCCAGCCCCTCACTAGGGGATTCTAGCAGGGGCTAGAGTCACTGAGCTTATTGATTTATACATTTGGCTCATGTTTACATTTTTAAAATATTCTTCACTTTATTAGAGAAAGTGAAATTTTCTACAAAAGCCAAATAAGCAAACGAAAAGAATACAGGAAGTAGGTAAAATGAAATTAGCCACAAGTTGGCAACTGTTGACACTTACAGTTGTGAGGATGTGAACTAGTTAAGAATCCAAATTCAGTTGGGCAGTGGTGGCGCACGACTTGGGAGGCAGAGGCAGGAGGATCTCTGTGAGTTCCAGGCCAGCCTGGTCTACAGAGTGAGTTTCAGAACAGCCAGGGCTGTTACACAGAGAAACTTGTCTCAAAAAACAAGATGAAAAACAAAAACAAAATCCATAATTCAGAAGTCCAGTATTTAGCTGGCCATGGTGGTCACAGCCATAATCCCAGCACTGGGGTAGTAGAGGCAGAGAAGCAAGTTATATAGTGTGTTTGAGGCAACCTGGACTGCATTATTAGACCCTGCATCAAGAAAAGGGTAGGGTGTCTGGAGAGCTGGCTCAGCGGTTAAGAGCATGGACTGCTTTTGCAGAGGACCCAGATTCAGTTCCCAGCACCCACGTGGTGGCTCATAACAATCCATAGCTTCAGTTCCAGGGAATCTGTTTCCTTTTTCTGGCTTCTGTGGGCACTGCACATACAGGGTACACACACATCTGTGCAGGAAAACACTCATACACATAAAAATGTTTTTAAATAGCCAGGTTTGATGGCAAACATCTGTAATCTCAGCACTCAGCAGGCAGAGACAGGCAGATCTCCATTTGAGTTTGAGGCCAGCCTGGTCTGCACAGCAAGTTTCAGGACACTACGCAGAGAGAGCCTGTCTCATAAAATATGAATAATAATAAAAATAAAATAAATGGGGAGCAGTACTTAACCTTTGATAAAGGCTATGTAAACATCCCCGTATCCCAAAAAGTTGTACAATCTGAAATGCTTCTTCTCGTCGGGTACTCAGTTTGTATTGTAACAGTCTCCAGACTGGCAAAGGAGGCTTGAGAAAGTCATTGTGCAACTGGGCAACACCTAGGACTACCTCCCAGGAAGCCCCGGTATGTCATGGTCACCCGGAGAGCTGTTGTTCTTCAGCCCAGCACCTGTGGTTCAGCAGGAATGAGCAGGTTGAGTCCACAGGGACCTCAGTGTCAAGAGTTGGGAATTCTGTGGCTCTTGTCCTGGGGGTTGCTCATGATCACCCCCCTTGCAGCCACATTGTCCTGTTGTGTCTTCTTCCAGAATTTCTCCCTGTGGTATACCTATGTATATCCTTGGATGCTTTACTTTTCGTTGTTTGAAACAAGGTCTCCTTATGTAGCCCTGTCTAGCTTGAAACTTCCTGAATAGACCATGGCTTCAAACTTGAAGCATTCTCATTTCTGCTTGCTTATTGCTGGAATTACAGGTGTGCAAAGCCATATCTGCCCAGCTCGTGTTCTTTTTTAGTGTGCCAAATTTTAATGAGTTTGTTTTGTTTTGTTTGTTTGTTTTCCCAAGACAGGGTTTCTCTGAGTAGTCTTGGCTGTCCTGGAACTCACTCTGTAGACTAGGCTGGCCTCAAACTCACAGAGATCTGTTTGCCTCTGCCTCCTGAGTGCTGGGATTAAGGGCAAATGCCACCATCTGCCTGGCCAAATTTTAATTTATTTTTATCATTTTATTTTACATGTATGGATGTTTTGTCTGCATGGATATATGTTCACTGCGTGCATTCATGGTGCCCACAGGGACCAGAAGAGGGTGTTGGATCCTCTGGAACTGGAGTTACAGATGGTTGTGAGCCTCCACGTGGGAGCTGGTAATTGAACCCAGGTCCTCTGCAGTAACAGCCAGTGCGCTTAACCACTGAGCCATCTCCCACTGCCCACATTTTAGAGTTATTTTTGAGGTGTCATGAAGAGGAAACTTGTATTTTCCTTCTTTGAGTTACTTTATTCTGTTTCTGAAGATAACCACAGGCTACTGCTGAGATTTAGGAAATCCAGAAAGCTATCACATATATTCTGCCAGCCTCTTTATTTATAATGGAATTTGAATTATACTATACCTGCATCTTTATATCATGATTCTGATTCATGCCATGAACACAGATGCTAAAGTGTTCTTTTTGGTCAGCCTGGGCTACATGAAGTCTGAGCAAACCTAGGCTACATGATGAAACTTTGTCTTAACTATCCTCCCTCATTTGGGGATCATGCAGGGTGAGGTGGTAATTGCCTGTAATCCCAGCACTTGGGAGGCTAAGGCAGGATTATCAGGAGTTCAAGTCTAGCCTGGGCTACATAACAAAACCCAGTCTGAAAAAAATGAAAGACTGACCAGCACTCAGAAGGCAGAGGCAGGTAGATCTCTGGAGTTTGAGGCCAGCCTGGTCTACAGAGTGAGTTCTAGGGCAGCTGGGGCTACATAAAGAAGGTCTCTCTTAAAAAAACAGTAGTAATATGGGGGCTGGAGAGATGGCTCAGAGATTAAGAGCCACTAACTGCCCTTCCAGAGGTTCTGAGTTCAATTTCTAGCACCCACATGGTGGCTCTCAACCATCTGTAATGAAGTCTAGTGCCCTCTTCTGGCATGAAGGTTTACATGTAAGCAGAACACTGTATACATAATGAATACATAATTTTAACAGATCATACACCCAGCATTTGCTGAACATCCATTCTTTAAGAGACACTTTCCCAACTGGGTGGTAGTGACACACACCAGCCTGGTCCACAGAGCTAGTTCTAGACAGCCAAGGCTACACAGAGAAACTCTTCAGGAGGGGGGGGGGGGCTTTCCCATGGCGAGAGGGAGACAGGTAGTAAAAATAATGCTAAAATATTCTGAGAAGGAAAATAAATCTGGCAAAGGGGTCAGGTTAGAAGCCAGGCCAGGACAAATGAATATTAGAAGCCAAGTGTGGTAGTACACATTTGTGATCCCAGCACTTGAGAGGCAGAGGCAGGAGGATCGGGAGTTTAGGGTCAGCCTTGGCTACAAAGGGACTTGGAGTCTAGCCTTAGCTACATGAAAGCCTGTCTCAAAAAAGGAAAACAAATGAACGAAAGAAATATTGGGAAGCCCGGTGGTAGTGGCACACACCTTTAATCCCAGCACTCAGGAGGCAGAAGCAGGTGGATCTCTGAGTTTGAGGCCAGCCTGGTCTAGAATGAGTTTCAGGACAGCCAGGGCTACATGGAGAAACCCTGTCGGAAGGAAGGAAGGAAGGAAGGAAGGAAGGAAGGAAGGAAGGAAGGAAGGAAGGAAGGAAGGAAGGAGACTATTTAATTTTCCTATTCTGATTAAGACTGTGCCACAGTGGAAATTTCAGATGTAGATAGAAGCAGCAGAGGTAATACAGCCCTCTTCCAGCATCTAACATTATCAGGATGTTTTTTAACAGTTTTTTTTTGTTGTTGTTGTTGTTTTGTTTTGTTTTTGTTTTCAGGATTTTTTAAACAGTTTTTTTGTTTGTTTGTTTGTTTTTGTTTTGTTTTGTTTTTTCAAGGTAGAGTTTCTTTGTGTAGCTTTGAAGCCTGTCCTGAAACTCACTCTGTAGCCCAGGCTGGCCTCGAACTCACAGAGATCAGCCTGCCTCTGCCTCCCGAGTGCTGGGATTAAAAGCATGCACCACCACTGCCCGGTATTATCAGGATTTTTGACCCACTTCAAATATGGACAGTTTGGGGCTGGAGAGATGGCTCAGCAGTTAAGCTGTTTTTCCAGAGGACCCGGGTTCAGTTCCCAGCACTCTACATGGTCACTTACAAGGGCAACCAGTTACAACTCCAGTTCCAAAGTACGTGGCACCTTCTTCTGGCCTCCTTGGGCATTGCACACACATGGTGCACATAAAACTTATGTAGGCACACACGTACACACAAATAAAAATGAATTCATAAATCTTTAAGATATAGAAAAAGCCAGGTGTGGTGGTACATGCCTTTAATCCCAGCACTCGAGAGGCAGAGGCAGGCTCATCCCTGAGTTCGAGGCCAGCCTGGTCTTTAGAGCCAGGGGACAGCTAGGGATACACAGAGTAACCCTATCTCAAAACAAACAAACAACATCAAAAGCCTACAGAGATTCACATTTCCTTGTAATAATTGTGGCATTAAATTCCCAGGATGGAATTTAACAGTTGTTTCGGTGGACACTTTGGGGGGTAGTGCACAAGGCCCATTACAGAAGGCTGTGTTGATTTGTGTAATTGATACTTACTGAGCATCTGCTGCACCCAGGCGCTGTTTTCAGGCGTTAAAGATCCCTGGGTGATAGATAGTTGGGCTAAGGTGGATAAACACGTTTTTATATATTTATTTGTTTGTTTTGAGGCAGGGTTTCACCATGTAGCCATAGCCAGCCTGGAACTCCCAGAGATCCAACCCTTCCTGCTTCTCTGCTGGGGTTACCGCCATGCACACCACCATGCATGGGTTTATTTTTATATGTTGTTGGTTGTTCTTTAACTCTTTTGGGGGGGCTGCCACCCACCTCCCAAAGAAATCACACACAGAGGCTTTTCTTAATTATAAATGCCTGGCCTTAGCTTGGCTTGTTTCTTGTCAGCTTTCCTTAAATTATCCTGTACCTTTTGCCTCTGGGCTTTTACCATAATCTTATTTGTGTAAATCTTACTCTGTGGCTGGCTGGGTGGCTGAGTATAGCTGACCCCTAGCATCCTCCTTTCCTCCTGGATCTCTCCTGCTCCCAGATTTCCCCTTCTATTTATTCTCTCTGCCTGCCAGCTCCGCCTATCTTTTCTCCTGCGTAGCTATTGGCTGTTCAAGTCTTTATTATACCAGTGGGTGTTTTAGACAAGAGAAGTATCACAGCTTCACAGAGTTAAACAAATACAACACAAACAAAAGTAACACACCTTAAAATAATATTCCCCAACATTTATATTCTATCATTATTTTGTGTGAATGCACACACACACACAGACAGACACACACACACCGTGGCACACACGAAGAAGGCAGAGGACAACTTTGTGGAGCCTGTTCTTTCCTTCCATGTTTTCAAGGCAGGCTTCTTTATCTTCTAACCCTGAGCCAAGCTTAAATGGAGTAAGTAAAGGAAGAAGTCAGGCAAATAACATGTGCAAAGGCTGAGGTAGGATTGATTGTGTTTTGGCTTTTTGAGACAGTCTCACGTAGCTCAGGCTAACCTCAAACTCACTATGTCTCCAAGGAGGACCTTGAATTTCTTATCATCCTGCTTTATCTCCCAAGTGCTGGGATTACAAGTGTGTGTCCCCCCACGTCTGGCTAGGACTGTGTCTGGGGACTAGAGAGGAAGCCTTTGTGGCTGATGTGAAGGTGGGCAAGAGAGGATGCTGAGGGAAACCAGATGCACCTGTGACTCATGGTGATAACTTAGGCATTGGCTATAAACAGGACATAGGAGTGATGTGACAAGCAAGTGGCCTCCGAAGGTAGCAGTCTGTTTTGTTTGTGCCATCCAGCATCACAGGGCCTCACAAAGTAGTGGTTCAGTAAACATTCATTGTACTAACAGGACATGTCAGCACACGTGGGGCCCTGGGATGACTCAGCCTCTGTGTTCCATGTATGGATGTGACATGATTTTATTATGTCCTCCCCTTGAGTGCTCGTGGGGCTTTCTCCGTGCTTGCTGTGAGCCCTGCAGATACTTACTAACGTCTCAGTGCTGCGCTCAGTGGGATGTGCTTCGCCAGCAGGCCAGGATGGTTGCTCTCAGTGTTACTGTTACCGCAGGAGTCTTGGGGAGGCTGAGCTGAGGGCACCCTACAGGCTGGAGGGGGCAGCATGGCTGTCCCTGCTCCTAACCTGCGTTCCTCCTGCCCACAGTTCCACGGAGAAGAACTGCTGTGTGCGACAGCTGTACATTGACTTTCGGAAGGACCTGGGCTGGAAGTGGATCCACGAGCCCAAGGGCTACCATGCTAACTTCTGTCTGGGGCCCTGTCCCTACATTTGGAGCCTGGACACACAGTACAGCAAGGTGGGTCTGGCTCATGGGACAGGATGGAGCAAAGGCTGGGGCGGATGGGGAGAGAGAGAGGTTGGACCAGTGCGGAGTCAGCGGGATAGGGTGAAGGGGAAGCAGACGAGACAGAAGTAGGGAGAGGCAGAGGATAAGGACAGATGACGACAGACAAGAGTAATGGGAAGAGAGAGATGGGAGAGACAGAGATCGAAATAGACTGGGAGAGAGAGGGAGACAGAGATGAAAGTTGGGGAGAGACTCAGATAAGAGACATAGAAATGTAGAGATACTGGTGGGGAGAGCCCGTGGACCCTGGTCGTGACCCTGGCTCGCCCGCAGGTCCTTGCCCTCTACAACCAACACAACCCAGGTGCTTCGGCGTCACCGTGCTGTGTTCCACAGGCGCTAGAGCCGCTGCCCATCGTGTACTACGTGGGCCGCAAGCCCAAGGTGGAGCAGCTGTCCAACATGATCGTGCGCTCCTGCAAGTGCAGCTGAGGCCCCGCCCCGCCCCGCCCCGCCCGGCAGGCCCGGCCCCGCCCCGCCCCCGCCCCGCCCGCAGCGCCCGGGGCTGTATTTAAGGACACCTGCACCCCCAAGCCCACCTGGGGGAGGGTGTCCATTAAAGGTGAGAGAGGACTGGTGGTCTCCTTGTTATTGGGCGCCGGATTGCGTCTCCCTCCTTGCCGAGGCTCCAGCACCTTGTGCCATCTTCTGCCGCTGTCTCCAGTACTCATTACCTGGCCTGCTTTGAAAACTCCAGGCTTCCAGTGGGCAACGCTAGCGCCCAGAGGAAACCCCCGTTGGACTCAGGGATCGAGCTCCTTCGGCGCTGTTCACAGTGCCTTATACCTCGGAGCATCAGCTGAGACAATCCCGGAGAGCCTGGGGTCCCGCTGCTGTCTGGGATGAGGATGAAGAAGAGCTAAAAACACCGGTTCAGCTGGTTGTGGTGGCCCACGTGAGGACTCCCAGCACTCAGGAGGCAGAGGCAGGGGGATCTCCTGGTTTGAGGCTAGCCAGGGCTATATGGTGAGACCCTGTCTCAAGCAACCAACAACAAAATACTGGTTCAAAGTGGGGTGTGTGGTGCCATAAATGCCAGCACTGGAAGGCAGGAGGAAAAGGAACTCTGGGCTACATAGTGAATTGGAGATCAACCTGGGCTATCAGACCGGGTCTGAAAACAATTTAGTGGCTGGTGGTGGTGGTGGTGGTGACTATGTAGCAGAGTGAAAAGCTTGGGGTGGGGGGTGGGGAGAGGCAGAGCTACAGGGAGGAAGTGGCATTTGAGACTCGAAGTTTAGGGGGGGGGGCTCACGCTTGGAAGACCGGAAGTGACAGGTGACAACCACCCTGGGGTGTACCAACCAGTGAGGAAAGAGACCAGTGTGACTGGAGAGAGCAAGGGAAGGAAGATAGGGGCTGAGTCAGATCTGAGCCAGCACAAGGCTGGGAGTGACAACCCTCCTACATGTCAGGAGTGTGGCCGCCCTCCCTGGCTCACCACACTCTTCCCACGGCCTAGCGGAGCAGGGCTTGGCGAACGTTGGCCCAGAGCCTACCCCAGCCTACCACCTGTTTCTGTAAATAAGTTCTGTTCGCCCACAGCCACGCTTGCTGCTTCCTCCACACAACGTTTGTAGCCACGTTACTGCTGGTGCAGCATAATCGAGTGTTCGCAGGCCCAGAAATACCACCTGGCCCTTCAGAACAAGCCTGCCGAGATGGGTGTGGTGATACCTGCCTGTGGTTTCGGCAGGAGGCAGAGGCAGGAGGATCACTGCAAGTTTACAGCCAACCAGAGCTAAATAATACGGAGAGTCTTGACTCAACATTTCCCATTCTCTCCAAAAGCTTGCTTTGGGGGGGGGGGCTGTTTGCCTTTACATGTAGAAGTACTGACCCACAGGAGCCCTTATTTTTTAAATCCACTCTAGAGCTAGTGAGTGGCAGAGCTGGGATTTGAACCCAGGGTTTGCACATGTACCTAAAACTGCTTTCTTGATCATATCAAGAGTAAAAGACCCCAAAAGAACTTGGGGGACACCGGAGCATGAGCATTACCAGATGACCTTAGAAACTGAATTCATGCCGGGCGTGGTGGCGCACGCCTTTAATCCCAGCACTCGGGAGGCAGAGCCAGGAGGATCTCTGTGAGTTCGAGGCCAGCCTGGGCTACCAAGTGAGCTCCAGGAAAGGTGCAAAGCTACACAGAGAAACCCTGTCTCGAAAAAACCAAAAAAAAAAAAAAAAAAAAAAAAGAAAGAAACTGAATTCAGGGGCTTAGTTTCTGGTAAGTCACTGAGAGTAAAGAGGAGAGAGGGGGTGTGTGGTGTGAGCATAACCTTGGGAAAACAAGTTATCTAGGCAAGAAATACCCGTGGCCTGAGCCCAGGGGCCCTGTGCCACTTCACCCCTTCCCATCTGTTGGGGTGAGTTTGTGAATTCTTTCCTGCTTCCTCTTTCTCCATCCAGTTTCCTTTCCCCGAGTTTCACTTCCCTACCCTCTGCCTTTCTCTGCCCCTGGGGCTCCTGGATGTCCGGGAAGGAGGCTGATGGAGGGCAGAGCCCCTTTGATCTGTAGCTGACTGCTGACCCCAGTGACAGGGTGAGTAGGCTCTAGTCTCCCCACCTCTTCCCATTCTGAGTCTGAGAGCCTCCGAGGACCAGGTTGGGGTTGGCTTGGCAGCAGGACGATCTCTGTAAGGACATTCGTCATCGCCACTAGCTCACACTGAGGCCTGGCCTCAAGAGGGAGAGACATAAGACACAACAATCACTGGAGCCCCTCAAGAACTGCTCAACACTCCCACCACCTCCAGCAGAAGCCAAAATATGGACAGTGTCCCACAACCACACAAACACATTCACTTCTCAGGACTAGTGACACCTGGCCGCCATCACAGACCACACATACACAGACTATAAACAGCCCAGCCCCGGAGCCCCACAAGGACCTGACATAAGTAGAGAGTTCGATAGAAAAGGTAGTCACACAAATATATTCCACAGGGCCATGGTTCCTCCACATGCCAGACAGATTCACAGTGTCACACATACCAGACACACATCACAGCCTCAGAGCCCTTTTTTGGAAACAAGACTGCCCCCAGCAGTTACACAAACATCCTCCACGGGGTCATGGTCATTGCGTGACCCATCACAAACCCACTCATACCACACACACTGAGCTTTTATACACGTCACAACTCTGGCCAGACTACCAGCAGGTCACAGCTACCGTCTGGCACCCTTCACACACACCCACTTGCCTGGGGAGTCCCAAGTGGCCTCACAGATCCAGACACAGTCACACCCAGGATCCCAGACGTAGCAGCTCCCACGCACCCAGACACACCCCCGGGATTGCCGAGCCCTTACACCAGACCTTTCCCCTGGAGCCTGCCTGTGGACATGACAAGTGCTGGCTGTGCCCCATGCTCTGCCCACCTGCCTGTTGCTCCTGGCTGCCTGGCTGCTGGCAGGCCTGGGGGAGGGCAAATGCAGGCTCAGCACTCCTGCTGGCCCTTGTGCTGCCCTGCTGCCCTGCCACTTGGGTTCAACGGGTGGCCTGACCCAGCACAGCTGGGACACAGCTACCCACAAACGTCTACCTCAGGCAGGACAGGGCACAGGGTCGCCGAGTAGTCCCGACCCTTAGGCACCAGGGACATGGGGGAAGTTGTGTGGGGGGAAGCCTGGGTTCCGGTTGGAGCCCAGGTTTCCCGTCCAGCTTCCAGAGCAGGAAGCAGCGAAGGAGGCCTGCACAGGCCTTCCTGCCCCCTTCCTGGACCTGCTGGGTCTGGGTGGGGGGAGGGGGAGGGGAAGAGAGACAGGAAGAAGATTCCCCTTGAAGCCTATTCCCTGGCATATACTGTACCAATGTGTTTTGTCCCTAGTGTGACCTTACAGGTGTTCAGAGCATATGTGCTCTCTCTGTGTCTCTGTCTGTCTGCCGGCCCCCTCCCCCTACCTCCCCCCCCTTCTCCCTCTCGCCTGAGGGCTTTTGGCTTGCATGGCATTGTCAGTTTGGGGTGTGTGTTTCCAGCACGTGTTCAGCTCTGTGTTTGTGGCTAGTGCCACATTTCTGCTGAGTGCCTGCCACTTCATATTTCGGCTGGACAAGCTGGGACACTGTTCGTGGGTTCTCTGCTGGCACTGTGTGCTGGTGAGAGAGTATCCCAGTGGGCTGCGTGTCTGATTCCGCGCCCCACCCCTAGCATCTTCACAGTTCTCTGGGTGTAAATGTTTGCAGTTAGTGTCAGTTCTACTTGAAACTGGGGTGTTTTCTGCGTGCTTGCTGGTCTGCGAAGGGTTTTTTTGGGGGGAAAGGTGTTGTGTGTTTTGTTTCTTACGTGAGCTGTTTTCGATGCACACGTATGATAGTAACCAGTGTTTGTGTCTCTTGTGGGTAGGTGATTTGTAATTGTGTGTGTGTGCTGTAAGAGTTAGTTTAATGTTTTTAATTATATGTGTGGGAGGGTGTAAGTGTATGTGAGTGCTGGTTCCAGTGGCGGTCAGAGGCATCGGAATCTCCCGGAACTGGGTGACGCGGTCATAGTGAGCTTTACCTGACCGACATGGGTGCTGAGAACCAAACCTAGACCCTCTGCAAGAGGTGAATAAAGGCTCCTAACTGCTGAGCCATCTCTCTGGCCCATCGAGAATGCTCAAGTTGGAACGAGGACTTCAAGTGTGCTGGGGAAGTCATTTTACTACTTAATCACATCTTCAGCCTCAGGGTTACATGTAGCCCAGGCTGGCTTTGAACTTGAACTCTTGGGTCTCCTGCTTCTCTTTGTAGAGTGCTCGAATTACAGGTTTTATGCAGCATTGTACTGACTAAGTCATACCCCCAGCCCAGGGGGCTGCATTTTGTGCATTAGAGTGTTGTTCATAGCCCAACACATAGTTCACAGTTTGTATCCATGGTGTGTCTCCAACACACTACGGCTCTTGGTGTCTGTGTGAGAGGCCATGCTGGGCTCTGAGGCCTGCATCTCCTTTTAGACTGACATCAGTGAGGGGTGTGTGTGTGTCTGTGAGCAGATGGGGAGTCGGCATTGGTGTGCCCACCCATGGGCTGGTGAATCCAGTATGTGAGTTGTATGGGTCACTTTTGAGAGTGTTTGGAGGTGTCAACACTAGGATTGTGGTGTGTGTGTGGAGGGGGAGGCCTTCACTGTGTGCTGGTGTTTTCAAAGGAGGGAACTTCCTATCTTGTGAGGCCATTGGCTGTTGTGTTACCAGTGCTGGTTGGCCTTTGTGCTGAGTGGAGCCTGTCTGCGGTGTCCCCTTGCTGGCGGGTGCCACGCTGGCTCAGGGCTGGCTGTGGCAGCAGGCAGGGCAGGGCAGGGCAGGGGCTGTGGTGGGCACTGGCCTTATGCCCAGCCTGAGTATAAATATCCCCAGGCTGCCCGCTGCTGTTTACTCGGCCCCAGCAGGTCCTTGGTGGTGGTGGGGGTGGTGGTGGTGACCAGGCCACAGCACAGACATTTCCTTCTGCTCAGACAGGCCAGCAGCTCTCGTGGGTGGGGACAAGGTGGTGACCCTTTGTTTTAGGTTCCTAGGGGCCACCAGTGGAACTCTGCCCTGGATTTCCCAGGTCTGGGAGACAGACAGAGAAGGAGATGGACCAGGAGACAGCAGGGAGAGGGACAGGAAAAAGTGAGAGTGGAGGCCGGCAGGGGGGCGGGCAGAGGGGGCGGGCTACAGACACCAGCAAGAACTAAGAGCCTGGTGAACGACAGGGATAGAGACGTGTGTTTGAGGGACCGAGAGCAGAGGGAGAAAAGGGAGAGGAGGATGGGAGACATGGGGGCACAGATGGGAGAGGAAGGAAATGTGGGCAGTGTGGGGTAGGCAGGGACCTCTCCAGAAAGGAGCCGGGTTGGGGGAGCAGGCAGGCAGAGAGGTAGGGGTAGGCATTAGAGACCAGGCCAGGGCAGGACAGACAGGAGACATGGAGGTGGAGGCCGGATGCTCTCCCCTCCCTGACTCAGCCTCTCCGCCCACCCCATCCCCAGGACCCAGATCAGAGGCAGAGGCGCCAGCCACCGTGGGGGCTGCTCAAGCAGGGTGTGCCTTTGCTGTCTGCCCCCTCCTCTGTCTCCACCTTGCTGCCTGTCTCCTCATCTAATCCCAGTCCTTGTGGCCGGCTCCACCTCTGTCTCTCATTTGCAGACTCAACCATCTGACTAACCCCAGATACTGACTCAATGGCTGTGCAGCTCGGCTCTTTTTTAAAAAGTTACATAACAGATTGATGGATGATAGCCTTTCTATCTTAAATAAATTTAACAATCAGACAGAATACTGGTCAACCGTGAAAATACATAAGCTAACACAACTCCCCCAAAGAGCACCCTTGTCCTTGCTGCAAGTTGGGGGCTCAAGCAGCCCTCTGGGGAGACAAGGGCTGGGACTGTAACATCGTATCATACACAGTACTTCCATCTTCCACACTCTCCATGTAAGGAAGTCTGGCTTCCTATCTCTACCACTGTCCGGCACCGGCAGTCACATGCCAGCAGACTGGCCAAGGGGTGTGTAGGAGTGCGTTCCAGTCTTGGCCCTGCCTGGGAGGCCAGGTGACCTCAAGGATGCACATGGCCTTTCTGGGCCATTTCCATCGTTTGTGACAAATGGCAGTTGACGTCTGGTGGTTCAGGTTGTCAGGAGGTTCTCACTCAGCCTGGCCCAGGTGGAGCTGCTGAGGACCTTTTAATATTCCAAGCTTCTTCATGCGAACACCCTCTGCTCCCAGTAGTTCTCTGGGTGAGTTTAGTTGACCCAGGAGTCAGGACCTTGGCACTACAAAGCAGTTTTGAGGGTCTTGCAGGTGTGGCCAGAACAGAATGCCACAACTGTCTCAGTAGCTTGGCTCCTCAGGCCTAGACATGCTAGCCCCCATCCTCACAGTAGCAGGTCCCTTCTGTCTGCTGGGGCAGCAGGGGCCGGGTGTGGGGCATGGGAAGGTAGGACGTCTGGGTTCCCACAGGCCATGGCTGAGTCACAGGCAGCCATCTGGCTCTCATTAGCCCAGGGCAGCAGGGGGCTCTGTGGGGCGGGCCCTGTGGCCTGCTGGGGGCAGGGACATTGGGGCAGGCTGTGTGTGTGAGAGAGTGAGAGAGAGAGAGAGAGAGAGAGAGAGAGAGAGAGAGAGAGAGAGAGAGATGACTCAAGACCCATGATAACAGCCTATGTGTATTTGGAGAGTGTAAACAGGAGAGGGAGAGGGAGGTGGAGGAAGTGAAGAAAAGGAAAATTGTGTGGCTGGGAAGCAGGGGGGCAGGGTGGTAGGGGATGGTCACCTTCTTCAAGCTGGCCCTGTGGTCCCCAGCTCTGCCTCTGCCAGCATTCCCAGCAAGGGTCCAAAGAGAGCAGCAGAGGCCTTGACCCCCACCCATAGGGAAGTCTCATTATTGGGCACCCAGGCTTCTGCTGCCCCTAGCTGCCAGGCCTAGGGGGTGGGGACCTAGAGAAGCAGAGCCATAAAGGCTGAGAAAGAGGGACAGAGAGTGAGGCAGAGGTCTGGATAGAGATGGAAATGGAAGTGCAGAGGGAATGAGAAGGCCTGAAGAGTGAGGTGCAGGAGAGCCAGGACCTTAGTGGAAACAATGGTGACCAGTAGGACCCAGGCACAGAGAAAAGGAGAAGCCCAGAGCTATACTGGGGATCAGGTGTAGCCTGAGCTAAGTACTAGAATCCATGTGACAGCTGCAGCCACCAGACAGGGCTCTGCTGTGGGCACGGCAGCCATAACACAGAGAGAGGCGGAAGGGTGAATGCACAGAAGGTGGAGACCTGGGAAGCTAGACGGGGGCGGGGGGGGGGGGGAGTGACGTGAGGGGAGAGACAGGGTAGAAACACCACTGGTAGGCCAGGTGTGATTCGCCCCCAAGCACAGCACTTGGGAGGTGGAGGCAGCCAGGGCCACAAAGCAATTAACAGGTTAGTTAGCGCTACACAGCAAGACCCTATCTCAAAGAGAAAAGACAGAGGTGGGGCCAAGGAGAGAGGGGCAATGACCTTCCCAGGGAGAAGAGGGAGAGCCCCATAAACAGAAGTAGGGCACTGTCTGAGGTATGCCAGGCCTGGGGGCCTGCCCTGATGGCCTCTGAGTCACTCAGCCAGCCTGTAACCAGCTGCCTATAGTGGGATGGGCAAGGTGTGTCACTGGCTGGAAGGGTAGGAGCCATCAGTCCCCATCTAGCTCTGGGCTGGGCACATCCTCGGGCTCCTCTTCATCAAAGTATCGCTCCTCCTCGTCACGAGCCACAATGTCCAGGTTGTCAAAGTCAGGGTTGTCATCCACCGTGCTGCAGAGAAGGAAGCTGTCAGAGGTCATGGGGGCCCAGGTCAGAGGAGCTGACCCCCTGGGGATGCTGGGCCTTTTGGAATCCAAAAGAGGTGTTTCCCAAACAGTCTACATAAAATACTGGCTTCTTGCAGACTGGAAGATGTGAGAACACCAGGGCCTGTGGACTTCTCAGGTTTTGCCTCCAAGGTCAGTGTGGCACTTTGACTGTCCCCACAGCCACTCCAGCCCCAGTTCCACTACGTGGACCCAAGTCACCAAGGCTCCACTCATGCAAGTACTCTTAGCAATTTCAGATCTACCTCAGCACGGACGTTCCTTTGTGTCCCTCATCCTCGCTCTCTGCAAATCTGCTCAGAAGCCCCCCTGAGGCTCTGACAACACTGGCCCTCCCCTTCAGAGCTCCACCACCAATGGAAGTTGGGCAGTCTCTCCCCAATAGGAGGAGACCCCTTTCAGGCAGGGAATCCTTGGCTGCACCTATCCCTCGCTTTAGCTCTGGAGTCTGGACACAGAAGGCCTACAGAAGCACACACTAATTGTGGGACACATTTGGGTCTCTGCTGCCCTCCTAGTGTAGTAGCAGGGCTGGCTCGTAGGTGCCATGGCCCAACATTCTGCGTAGCCTTGGTGGCCCCAGCTAGCAGTGGATGAACCCCACTGGTTCCAGACCTGTGGGTTCCCCACATGGACCCTAGAGCAGGTAATCAGGACCCCTGTTCCACTGAAACCATTCATGGACATGGTTCCCACGTCACTGGGGCTGGATGGAGTAGGCAGGGTCCTGAGTTCTCGGATCAAAAGGAAGAGAATGGCTCAGATGACAGGCCTTTATCATTCGTCTTAATTTTTTTCCTTCTTGAGACGGAGTCTCATCATGTTGCCCTGGCTGGAACTCAGAGACCCAATGCCTCTGCCTCCCACATGCTGGGATGGAGGGTGTACACTACCAGGCCTCATTTCAATGTTTTGTCAACACTGAGCTAAATGTCAGCTCAGTTTATCCCTCTGCCTACAGATCAAGGGCCTAGGGCTCTGAGAGGGACAAGGTTAGCCCAAGACCCTAGCCAGCAACTCTCATTGATCTGAAACCTCCAGAGTGACTGACACCACCAGGACTCATGGTGGGAAACTATTCCAGGGCCCTCTAGCACCACTAAGGGAGGGCCTTTGAGGATAGGCAGGGACCTGCTTGTGGCCCAGGGCCATGGGTACTGGGCTGGGAATGGGCGGCACCTGTAGTCAAAGCCTCCATCTTTGCCATCCAGGAATCGCTGGTGCATGCGGCTTGTGAACTCCTCCCGCAGGATCAGCCTCTCCTCCGAGTCGGGCACCCAGGACTCCGAGTCCTTGTCTGACCTCTGGTCTGTGGAGATACCCAGGACAGTGGCCTGAAGGTACCTGACAAGCTACCATCCGGCCCTGTGCTATCAAGACAGCCCAATTCCTGCCCTCCTGGGGTGCACGCTGGATAAAATGGTGCCGTTGTGCCTACCACAGTGGTCAGGAGGAGATGGCAGGATGCAGGTGAGGCCAGACAGCATGTCTGTTCTCACAGGTTAGGGTCCAGCCAGGTGACCCAGCATGGAGGAACAGGCATGCACAGGGTGCCTGTTGCCGGCCCTCACCTTCCTCATCGCTGTCCTCTTCCTCCTCAAAGCAGGCCTCCTCCTCTTCTTGCTGCCGGAGCAGCTTCTGCTGCAGCTCCCGTTCCTGGTAGGACTGGAACAGCAGGTCGGAGAGGGGATAGGCAGGTGTGCTGGGGGAGCCGGGCCTGGGGGCCTGGGGGGCAGGTGTGCGGGCACTGAGCTCTTCCTGTGTGAGGTACTGTCCTATATACTGCTCATACAGTAGCGGGGCCCGGAACCGCATCTGCTCATCACTGAAGTACTCGCCTCCTGTGCAGAAGAGGCAAGGTAGGTGGGTGTGAGCACACATGTCCAGGCATGTATGTGCATGACACGCTTAGAAGATGTATACTTGTATGCAAGTCCGGTACATGGTAAAGCCAGCCGCACGTGCCTAAGGTCCTGTGGGGCACTCAGTATACAGCCTGGGTGGAGCATGTTCATGTACCCTGGCCTGAGCCACTATGTAGACCAGGCTAGCATTAAACTCAGAGATCCTCCTGCCTCTGGCTCCCGAGTGTCGGGGTGTGAACTGCTACACCAGGCTCTTCTTCCTTCATGCTTTCCACCTGTGTTTTGTTTAGGGTGTCCTCAGCCACAGCCATCTAAGATGCCACTTCTGCCAACACTTGGAAGGCCCCCCGAGGCACGAGGAATTTGGGTTCAAGGGCAGCCTGGCACTGTATAGTGAGACTCCGTCAAGCAAATGCTACTCTGTCATCTACTGAATTCTGACCCTATCTGCTTACCTTTCTCTCCCTTACTTTACTGTGGGACTGTTTCTGCTCTCCTTGTCTCAAAACTTACCTCCTCTGGGTTCCTATCTGTGCCTTGTCTCTGTTGCTCGGCTTCAGTCTCCCTTTCCTCCCCATCTCTCCCGGCCCATCCACCATCCCCCCACACCTTGGATGAGCTCACGCAGGGCAGCATAACGCCGATTACGCAGGCGGGTGCGCAGGGTTCGGGGGCGGGCAGTGCCTTGCCGCGCCACCTCGGCACAGTAGAAGTCAGCACGGTGGTCCCCACGCAGGTGGCCGAAGCAGGACAGGTGCTCTTCCCGGAGGCCTGTGCGGAAGCGCTCCAGGAACACCAGTGGCTTCTCATGATACAGCTGACCCAGGATGGCCACCTTCTCACGCTCTGTCAGGTCAGGCTCACCCTGCTGTTGGCTGCACACAGGCAGGTGGCTGGCAGCGATGGCATGCAACATGGCACTCACAGCTGGACTCTCAGCCTGGGAGGTTTCATCATCGGAGACTCCTGGTGTATTCTCTTTTACTTCCTTGTCCTGGGGTGTAGATGGAACCAGAGTCTGGCTCAGCTCCCCCCAGTGTGCACATCTGGGCTCCACGTAGTCTGCAAGTCAAGGGGAGTCTTTAGTTAAAGGTTAAGAGGGCGTCAGGAAAGGCTTAGGTAGGAAGTGGCTAGGTGTTGACACACACAGTTCCCGTTTATTGAGCACCTCCTGCATTGTGAGGAATGTTTTAGGCCCTGGATAGATCATGGTGAGCAAGAGGTCCCACTGTGATACTGTACACAGTCAATAACCTAATTAATTAACAAAATCACGTTATATGTTAGGTGTTCCCATGGCTATACAGAAAAACCAAAGCAGACAAGCCTGGTACAGTAGCATACACATTTAATTCCAGGCACCTTTAATTCCAGAGGGTCTCCT
Organism: Peromyscus leucopus; assembly: GCF_004664715.2. Lineage (NCBI taxonomy): Eukaryota > Metazoa > Chordata > Mammalia > Rodentia > Cricetidae > Peromyscus > Peromyscus leucopus. Next base: position 169,487,053 of record NC_051063.1, on the reverse strand, counting down.
GAGTTCAAGGCCAGCCAGGACTACACAGTGAGAATGAATCTCAAAAATAAAAACAAACCAACAATAAAAATCCAAAACACCAATGATGATGATGATGATGATGATGATGATGATAGAGCATGAGAATGAAAGTCCAAAAAAGACAGGAGGCAATGTGGGGATGGCTCAGTTTTAAATGGAAAGATAACAAAGCTTGTCAGGAAGTGACATCTGAAGAGATGGCTCAGTGGTTAAGAGCACTGGCTGCTCTTCCAGACGACTAGGCTCAGCTCCCAGCACCCACATGGCAGCTCACAATTGTCTGTATCTCCAGTTCTAGAGGATACAGCATCTTGTCCTAGCCTCCTTGGCAATACACTCTTGTGGTGCACAGACATGCATGTGGACAAAACACCTACACATACAAGACAAAAATAAGCAAGTTTATCTGAGTAAAAACCTGAAGTGCTAAGAGACTGAGTTCTGTACTTTTGGGGACAAAACATTCTAAGCAGGGGACAGCAGCACAGGCCCCAAGATCTGACCTACCAAGCTACTCCAGACTTTGCCTGTTTCCTTGGCCATCATATTAGGATACATTAACTTGTTCAATGACTATAGTGGTTTGAATAAAAATGGCCCCCATAGGCTCATACATTTGAATGCTTGGTCATTAGGGAGTGGCACTATTTGAAAGGATTAGAAGGATTGGGAAGTGTGTCAATGGGTGTACTTTGAGGTTTCAAAAGCCCATGCCAAACCCAGAGTTTCTCAGTCTACTATGGATCAGGATGTGGCCCTCGGCTCCTGCCAGCACCTGCCTGCATGCTGCCATGTTCCCCACCAGGATGATAATAGACTGACTAAATCTCCAAAGCTGTAAGCAAGCCCCAATTAAATCGTTTCCTTTGTAAGAGTTGCCTTGGTCATGGTGTCTGACTTAGTTAGGGTTTTTATTGCTGTAAATAGACACCATGACCAGGGCCACTCTTATAAAGGAAAGCATTTAATTGAAGGTGGCTCGCTTACAATTTCAGAGGTTCAGTCCATTATGATCATGATGGGGTGCTTGGCTGCATGCAGGCAGACATGGTGCTAGAGCTGAGAGAGCTACATCTTCCAAGTAACAGGAAGTCGACTGACCGTTACACCGAGTGAAACTTGAGAAAAAGCCCTTAAAACCCACCTCCACAGTGACATACTTCCTCCAATAAGACCACAAGGCCACACCTCCTAATAGTGCCACTCCCTTTGGGGGCTATTTTCTTTCAAACCACCACAGTGTCTCTTCATAGCAATGGAATAGTGACTAAGACAATGACCCAGATGCTCATTCACTTCCCCTTAGGTGTTCTCACAGCCCCCTAATCATTCTCAAGTCTGTGCAAAGCCCTGAGCCGGGAATGTGGAGTGTCCTAGGGAGGACTCCTATAGGTCCTGCCCTCAGTGGGCAGCCAGTCTGATATGGGAGGTCCTGATCAAAGATGACCTAGGCATAGAACAGGAAAGATAGGCACTGGGAAAAGCTGGTGGGAGCTATTTCACAGGCAGGGAGTAACTTCGAGTAAGAGAAAAGCAAAATGGGAGAACCATGTGCCTCCTTTAGATAACTGAGATAACTGACTGGGATTGGGAGCAGGGATGCTGCCTGTGGGTACTGTGGATTTCAGCCATTGAAGCAGGAGAGGCTGGAACTAAGGCAGGGACCGGGGCAGGGGGGTTGGAGGAGGGTTAGATGCTTGAATGGGCAAGCCACAGGGCTGGAGGGCTGGGAGGGTCAGGGAAGGTCCAGGTCTCTAGCCTAGGAGACAACCAAACTACCCCTGAGACACAGGCAAGAAGCAAATTGGGCTAGGGAAGCTGCCATGGGTGTAGGAGACATTTGAGAGGCTGTATCTAAGAGGATGCTGGAACATAGGCCTCCAGGCTCCCCCAGAGAGAGATACAGGGCTGGAGACATGGTTGTATACATATACAGAGCCAGGCATATGTCACCAGTGCCAGGCAGAGGTAAGTGGCAGACGGGGTGAAGGGGAGTGTGTGCAGACAAACCACAAAGCAGATGACATTGGACATATGGGAAGAGGACATGGCTGTGAAAGCTAATAACTAGGTCCTTCAAGGACAGACGCATCTTAATTGCTGGAACCTGTAACATGCAGGGGGGTGGGAGGTGGGGGAGGGAAAGGGTCTCCACAGACATAATTATATTAAGGCTTTTAAAAATTGAGAGATTATTCTAGATTAAATGTCCTAAATGCAATAAGAGACTGAGGAAGAGCTGGAAAGATGGCTCAGTGGTTAAGGGCACCAGATGCTCTTCCAGAGGACCCAGGTTGATTCCCAGCACACATATAGCAGCTCACAACCATGTGTAACTCCAGTTCTTGAGGATCTGATGCCCTCTTCTGGCCTCTGGGCACCATGCACAAACATACATATAGGCATACACAAAATAATAATAATAAACCTCATATACACAAAATAATAATAATAGTAGTAGTAGTAGCAGTAGTAGAAATAATAATAAAAACATAGCACACATAGGTGCTATGATGGTGGAAAAAAGATCAGAGTGTTATGGACACAAACCAACAAGTGCCAGAGCCATCTTTGACTGGAAGAGACAAGGAACCACCTAAAGCCTGTGAGAGAGTCAGGCCATGTGGCCTGATTATTTCTGACTGGTAATATTAAGTTTAGATTTCACTTCTGTTCACTTTAAACACCCATTTTCTGGTGATTTAGCGTAGCAGACATGAGAAATAACATAAAGGGCGAAGAAGGAGCAGCCTGGGAAGCAGGAAGGAGCCAGAGCATTTTATCTCATAAAGCAAACTTGCCAGGTTGCAGGGTCAACAGCATTAACTCCTGTAAGCAGTACAGTAAGGAAACACCTAGATGCTGGACAGAGTGGCGTACACCTTTAGTTCCAGTACTCAGGAGGCTGAGACAGAATGAATCATGAGTTTGAGACCAGGCTGGATTACATGGTGGGTTCTAGGTAAGTCTGGGTTGCAAAGTGACACCCCACCTCAAATAAGCAAAATAAATAAATGAATAGCAATGAAAATGTAACAAAAATAAAACAAAACAAAATCCAAATAACTAGATGGAGCAGCCATGTTTAATTGCACATAGGAGGACGCCATTGGGGATCCTAAGTGGAATAAGTTCAGAGTAAAGGACAGGCTGCCATGGGTGATGGGTAAGAAAATGATGAACAGTGTGTATGACTTTCTGGAGAAGTCAGATATTTGGAAGGCTGTTGTGGAATATTAGTTGAAGATGTGTTACATTTGTTTATGCTGCAGAATGTTTGTTTAATGATGCAAAAATGTATTGCACTCTTTTTTTCAAGATCTACTTATTTATTATGTATAGTGTTCTGCCTGCATGTATGCCTGAAGGCCAGAAGAGGGCACCAGATCTCTTTATAGATGGTTGTGAGCCACCATGTGGTTGCTGGGAATTGAACTCAGGACCTCTGGAAGAGCAGCCAGTGCGCTTAACCTCTGAGTCATCTCTTCAGGCTTGTGTTGCATTCTTTTATGTTGCATTTGTTTAACTTGGTGAAACTGTGTTACTTTGCCTGTCTAAAACACCTGATTGGTCTAATAAAGAGCTGGACGGTCAATAGCAAGGCAGGAGAAAGGATAGGCAGGGCTGGCAGGCAGAGAGAATGAACAAGAGAAGAAGCAAAGAGGGAGGAGTAAGAAGAGAAGAGGAGGGCACCAGGAGCCAGTCACCCAGTCACCCAGCCAGCAATGGAGTAAGAAGGAAAGAAAGACATATAGAATAGAGAAAGGTAAAAGCCCAGAGGCAAAAGTTAGACAGATAACTTAAGAAGAGCTGGCTAGAGCCTGGTGGTGGTGGTGGTGGCCATGGCGGCAGCCGCCACCTTTAATCCCAGCACTCGGGATGCAGAGCCAGGTGGATCTCTGTGAGTTAGAGGCCAGCCTGGGCTACAGAGTGAGTTCCAGGACAGCCAGGGCTACACAGAGAAGCCCTGTCTCAAAAAAACAAAAACAAAAAAACAAAACACAAACAAACAAATAAATCTCTGTGTATTTATTTGGTCTGCCTGCCTCTGCCTCCCGAGTGCTGGGATTAAAGGTGTGCGCCACCACCGCCCGGCTGAGCAAAGAGTTTAAAAACAACAACTACAGAAGGCAAGGGCCAAGGGCACTTTTTTTTTAACCTTTTGATAAATGTTCTTGGGAGTGCTAGGACTACAGGCGTGCTTCACAAGTTTATGTGGTGCTGGGGATTGAGCCCAGAGCTTCAGGCATGGTAGGCAAGCATTCCACCGATAAACTACATCCTCAGTCCCTGGCTTTGAACTTTCTATCCTCCTGCCCCAGGCTCCTGATTATAAGCCTGTCTCACCATGTCTTGCTCCAGATTCTCTTTTAGGCTTGGAGGCCTGGCTTAGTGGTAGCAAGTATAATAAGTATTCATAAGGCCCAGGGGCTTAGGCTCCAGCAGCCAGAAGTTTAAAAGATATAGAAAATGTTAATATACATATTTTTGATTCAGGGCCTCACTCTACAGGGTCTCACTTTGTGGCTTGGAACTGTGTAGTTCAAGCTGACTGTAAACTCAAGGCAAACCTGCTTCAGTCTCCCAAGAGCTGGGATTATAGGTTTAAGCCATCATACCCGGTGCATCAAAGATTGAAACCTAGAGATATAGAACACACAGACACCTGCCTCTACATTCATATACCTGCTATTCAGCTTAAGTAATCCCGATTCTTAGTTGTCAAACGGCTTCTACTATACCTCATCTTGCCCCCGCCCCCATCTGATTACTTTAAAACTGTGAATTTTTAAGGTAAGACAAAAAGCACTTTAAAAATAGGTATGGTAACCGCACAGGGCTGTAACCCCAGCATCTCGGAGGCTGAGACAGGAGGAAGGCAAGTTGCTATAGAAAAAGACTGATTGAAAACACACACACATACACACGAGAGGTGGGAGCAATACTTGTGGGAACTCGGTAGAGAAGTAAGAGACATTGAAGGTGAGAGGGAGAAAGGACCCGAGGAGGCAGAATGGACAGCGGACTTTGGGGGCAGGGGAGTTAGAATACAATGGGAGCTGTGCGTCTGACATAAGTGAGTTTACACGGGACAAGAGGAGATCTAGCTTGGGGCACAGAAAAGTTCAGATTGGCACGGGGAAGAGGTAAATCGAGAAAGGTTGGCTTGAGACTGGAAGAATTTGCAAGGAAGCTTATATTTGCTTGAGGCGTTGGCATGGTAAGAAATGGGTTAGCCTGGGATACCGAAAGGGGTTCATTCCTAAGAGAATGGAGGGAATTGTCCACCCGCCACAAGGCCGATAATCTGACATCGAAGTGGATCAAGTGCGGAAAATGCCTGTAAACTGAGGTCACACTTCCTAGAGTCCTCAGCGCTTGCTTGCCGGAACCATTTCCAGGTCACACCGCCAAGAGCACCCTCCCGCCGCCTGCACCTGGCCAGTGCCTCACCATCATCGGGCTTCCTCTCCGTTACCGCCCCGGCAGCCACGGCCTCCATCCCGGGTCTCCGACTCACTAACCGCCTCAGCGGGCTCCGGAAGCCGATCTGGACCTTAAACACTAGTAGCCATTTCCGGCTATGCAAACGTTACTGGCCGAGTGCTTAAGCTGCATCCAGGAACCAAACTTCCGGGTCAAAGGTGGGCCATCTCTCTGCGCATGCGTGGCCCCGCCCACAACCACCAGGCACGAAAATGGCGCTAGGTCGAACCTTCTTAAATTGTAAAAATCAGCGAGGACCGTGTGCCATTTGATCGCTGCTGTAATTCCAGAAACTCGCGTAGTTAATATTTGGAATGGTTATTGCGTGAACATCCTCCAGGAACTGGAGCCCTCGTATGGAGACTCTCGAGTATGCTTTTTAATTAAAACATAATGTATGTTTATGTGATCAGTGGACAATCTATACAAGTGGGTTCCGGAGATAAAATTCAGTCAAGATTGCCAGCGAAAAATTTTCTTTTTTCTTCCCGAGACAAGGTTTTTCTGTGTACACCAGGCTAGCCTCAAACTCAGAGATACACTGCTTCTGCCCGAGTGCTGGGATCAAAGGCATGCGCCACCACTGCTCGACAACCCAGCAAGGGTCTTTGACCACTGAGCCATTTGGTCCACCTCTGTGCTCTTTGTAGATTTGATTCCTATCATCACATCCAGCCTGTGGCTGGCATGAGATGAAGTCAGGGAAAAGGCTTTTGTGTTTCTAAACAAGGAGGAAGACTGCAGATGTGAGGGAAGAGCTGTGGAAAGGGGAGGAGTCTGCCTACCACAGTCTAGGTTGGAGGCTTTTAGGTGAGGAAACAGATCCCATATGAGACCTGAAGGGATGAACAGGAGTTAAGTATTTCAGGCAGTTTGGCTGGCATATAGGTAGTACTAGATGCTGTGGCTTGCTATGGTCAGGGCATACAGGAGGCAGGAAGCAGGGGCAGGGAGATCACTTAAGGTTTGAGGCAGTTTGGCCATTAGTGAGATCCAGGGTTACATAGTAAAACATTGTCTCAAGAAAGCAAAAAATAAATAAAAGGTGTTTGGTCATGGTCATCCGTGCCAGGTCATGCAGGGCTTCCTAGCCTTAATCACTTGTTGGAGCCTACAAGGTTTGAGGAAGGGAACCAGGGAAAGGGATTGGAGAGCACTATGAGGAAGCTGGTGCATTAATCCAGAAACAACTACGTTTGTATTCCCTAGTGGTGGTGAGGAAAGGCCTGGTGAAAACTAACCAGCTGCATCATCAGGAGTGGTCAGCAGAGGGCGCTGCTGCCCTGCACTCGCCTGCCAAGAGCAGGACTTCTCAGACCAGGACAGTAAGGACCCCTCCATTCCTTCTAGGGCAAGTTGACAAATGCCCTTTAGACACAGACATGGTCCCTCCTCAGGCTTTACAACTATCCTGCCTCCCTCCTGGTGTTGGGCCGCGTGGTTGCACCTAGGGCTCGGTGCACTGTGAACAGTATGCATAGCCCTCATTGCTCTGTAGAGGCAGTTAACTTACCTAACTGCAAGCCTCAAGGGAGCTGGGGCTCTGTCACCACCCCTAGCTTCTGTTTTGGTAGGTTGTGTCCCTTCACAAGGTTCCCCAGTTCCTACAGGGGAGGTGGACTGAACTGTGCACACCAGACCAGACGTGAAGAACACAGCTTGCACAGGAAGAGAGAAATGAAGAGGGATGGTGGGCTAGAGCACAACTCTAAAGCGCACACTGCACATGACTCTTCTCCAGAGCCCTCTCTCCATTAATCCAGGAAGGGTCTCTCTCAACACTTGGAGCCGTCACTGGTTACAAACATGTATTCCCTGGAGGGGGAACCCCGAGAACAGGGACTGGGGTCATCTTTGCAGTGCTCAGGGTCCCTAGCACTGTCCAGGATGGTGACAGAGCAAGTAGCCAGCACATACATGGGAGGCAGTGCGAGACTGCCAAGAGCAGCACCCAGGCCACGCCTCGGGGGGGCCGCTGGGCAACACACCTGGGGATGGCCCTGAAGCAGCCTGGTCTCTTCCTTACAGGCCCCATCTGTCTGTCCCCTGGCCGAGGAGCATCTGGGTTGTGTGAGCTAGAGAACCATTTTGTTTAAATGAATGAGTGAAGCACTTCCCCCTCCGAAGGCCTCCCATCCCAATTAAAGGCCAACTGCAGTAACACTTCAGGGCTTCAACCCTGCTTCCTTCCTGATAGGAGGTGCCATGTCATTTATTGAAAGAAAATAAAACAAAACAGGGTAAAACATTTCTTAATAAGTGCAGTTTGCTAAAATCCAATTAAAATATATGGGTAAAGGGGAAGTGAAAATAATCAAGGGACCACTAAAACTTAGGAGGTCTGGCACCTGGAAGAGCAATGGAGGAGTGGTGGAGGAACTTTAAGGTCTAAGGGAAGCGGGCCCCACCCCACCTTCCCTTCACCCTCTCACCCACTTAAGCCCACCAGAAACTACCAAGACTCCTGGAGTAAAAGGTTTCAAGTTCAATAGTCACACTCTCTCCAAATACAAAAAGCAGTTACAATCCAACTGAACACAGACGCTTGTGAGCAAAGTTACGGGGAACTGAGACATCATATAAAAAGTTAGGTTAAAGGTGATTTTGTGGTTTGTTTCGAGGTTGTGGCTCTTCCTCGGTTACCTGAACTCAGCAAAGAAATAGATATTTGATGAAGTATCAACAGCTGACCCACAGTAAAAACAGACAAATTCTAAAAATTAAAAAAAAAAGCATAATTACCAAAAAATATGTCACTGCTTCCTACCTCTGCATTTTGCTTCTTAAACTTTTTTTTTTATTAAAGTTTTTGATTTTTTTTTTTAAATCCTGAAAAGTAGACAGTAAAACAGCTCCTGGAAGAATTTACAACCAACTGCATATGAGTATGGGAAGCCAAGGGGCTAAAGCAGGGTGAGGAGGGGCAGACAGGCAGGGGTCCTCCCCAGTCACTGTGGCCTCACTGGGTAACCAAAGGAGAGGAGGCTTCTTTAGTCAAAAAGGCGGGGAGAGGAGAAAGTGGAAGGGACAAAGATAAAAGAAAAGGTCACTGCTGCCTGTTTGAATCCAGAGAAAAAAATGCCTGGCCTGTATAAAGGGAGAAGCAGCCCCTCTGGAAGAAGTGGGCTAGAGAGAGGCAGCCCTGGGAGAGCTCTGTCCCCAGCACCACACGACTCGGAGGGGATGGAAGGGCCAAGGCAGGCGCTAGTAGAGGCAGCCGGCACGGGCCTCCGAAGGCTCCAGCACCGGCTACTGTGTGCTTGTGCCCCCCTGCGTGCTGCCCGAGTAGCCTCCATAGTCGTAGTTCCCGTAGTACGGTGGCCACTGGCTCTGGTTCTGATAGTACTGGCTCCACTGCTGGGCATACTGGGGAGAGGAGAGAAGAGAAGAGAACACCAGGTTATCCCCGCCACTCCAGACTGTTCCTTTGCTCCCCTCATGGTCTCTACCCTCAACACATGGGTCTTTTGACAGAAACCAAAGCACTTTGGAAAGATAAGGGCTGACTTGATGTCACATAAACCAGCGATCAGGGAATGCCGTCCTGATCTCCAGGCTTGTTGGCTGTCCTTTGCAGACATGGTGGCTCCAGTACAAACTTGGAATAGCACTTGGCACCCCTGGCCATGGTGTCAAAGTAGGACTCAGCCCAGCCAGGTCAGCTTGCTGCACTGGGGGCCAGTGGCTACACACCAGTTATTTATTAGCCAGTGAATACCAGTTTACCAAAGGTTTTTTTGAACACTAGCTTGAGGCAAGCAGCTATCCATGTTTCAGGAATAGGCAGGAAACCAAGTTTGAATACACACCCAAGAGTGTTTCCAAAAGCCTTACTGGGAAGGCCTATCATGTACTTACCTGCTGATACTGGTTATAGCTGGGCTGAGGGTAAGTCTGGGCAGTGGGGGGTGGTGGTGGGGTGTAGGGGGCAGGATTGTAGGGGCCATAGCTCCCATAGTTGTAGGCAGGTGGTGGCGGAGGCGGAGGCGGTGGGGCTGTGTAGCCCTGGGTGTAGCCTCCTTGGTTGTAGGGTGGCTGGCTGTAACTAGGCTGGGTAGAAAAAAAGACAAAAGCTCCATGAGAGACAGCATACACTGGTATGGAGGCAGCTTCCCCAACAGAGGCAACTCTGTGCTAATATGCCAGGATGGGTCTGGGAAGCAGAAGATCCTAGGTCTGAGCTCTGAGACCTGAGGGCAACAAGGTACATGACACTTCTAAACCTGCTTCCCAGTCTACAACACCATCTTGGCACAGACACCGCCCTCTGGCCTACTGTGGATGTTCAATAAGCTTGTGGCCATGATGATAATGGACTGACCTCTGAAACTATAAGCCACCATTTCAATAAAATGTTTCCTTATGAGTTGCAGAGGTCATGGTGTCTCTTCACAGCAATAGAAACTCTAAGACAAGGAGTTTCTCATGTACATGACAGATGGATCATTAACTCATTCAGTCTCCTTAGCAATTCTGGCATCATTTTCATTAGCTCTATTCTACAGCGCTGGGACTAGAGAGATGGCTCAGTGGTTAAGAACACTGGCTACTCTTGTAGAGGACCCCGGTTTGGCTCCCAGCACCCACAAAGTGACTCACAACTGTCTGTAACTCAGGTTTCAAGGAACCATTCTCTTCTGACCTCCGCAGGTACTGCACACATGTGGTGCACACACATATATACACACAGAAGCAAACACCCACATATATGAAATCATTTCTAACAATAATACATCTTAAAGTAAGTCTCAGGAGGTTGCTGGGCCAAGTCCACACTACTAAAATGCTAACTAGCTGAGGTCTGCCTAGTCCCAGAGCCTTCACTCATCAAATCTTACGGGAACTCCCTAAGTGAGCTCTAGTCATGGTTCTGGTCCCTTATGGGGAACACAAGGACCAGGGGGTCAAACTATCTGTCCATGATCACAAAGCCAGGCTCTGGAGCTAGGCTTTGAACTTAGTCTTGCCAAACCCCTAGGAAATGTTTTGGCTAGATGGCATCTAGGAAGCACTCAGCTGTCTCCTGGCAGCTGCTCCCAGCTGCTTCTTGGCATGTAAAAGGTCCTTAGGAAATGGATATGAAATAAGAGACTGCTCCGGTTCACAGAAGTACTGTCCTTCTAAGAACTTCTAGGAACAGGGCCTGGAGCTGCTCAGGGACAAGGTTCTCATCTACCTTGGGACCCAGGCCTCCCATGATGGGCAAGAGGTGACTTCACTGAGTGCTTTCTTATAGACCCAGTGAGGCCAGTGATATGACCTTGCTGGTAGGACCCAAGGCTTGTAGCTACCTCCAGCTTGGGGGGTCTAGCCATGTCTAGTGTTCAACGCAGCTGAGTAGGTGCAAAACAAAAAGGGGATCGGCTGCAGGGAGAAGTGCAGACCTGTGGCCAAATAATGTGCTGGTGATACATCAGGCCTGCTCCCCTCTCTTCTATGCGAGTGCGTATGTGTGCACATATACACATAATGACCTCACCTGTGGAGGGCTGTAGCTGCTCACTGTGGGGGTGCTGGTATTGGCGCTGGAGCCAGGGATGTTGCTGTTTTTGTTGTAGCTGCTGGCCCCTGGGGGGTTCCGAGCAGGGCTGTAGCTGGGTGGTGGCGGCGGCTGCTGTGGTGGTGGTTGTGGTGGTGGTGGCTGTTGTGGTGGTGGCTGTTGCTGGGGAGCCCGGTTATAGCTGCCTCTGTTGTTGGAGTTGTTATCCCGGTTGTTGTTACCCCAGCGGTTTTGGTTGTAGCCACCGCCTCCGCTGCGGTTGAAACCTGCATTGAAAAACCACATGTAAAAGAGGCCTCAGCATGGCTATGCCCAAGGTTGAGCTCAATAAAGCAAGCAAATGCAAGTGAACCGTTTGAGCTTCCCTTAGGCCCTTGCTACACTTCCTTGTCCCTGCCCTGACCCAACACCTAGAGTTGTTTGCAGACAGGTCTGTCTTCCACTGGACTGTGAGCTGGCAAGGCACAGATTATCTTGGGTGTGTCCAGCTCTACATAGCTGTTCAACAAACTAAAAAGGATGTTCAGGAAGGATGCTAAGTCACAATCGAGTTCACTTCCTCACAGAAATCCTCAACATGCTAGGCCAAGTGGCCTTTCCTGAGCCTTTGTACAATTGTTTCTTGGACTTGAATCCCACAACACACCAAAACCAGGCTCAGCAGGGGACCTTCCTGAGCTGCTTCCTTGTCTACATGAACACCCCTGACCACTGAAGGAGGGTCTAGGGCAGGATCGTTTTTGTTTTGTTTTTTCCCAAGTTTTGTTTCAAAGACACATTTTATTTTATGTGTGTGTGCCATATGTGGCTGGTACACAGAGGTCAGAAGCGGGGATTGGATACCTGGAGCTGCAGGTACAGGCAGTTGTGAGCAGCTCAATGTGGTTGCTGAGAACTTGAGCCCTCCGGAAACTGCTGGGCCATCTCTCCAACCCCATGTTTGTTAATTTAGGATAGTATTTTATTTTAGACAGCACGCTTATTAAGAATCTTGGCTTTAGCTCACTAGACTCCCAGCTCAACTTAGCTGTGTGATCGTGGGCAAGTCAACTGCACTAAACTCTAAGAAACATTCTTCATTTGTTTTTAAACCAAAAGCAGTCCTATATTTGCCCTTTGTCAGATCTAAAGATGGAATCTAAGATTCCTCAAAGGACCGTGTGGACAGACAGGGGAAGACCAGCACAAGAGACAACAGTGTACTTGGGAGGCTGGGCAGTGGGGAGATCCAGGGGTTACAGAGTAGTGACTCCTGCCAGCCCTCCCCCACAGCCTGGCCTTGGAATGAAAGGATGGAGGAGGTAGAGTGTCTCACCTCCTCGGTAGTTGCCTCCTCCTCCACCACCGCCACCGCCACCTCCTCCCCGGTTCTGAAAGCCTCCTCTGTTGCCTCCAGGGGGGCCTCGGTTGTCATAACGCTGGAAACCACCGCCGCCACCCCCACGGCCACGGAAGCCACCACCTCGGTTGTCAAAGCGCTTTTCTGGGGGTGGGCCGGCCTTGCGGCCTTCTTCATTGTACTGCCTCACCAGCTTGTCTGCTTCCTCTCGCTGGAGCTCGATGAACAGAACCTCATCCAGGAAGTCCCCAACATCAGGCAAAGTGAAGTTGGCTAGGCGGAAGTAAACAGGGAAAGCAGGTCAGCACCTTCTGACACCTGGCCCTTCTCATCCTCTCACAGAGCAGGAAGGTTGAAGGAATTCTAAAGTGAACAAGACAGGTTAAGACAAGACCCCCCAACTGCTTGGTGTGAACACTGGCAGGAGCTAACCAAGACTCTTTCCCTCCCTTTACCAAAGAGGACTTTGGGTCCCTCCACCCTCACCTCCAGGAGCTGTGGCGGCAAGTACAGCCACATGCCTCTTTCTTCCACTGTGGAGCAAACTGAGGCTTGCCCAACTGGTGGGTGCCAGAGGCGGGAGATGGTGCAGGCCTTTCAGCTTGGACTCCACACTTACTTTTCTTCATGACACCCATCCTCATCTATCCTGAAAGTTCTTACCCAAACTGAGACCAGGAGCCTGTTCCCTCATTATGTGAGTGATGGGAGAGACAAAATAGAAACAGAGGAGACCACAGAGGGAATCATCAGGAGCTGGGATTGGGGGTGGGGCCCCCAGGAGCCACTTGTTTCCCACCTTTCATTTCTAAGACTGCATGATCTGGGACATCTTTGCCTTCTTCGTCAGTTCTCTTTATTGTGCGGTCCTTTAGGTCCTCATCAGTTGGACAGATTACAATAGCTTTCCGCTGGAAGCCTTCAAACGGTCTCATTTTCCGTCTCTGGGCTGACCCATAAACATTTGTCTAAGGGTAGATAAGAGGTGAGAAATGGGATATTCAGAGCCGTCTCTCCTGCAGGGCATTCATTATGTAGGGCAGTGCCGAGAAAGGTGTACTAGGGATCCTCCCAGCAGACTCAGGAAATAGCTCTTTTTCACTTTCTAGACCCATGTCCCAAATGAGGTGACTTAGGGAACACAAAGAGGTCGACTCGTAATAGCCGGGCTTTCCTTATTAATCCCATTTGTTACCGGCACTGCAGTTCACAAATCCTTCCCCTGTTCTCAAAGGATTATGTGCTTGCAGTAAAATATTCCACACAAGGTATAAAGCTTAAGGGAAGAACCTCTCCAACCACCCAGCATGGACCATACTTCCCAGAGTAACACTGGATTTGAATGTACACTTCTAGAAGTACTTATATCTTGCTTAGTATGAACGGGATTGCTACTGCATACACTCTTCTGAACTCATAATCCTCCTGCCTCAGCCTGAGTGCCAAGATTACAGTATTAGTTCTAAACGCACCCCCACCCCCCACCTCATCTATCATGAGACAGCCCTGGCTGTTCTGGAACTCACTGTGTAGACCAGGCCAGCCTCAAACTCAGCGATCTGCCTGCCTTTGCCTCCCAAGTACTGGGATTAAAGGCGTGTGCCACTGCTGCCCAGGGTTTCTTTTAAACAGTTCATTAGTGGAAAGGACATAACCTACCAGTCTTTCTGACAATTGTGTAAACTGTTTCCATCAACACCTTAAACCTTCTCTCTTCTCTCCTCTCAAACACTGGTCTTACCCACAAGTCTACTCATGGAGACCGACAAAGTGACAGCCTGTGCTTTTCCAAGGTGCAGCTGGCTACTGCTTTGTTTTCCTTCCTTGAGGCGGTAGGCAGCTGCCTCCTGGGCAGGCGCTGGCAGAATACACGCAATGACTGAGAGCAGCAATAACAACATCCAGTGACCAACACCCACCATGTGCCAGTCAAGTCCTTTGCCAGGACTGGGGAGGATGAACAGAAAGCAAGACAAGGTATGAGTGACAGCTATCAGACAGCAAACGCCTCCAAGAGAGGTGTAGCTTGGAGAGCCTGGCTCTATGTCAGAGCTTCAGCCTGCTACTCTGGATTTACTTGGTTTCTGGCCCTGAGAGGGCAAACAGTATGAAAGCCTCATATTCACTACTGTGAAGATAGAATGAGTTTATGTCAACTGAAGCTCTGGGCCCTGGTTCACTTCCAGCACTCAACAGATATGAGCCACCACTGATAATGGTCGTCACTGGGTGGGGTGCTGTGGATATTTATATCATGATGTTGAAGCAACCCAGACCAAAGGGAAAGGTTAAGCTGTTGCAGTCTCCCAAGTGGAAAAACAGTGAGGCAGGCAGAAAGAGCACAGGCTTTGGAGAATCTGCGTGATGAAATCCCAGCTGTGCCATTGAGAATCTGTGAGTCTGTAGACAAGTCCCCTACTTAGTCTGAGCCTCAAACTGCATCTGAGAGATGGGATCACAATGCCCTCCTGCTGCCTCTGGTAAGGATTTGCAGATGTGAAATTTTGTGGCATGTGGCAGGGAAGGAAGCCAGCCACAGGGTGGATCTCAACATACGGCCAACAGGGCCAACAGTGATCTGAGAGGCTTCCCAACGCATATACCAGGATAAACTCAGCCTGAGGACAAGACGGTACAAGAGATCTTATTTCAGGAGGTCAGAGGCTGGGGCACCGTCACGGAGTGGTGGGAGATCCAAGCTGTGCATGCAGCTGTTTGGTCCTAAACCAATGAGCTCCCTGGACTAACGTACATGGCAGGCTGAACGTTCTTCCCTACTCCCAGAACTTCCTGAAGGAAGCACAGTGATGGGGTAGAAGGCAGACACCTACATACTGTGGCCTTGAATAACAAATGATTTCAAGACAGAGATTATATATAGTTACAGGGGTAAAGCTAGGTCCTCCTCAGTACTTACACTAAAAGTGAAGCATCTGGCTTCCTTCAGCAATACTATTAAGTTTCCACCTGACACAAAAGCCAGAATGGGTGGTGGGCATTAGGATGTATGTGGCCCAGGCTATTTGCTGATTACTTGGTCCATTCGTCTGGTGCCCACAAGTGGCCCTGCTCTTACTCCTCTAATCTGGGAGGCAAAGGAAAACACATTCTGGATATCTGCTATTTCATACTTGTCCTGTCAAAGTTCCAAAGGGACAAAGAGCAGTAACCCTCACAAAGGGGCCAATCTCTGTAGCTTTACAAGAAGGATGAGGGTAGAGTAGCCTGGACTCACAAGTGGCTGACCTTTGTCTGGGATGAGGTGTGACTCTAAGGCATGTCCTTGAGCACTGAAGTACTGAGGAGTCCATTCTGGACAAGTTCTAAGAGTCTCTATCTCCCCTGCTGCTTCCTGGGCTTGGGGAAGGGAAGAAGAGCCATGCAAACACTCAGCTTTCCTGGAGGAAAGGAATGAACTTCTGGTGGCTGTTACCAAAGCAAACAATGAGGTCAGAGCCCTAGGGCGAGCCCTGCACTATGTGGTCTCTGGGGGCTCTGGGGCTGTTGCCAGGAGACAAGAACAACAGGGAAGTCAGCCTTTCCAGTCTAGATTCACTACCCAGCTCCTGCTCCTCCAGTCCCACAATGCTCTCCAAGAGAGCAGTCAGGGCCTGTTCTCAAGCTGCAAACTACCTCTAACCTAGGCAGAAGGGAACATGGTAAGAGTGGGGGTTCTTAGACAGGATGTTTGATTAGTTCTGATGTGGGACAGTGAGGGCAGAGGACACAGCAGACACAGGTGGTAACTTCTGCTGACAGTCTAAGTTCTTTCAAAAGGCCTACTGTCTGATCTGTCTGCTCTTTCTTGTCCTATTCAACAGGGCCAGTCCGGCAGCAGAAGTATAGGTGGGTTCCAGAGGAGCACATCTGGCAAAGAAAGCTTGTTTTGGGTTGAGTGAGGTGAATCCCAGCGGACGGAAGTACACACATAGGAAGAGGACTGGTCTGAGTGCCAGAAACCAAGCAGGCTTGAGGCTCTAGGGACAGTGGGGTGGAAGATAGAAACTTCCCTCCAGTGCCTGCTAACAAGAGGCAGTACTTTGGGGCTCTGCTCTTGCCATAGGTTTGTGTCAAGAAAAAATGTGGCACCTGCCAACAGGGACAAGAGTGGGTCTAGAACCACAAGTTTTTTGTTTTATTTTGAATCTGGGTCTCACAATGTAGTACTGGCTGGCCTGGAACTCAAAAGATCAGCTTGCCTCTGTCTCCTAAGTACTGGTATTATGGTATGCATCATCATGCTCAGCTAGAACCAAAGTGTGAGTGTGAGACTAAGTCAGAAAAGTCGTTGTATCCAGTCCTGACTGGCCTAGGCCCTGACACACTCCTGGAAGGGTCCCATAGACTATAGCCCCCAACTCCAGGTGGGTGAGACAACTTCATTATCACTTGGAACACACAGCTCCTGCTGTGTGTTCTGTTTCAAGGCCCTCTGACAGCCTAGGGACAGGCTAGAAACCTCATTCTATAACAGGGCCACCTGAAGCCCCTGCTCCTCCTGGGGCTTTCAATAGCCAGGCATTCTTGGTCATGTCCCTCACCCCGACACCCTTGTACACATGACCAACCACCTGCTCTGAGGACAAGGCTCTGTCTGTTCTTCCATTAAAGCTCTGTCTGTTCTTCCATTCTCTTTACCCAGGCCTACCTTCTGAAAGATTTTCCTAGTTCCCACTACAGACCCAACTACCCAGCATCCTGCTACTTGGGAAGTTACCAGTACACAATCTTGCCCAACTTTAGGGCATGTTCCTTCCTTTATGAGGTCTTTGTTTCTCTTCTACTTTACCTCAATTTTTTTCCCCTTGAGACAGGGTTTCTCTGGGCAGCCTCAGCTATCCTGGAACTTGCTCTGTAGACCAGGCTGGCCTCAAACTCAGAGATCTGCATGCCTCTGCCTCCCAGGTGCTAGGATTAATACCTCTATTTTTGATGTTCTAGATATTTCTCTCTGATACCCATACAATCTGAAGAAGTTGCTGAGATCATTATGGGATGAGAGCTGTGCCTATCCAATACATTCTAGTGCGGGGCTGGGGCCTGGCAAAGGTACAATCTTGGCTGCTCAGTCTCACCAGGCTTGTACAGGTGAGTTCTCTTCCAAGAATAGACATGTCTGAGGCTGGCATATAATAGGTACAGAAGAGCTAAATGTAGGGAGTATGTCTTGGCCTGAGAGTCTGGGAACAGAGGTACTCCTATGCATTATCAGCATAAACCTCACAGCAGAGGCTGTGGGCAATGCCAGGATCTGTTCTAAACCTTTGCTTACATTCATACAACATTCCCTTTCTCATAATCTGAATTTTCTGGAACATATTTTCAGAGTTGAGGCTAAAACAGGAAAAACCAGTGGCTTTAAACCCCTTTCTTGGCCTCATTGATCTAGAGCTTCAGCCCCTGGCTGCAGCCTTGGGTTAACTAGAGAACCGTGTTCTTTACTTTGGAGAATGGTTGGACTGGTTCATACAGCCTGATCTGCATTCCTTCTGCAAGGTTAGCAGGCTGAAGACCATAGGCAATCTAGTGCGGCCCTGGTCCTGACTCCAGCTCCAAACAAGCCAGCACCTGGTAAGAAGGCTGAGGACTCGGCTCTACTTTGTGCCTGACTAAACTACAGGACAGAATGGCACACAGTACGCTGAGTGTGCTAATTTGACCAGCGAAATTAAAGAACAGGCAAATTCTTTCTGGGGACCCCAAAAGAGAAACCTTAGGGTATTAACACTCTCAGAACAGTAAGTCCAATTGGGTACAGACAGACTAAAATCCCAAAAGAGCTTAACAAGGAGAGTAGGGCAAAGTGAGTTGGGGAGCAAGTGAAGACATAGTTTGATTGGAGAACACTTGTCCAGCATTTGTAAGGTCCTAGATTCAACTCCCAGTACAAAGAAGTCAAGGATCTCCAGAGAGAAGGTTGAGTGGACCTTTCTAACAGGACTGGAGTAAAGAAAAAGTACACTCATATAGTGTCCCCAACTGGTCTGTGAAGGATCTTCAGTCCACATGAAGACATGGTTCCTAGAGATTTCCTTCCCAGCATGCCAACCACCAATGCTAGTTACCAGCTCTTTTCATCAGGCCTTTAAACTCAAAGTACCAAGCAGTCAGTCCACACATATAGGAGGCATTTCAGCCAGGTTATACGGTGGGACTTTAAAGGGTGTCCTGCTTGTTTATTCTTAGGTATCACCCCCTTCCTGCCCCCACACCCCCACCCCCTTGAGAAGGATTTCTTTGTGTAGCTTTAGAGCCTGTCCTGGAACTAGCTCTGTAGACCAGGCTGGCCTTGAACTCACAGAGATCTGCCTGCCTCTGCCTCTTGAGCGCTGGGATTAAAGGCGTGCGCCACCACTGCCTGGCTTACTTATAGGTTCTTACTTATAAGAGAGCATGAATGTAAGGTTTAACTACAGATACAGAGACAAGCAAGTAATCACCCCTTGCTGCTACTCCATAAAGTCTACATTACAAATGTCAAGTACAAAGCTACATAGGCAACAAACACGCGGAACTCATTAAAGACAGGGATCCTAAGCTATTTTCAGCTACTCATTCTTTTGACAATGCCGAAACCATGCATATTTTTAATCCAAACTCAAAACTGACCAAACCTTAACTGAAATATAGATAGAATACCATGAGTTAAACATGTGCTCTCCACTCATAAAAATGTGCCCAGCAGCTAGACCACCCCTATTCTGCAGAGCAGGTAATGACATACACCAGCTGTCCCGAGATAGGTCCTGTGAAGGTGTGGGGCCAATAAACTTTCCATTTTGTAAACTAGGATACCGGGATCCACAGGTAAAGTTGGCTGCTCACAAATGCAGAGCTAGCAAGTAACAGAGTTGGGGTTCAAGCCCAGCCTATGAGGCTTAGAAATCTTTGCCTCTTGGAGAAATGGCTCAGTGATTAAGAGCAGTGGTTGCTTTTCCAGAAGACCTGGGTTTGACCCATGTGACAACTTACAACTATCTGTAACTCCAGTTCCAAGGGGTCTGATGCCTCTTCTGGCCTGTGTGGAGCCAGGCATGCATGTAGCATACTGATACACACTCAGGCAAAACACCTACACACATCAATTAAAAAAAAAAAAAAAAAAGCTATGCCTCTTTCATTTGCCTATGTGACTTTTGTCTAAGAATGAATGAATGAACTAATATGTCTGGGTCGTGGCCCTAACCCCAGATAGGGCTCAGAACACAATGTGAAGGGTCTATAGCTACACCTCGTGTATGGTGTACCCCTGGCCAGCACAGCTGCTACAAAACATTATGGAGGGATGAGAAAAGGGCTGGGGGATTTCTCATGCAGTGACTAGGCCTCCTTCCCTCTCCCAAGGACCGCTGGTCACAAGTACCTGATCGAGGATGTAGTTGCGTTTCTTTCGGGCAGCGATCTGAATGAGGCGGTTGAGGCACTGAGTGGCCTGCTGGATCAGGACATCCCAGCGGCCAGCATAGTTCCGCTGCCGACGCAGGCCCATCACCTGTGGACAAGAGGTAATGAAAGGCAAGTGAACCTAGGTACTGGACAGCACCCAAAAGCTGGGAGGTGAGTAAAGTGAGCCTGGGTCATCCTTACCCGCATCTTATCCATGATGGCATTGGTACCCAGAATGTTGTACTTCTTAGAAGGGTTGGAGGCTGCATGTTTGATGGCCCATGTGGTCTTGCCGGCAGCAGGCAGGCCCACCATCATCAGAATCTACAAGAATAGGACAGGGAAGGGTGCTGTGAAACAGCAGCAGCATGTGGCATGGTGGCATAGTGCCACCCTGGCTTGATGGTGCCCATGATGATGACTCTGACCTCCTGGTTGCCTCTGGAAAATGGAAGCAATAGCATCTATCTCAGTGCTGCTGTTGGGAGTCAAAGACAAGGCTTGTCAGATTCTGAGTCTAGATCTGGCATAGGTAAGCACTAAGTCACGTCCTACCAATAGAGGTTATAGAACGATGACTTTTCCCAGCCTCTGGCAGGAGAAAATGTGACCTTGAACTATGGACAGGTATGGGAAAACTGCATAGTCTCAAAGAGTCTGAAAATTGGAATGGAGTTGTGCCCATGAGTCATGAATTCCATTTAATCTTTATATTTAGAATTCAACAAACACTACATGTAACCTAAATGCAGAATAAGTGGAATTAATCTTTTTTGAGGCCACTAATATGTTAAGTCAGGTGTGGTGGTACACACTTCTAGTCCCAGCTACCAGGGAGGCTGAAGCAGGAAGATGACAGGAGTCCAGGGAGTCTGAGGCCAACATGGATAATACAGCAAGACTGTCTCCAAGAAAGATGTATAGAGGGAGATTTTCATGCAGTAGGACACAGACCATAAAATATGTAAAATGACAGGACAGCAAATTGTTTGCCACAAGATCTCAGTTATAAATGGAGAACATCAAAAACAGGATAAACTCCAAAATCTTCAGATAAATTTATCTGTAAATGGTAGAATTATGGGAAATTTAAGATTTCTATACATGTCTTAATTTTTTAAAAAACAAATAAAAAATGTTTATGAGAAATAACCAAAGAGAGAGTGTCAGGGACAAGGACAGAATCCCTACATTCCCTCCTTAGGGTGGTCGAGAACCGAGAACCCGTTGAAGCCCTGCAGGCAGGCAGAGGGAGAGAGAGGGGGGGGAGAGAGGGGGGGGGGGAGAGAGAGAGAGAGAGAGAGAGAGAGAGAGAGAGAGAGAGAGAGAAAGAGAGAGAGAGAGAGAGAGAGAGAGAGAGAGAGAGAGATCCTTTTTAAAAAAAAATGTGCATTGGTGTTTTGCCTGCATGAGGGTATCAGGTATTCTGGAATTGGAGTTACAGACAGCTGTAAGCCACCAAGTGGGTGCTGGGAATTGAACCCAAGTTCTTAAAGAATAGCCAGTGTTCTTAACTACTAAGCCATCTCTCAATCCCTGAGAAATACATCTTTTTTTTTTTTTTTTTTTTGGGGGGGGGGGTTTCGAGACAGGGTTTCTCTGTGTAGCTTTGTGCCTTTCCTGGAACTCACTTGGTAGCCCAGGCTGGCCTCGAACTCACAGAGATCCGCCTGCCTCTGCCTCCCAAGTGCTGGGATTAAAGGCGTGCACCACCACCGCCCGGCGAGAAATACATATCTTAAGAAAAAGAAGGCGCAAAGCTACGCAGAGAAACCCTGTCTCGAAAAACCAAAAAAAAAAAAAAAGAGCCACAACTACATCATCTGGTAGGCTGGTAGGCTAGAGTGGGACTGCTATGAATTCAAGGCCAGCCTGGGCTAGAGACCCTGGCTCATTAAAAACAAACAAAAAGAGACAAGGATGGCGGGTACAGCTCCCCGAGCCACTTGTCATGTTCTAAGCCCTGAGTGGAAGGGTGGAACTGCCCAGCCTTCTCCAAGAACACTGGGCATCAGAGTATGTTGCTATCCCGTTCTGCTACGAGGAAGCCTCTTTTCCCCAGACTCAGGCCTCACTGAAAAGTAGTGAAGTCACTTCCCTTTGGAACTTTTTTTTTCAAAACTGCTTTTCAATTCCAATCTCAACCCCAAGGAGCCGGGACAAAGAAGCCACATGCCCAAGTTTATTCAAATTTCTGTCCCTTTCACTACATACAAGCTACTTAGTTTCCCTCCTCTGCCTTGGATGGCTCTGGAGAGGCCATCAATTTAGTCTTCTAGTCCCACTTACCTCACATTCTGCTTTGCTCTTTGGTCCAATGGTGCCCCGGATCCGCTCACTGAGGGGAAGGTGCTGGATGAATGTGAACCCTGGGAGAATAGAACAGTAGGGCTCTGCCCTCTGCCCAAAGTTAAATTCCACAGCACAATTCTTCACCAGGACATGAGGGTAGAGGGCCTGACCCCCTAAGGCTTCTTTCTGGATTCGGAAGGCAATGCCCATCCACTTGCCATTCTTTGTAAAAGAAAGCTCCACATCATTTCCACATTCAAAATCCTAAGAGAAAAAGCCAAGGGTAAGCCGGTGATAGTGGACATCTGTAATTACAGTATCTGGAAGGCTGAGGCAGGAGCATGAATTTTAGACCAGTCTGGGCTACATGAAGTCTTGTCTTAAGAACAAAACCACAAACAAATGCTAGGATATTAACTGTAATCTCTTAGCTTAAGGCACTGGGACTCACAAGAGAGTCAATGCAGGGAGTAAACAGCCATTGTTCTGGACCCCAGTGCATTCTTCCTTGGTACACACAAGTTAGGCAGCACCAGGCAAGGTTCAGAGTCACTTTGCCCAAACCCTCTCTTTACCAAAGATCTTTAAGCTGGTAACATATTTGTCTTGTGCTTAGGATGAGAGAAAAATGAATGCAAAGGTTATCTTGCCTTATCCCCCAAACAGACAGGGCAGCCCGTACAGATAGAGATGAAAGAAGCCAGACCTGTCACTTTTAACAGCTGAATTCAGCTCTAAAGATGTAGCCTCTTGTTTGTTCAATACACATTCCTAGAGTTCTCACATTGTCCCTAGTACATGAGTGTGTTGATCTTGAATCCATGGAACTAAGGGGCCAATGGAGAATCCAACAAGGTGTCTCAGTATTGTAATTCAGGAAAACCTCCCACAGGTTTCTTAGAGGGAACTTATGTTAGGTCTCAATCAGTAGATGGAAATGAGCCACGTGCACAAACCTTGTGGTAAATGAATACAAGCCAGGTACCCTGACACATAAAAGGCAAGAGAAAAGTAATCTCAGACACACAGGGACAGACTCATTTATTTATTTACTGAGTTGCTGAAATTTAGTGGGTCCTATTTTGTGGCCTTAAGCAAACTATTTTATTTTGTTTCTCTATGGGGAAAAGGTATTTGTGGTATTTAATACACAGGGTCATCGTAAGAATATGATAGGTCAGTGCATTTAACACACAGGAGATGCATGTTGGAACTGAGCTCTCACTACAAGCTGCCAGACACTGTAGGTGTTGGGGGCTGTGCTAGAATTGTGGGGGAAGAGCCATGGCTCTTCCTTAGAGTGTGACAGGCTCTCCCAAGTTCCCTCTGGAGTTTAGAAGCATTGCTGATGGTGGAGCAGAGCACTGACTTGTTTTAAGCACAGTGGCCTGCCAAAGCTGCTCCAGAAAGGTCACTGTAGGTGCTGGGGAGGAGGTTATAGTTAAGCTTCAAAACCCAGGATGAGACAGCACACTGAAGCCAAGTATAAGTTCTAGTTTCTGACAAAATGGTACAGGATGTAGTATTCTTTCTGAGATTAGGAGACCACCTTAAATGTTCCCTTCAAGGACCAGCAGAGTATCCTTTTCTGAGGGAACAAATGATTCCCATCACCTTTGCTCTAGCATGGAAATGGATAATGTGGGTATCGCCTGCCTTGGGCACCACCTTTATTAGAAGAACCACCACAGGGCAAAGAAACCAGCACCCGAGCTAACAGGCTTACCCACACAGCCACCTGTCCAAGGCAGGGTTGTTGATAGCACCTGCTGAAGACACAGCTCAGTGCTGCCCTCTAGCTGCAGTAACTCTACTTCCTACTGTCGAAATGCACCATCCCTTCCCCACTTGGAAAGCTGCTTAGTCCTTTCTCTTTGTCAAGAGATCCGATACAAACATGGTTCCTGTTTCCTCCATCCTCATTTTTATAGCCCCTTCAAATGCTCTGCTACAAACCTCTTTAAAGTTACGACATCCTCTAATAAAAGGGAATTGGATGAGGAACCTTTCTGTAAACAGAGCTGGATTTTATTAAGAAAGTTTGAATACAGGTTTATGTATGAATGTTAAGGAAGAGAAAGATGCTCAAGCAAAGAGAGGATGTGAACTGTCCAAGAGACGGCCCCTCGATGGTATAGTGGCTCACACCTGTAATCCCAGCACTTGAGAAGTAGAGGGAGGAAAAGGAATTCAAGTGAGTTTGAGATCCTGTCTCAAAAACCAGATTAGGGCTGGGCAGCAGTGGTGCATGCCTTTAATCCCAGTACTCGGGAGGCAGAGCCAGGCAGATCTCTATGAGTTCGAGTTCGAAGCCAGCCTGGTCTACAGAGCAAGATCCAGGACAGGCACCAAAACTACATTAAGAAACCCTGTCTCAAAAACCAAAAACAAACAAACAAAAAACAGACTAGGTTTGGTGGTGCAAGTCTTTAATCTCAGCACATGGAAGGCAGAAGCTGGTGAATCTTTGTGAGTTTGAGGCCAGCCTGCTTTTCATAGTGAGTTCCAGGCTAGCCAGGGCTACATAGTAAGACTCTGCTCAAAAAAAAAAAAAAAAAAAAAAAAAAAAAAAAAAGTACTCACTGCTGCTCTTGCAGAAGACTGGGCCACCAGGGCTCAGTTCCCTGTACCTACACAGCAGCTACAAACTGACTGTAACTCTAGTTCCAGAGGATCTAATGCCCTCTTCTGGCCTCCACAGGCACCACATGCACTGCATGTACATGGTGTACAGACATACATGCAGGCAAAACATCCAGATACACGAAGTAAAGTAAATCTGGGCCCAGAAAGATGGCTCAGTGGTTAAGAGCACTTGTTTTTCTTGCAAAGAACAAAGGTTCAATTTCCATCACCCAAGTTCTATCCTCCAGGGATACTGGGTACATACAAATTACACATACATACATTCATGCAAACACTCATACACATAAAATAAAAACAAAAAACAAAAGCTAAAAGCACCAAACACTCTCCTGAAATCTTTAAACTAGGTAGAGATGACCTGCCGGACACTGGATAGAAGCCTGGAGTTCTGTACTGCCACATGCCTGCAGAACATCATGCTGAATCAAGGGTTTGGAAAACATGGTCAGATACTAACGTCTTCAACTTGAAAGTGCGGTCCTAGTGGTAGCTGGCCATCAATATTTGAAAATATGGGGCTGATGAGTTGTTAAGTAATGCTTAACAATGAAGCCTGAGGACCCAAGTTTGGATACCCAGGCCCTGGGTGGAAAGCATGCGGTGTGGAGGCATGTACCTGTAATCTCTAAGAGTGAGGAGGGGACAGGAAGATCCCTCAAGCTTGCGGACCAGCTAGCCTGGCCAGAATGATGAGCTCCAGATTGAATGAGACTGACCCTGTCTCAAAAAGTAAGGTGGAATGCCAGATTTGGTATCATATGCTTTTGTTTGTTTGTTTGTTTGTTTGTTTTCGAGACAGGGTTTCTCTGTGTAGCTTTGCGCCTTTCCTGGAACTCACTTGGTAGCCCAGGCTGGCCTGGAACACACAGAGATCCGCCTGCCTCTGCCTCCCGAGTGCTGGGATTAAAGGCGTGCGCCACCACCGCCCGGCTGGTATCATATGCTTTTAATTCCAGGATTAGGGAGTCAAAGGCAGGGTAATCGTAGTCTTAGGCCAACCTGGACTACACAGTAAAACCCTGTCTTAAAGTGTACACATGCTTATTCCCACCCTCCACTACACACAACTTGTAACCAGAAGTTAAGTTAGAAGGAAACACTCCCTACACAGATGTATGTGTAAGCACAGCAAAAGCTGCTCCAACGGGGGAGAGACAACTGTATAGAGTCCATACGGAGGGCTACAAAACGTCGCTGTGCAACCCTGGCAAGTGACAAAATGACAAGTATTTTCTTTGGCATTATCTCTATGTCTACCAGAAAAGAGCTATCAGGGAGCAACAGAAATTCCAGCTTCCAAAGGAGGGTACTCTGGCACCTTCGCCATAGCTGATAAAACCTAAGGAATAAGGCTCCATCAACAATGGTGGTGAAAAGTAGAGACAATACAAAATAAGAGCCCCAATCCAAAAACAAAGAAGGCCTTTAGGTTTCTGTAGCCCTAGAAAAAAGATCTGAAGACACATAATTAAGCAAAAGGTAGAATAAATATGCCACCTTTTATGTTAAAGAAACAAAATAAATGTCCTCTTTCTTGTATTCAGATTGACCCTAGAACAGGTGGCTCCTATGTGCAGCTGGGACATAGGAAACAATGGTTAGGGGGTAAGAGCTATACTCTTTTATTGTTTCTCTTTTTAAATCACATGAATTAATTTTAAAAATGCTTGAGTTAGCTCCATATCACTTGTGTGGACACTGGAAGTTTATCAGAATATACTATTAAATGGAAAAACTGTATTCAAGACTGTAGAATATAACCATCATTAATTTTTGTCTAAAAGTGTTTTATTAGAACAGCACGGTATGGTGGTTGCATGGCTTTGAGTCCCGGCACAGGGATGCAGAAGCAGGTGAATCTCTAAAAGATAGAGGTCACCCTAGTCTATATAATAAGCTCCTGGCCAGAGTTAGACTCTGCTTTAAAAAAACAAAACCAAGGTCATAAATGAGTTCCAGGAAAGCCTGTCTCTCTCTCTCTCTCACACGAAGGTCATACAATACCTAGGAAGGCTGGGAATCTGTTTCAGACTAAAGGAACCAAGACAGGGCAACAGAAAGGAACACATCCTGGTCAGCTCCCAACACCCCCCCCCCCCAAAAAAAAACTCAATTGCACTAAAACAAGCCAACGGGACACCTGACATAATTTCAATGTGGGCTGATGGCAGCTACACCTATATCAGTCTCATATCTGGGAAAGAGTTAAGATGGCAGACTTAAATATACATGAAATATTAATGATAGGAATGCAGCTTACTCTCAAATGGGTCAAATACACACACACACACACACACACACACACACACACACACACACACACACACACACTCTTATAGCAAAAGTGATAAAAGGTCCTAAGAATTCTTTATTCTTATTTTTCTAAAGTTTTTGTTTTGTCTTGGGAGTGATGGAGTCCTTTTCCTTTGTGTTTTTACTTATTTTTATTGTGGTAGTAGTGCATGCCTTTAATTCTAACACTTGGGAGGCAGAGGCAGGCAGATCTCTGAATTTGAGGCCAACCCGGTCTACAGTGTGAGTTCAGGACAGCCAGGGCTACACAAAGAAACCCTGTCTCAAGAAAAATGAAACCAAAAATTTTTACTGATTTGTGTTTTTTTTTTTTTTTTTTTTTTGAGTCTCATGTAGTCCAGGCTAATCTTAAACTTACTATGTAGCTGAGGATGACCTTGAACTCGGGGTCCTCCTGTCTCTACCCTCTGGGAGCTAGGATTATAGGCATCACTGCACCCAGTTTCATGCAGTGATGAAGACTGAACCCAAGGCTCTACATACTCAACAAGCACTGTCTACTGAGCTGCTTCCCCAGTGCCTCAAAGTTTGAAACAATTTTCCAAGCTAAAAAAAAAAAAAGAACTTTCTTTTAAAAAGGAGTTATGTGAACAAATAAGCACAGAAGATAAGACCCTGAGGACGCAGCCTCTGGGCAATCCTTTTCTCTGGGGCCTCATGTCACAGTTCACAATGCTAACTGTACGAAGGGGTGCTACCGAGCACTTACTATGTGCCACCTCTTATTCTAAGTGTTTGGAATGGGTTAAAACTCAACACAAAAGAGGTAAGTACAAAGATTCTTATTTGGAGGAGACTAACAGGGAAGTTGTCCAGGGCTGTGAGCCTAAGACCAAGAACAACTAAGCTCAGCAAGTCTGGCTCCAGAGCCTAAAGCTACCACCCAATCAGTGACTGCTGGTTACTGCTCTCCAGAACTAATGCAGCAGCAAAGGCTTCCTCTAGCTTCTGCTTCCGCTCTGTCAGAGGGCAGTGCATGACAGGAAGTCAGCTCAACTAATTCAGTTCAAAAAACAATTTGCAAAATAAGGTGATGCCAGCGGGGGCCAAAAGCTAACACAATGCCTTTGAAAGCAGACTGGCTATTTCCCAACAGAGGGAAGAAATTCTCAAGTTTGATTAAAATGTTACTGTGGTAACCAGACAGAGGGAATTGTGTATACTTGAAGTCCTCAAATCTTCATTGTACCACAGTCAGCTCTGCATAAAGACAAGAAGGGAAAGGATGGCAGAATCTCACACAAATCAGTAATCCCTACTCTGGAGGAGACAATATCAAACCATCAGAGAAAATAACATGGATAGAGTGGCTGGATTAGCATAGACAACAATACAGGTATCCTGAAAAAGTCTACATCAGGCACCTGGCCCTGTCAATTCCCACAGGCTGCCAGCACTCACCGCAAAGCAGCCAATCACATCGTTCTCTGCAAATTTGTCTCCGTAGTTTTCAAAGCGGCTATTGGTAGACTTCTTCCCTGTGCCTCCATAACCATAGGAAAAAGGCTCTTCACCTGAGGGAAGGCACAGGCAGGTTAAATCTCTGATGGACACAACACCTTCACAGCTGCCACAGTCATTGCCCTTTACTATTTTGAGACAGTCTCACAGTATAACCTGACTGTCCTGGAACTAACTCTGTAGGCCACAGAAGTCCACCTGCCTCTGCCTCCTGAGTGCTGGGATTAAAGGTGTATGACACCATGTCTGGCCACTACCACCATTTTAAAACTAAGACAAAGATAAAATGAGATGACCAATTCTTTTTTTTTTTTCCCCTCAAATTAAGTATTGCAGGATGCCCAGGCTGGCCTCACACTCTCAATCCTCCTGGATAGCCAGGACTTAGTTTATCTCTGCACCTGGCTCTGACCTATGATTCTTTTGTTTTGTTTTGTTGAGATTGGGTCTCATGTAGCCCCAGCTTGACTCAAACTCATTATGGAGTCAGGTCTGTCCTCAAACTCTGATCCTTCTGCTTCCACACCCCAAAAGCTGAGATTTCAAGTGTGCGCCACCACTCCTGAACTGATTCTTTTTTTTTTTTTTTTTTTGGTTTTTCGAGACAGGGTTTCTCTGTGTAGCTTTGCGCCTTTCCTGGAACTCACTTGGTAGACCAGGCTGGCCTCGAACTCACAGAGATCCGCCTGGCTCTGCCTCCCGAGTGCTGGGATTAAAGGCGTGCGCCACCACCGCCCGGCCTGAACTGATTCTTTTACAGACTTTTAAACATTATTTTTACCCATGTATATGTGTGTGTGCACCTGCCTGCATTTATGTGTACCATGTGGGTCCAGGTGCCTGGAGGTGGTGTTATAGGTGGTTGTGAGCTTCCTGATATAGGGGCTGGGAACCAAACCTAGGTCCTCTGTAAGAGCAACAAGCACTGCACCACCGCCGCCGCATGCCCGCCGCATGCCCCCCCACCTCCCCACCCCCCACCCCGTTTCTCTGTCCTGGAACTCGCTCTGTAAACCAGGCTAGCCTCGAACTCAAAAGATCAGCCTGCCTCTGTCTCCCGAATGCTGTGATTAAAGGCAGGCTCCATCACCTCTAGGCTTACACTCTTCTTTTTGTTAAGGATGCAAATAATTTTTTTTAAAAAAAGATTTTTTTTGGACGGATGGAGGGGGTTTGAGACAGGGTTTCTCTGTGTAGCTCTGGCTGTCCTGGAACTCACTCTGTAGACCAGGCTGTCCTCGAACTCCGAGATTTGCCTGCCTCTGCCTCCTGAGTGCTGGGACTAAAGGCATGCGATACTACCACCATCTGACTCAGATTTATTCATTTTTACAGGCATGGATGTTTTGCCTACATGTATGTCTATATAAGGGTGCCAGATGGAATTAGGAGTTACAGACAGTGTGAGCCAACATGTGGTGCTAGCAATTGAACCTGGGTCCTCTAGAAGAGCAGCCAGTGCTCTTAACTGCTAAGCCATCTCTCCAGTCCCTCTACCTATGATTCGTAAATAAAGAATGCTGCTACATATAAAAATAAAAAAATAGCAGTTGTTATTATTATGTATGAATGGGCATGTACAGGGAGATCAGGTGACAATCTTGCAGAGTCAGTTTTCTTCTTCCATTTTTACATGGGTCCCAAGGACTGAACACAGGTCTTCAGGCTTCTGTACCAAGTGCTCTTACTGGTTGAGCCATCTCAGCAGCCCTTATAGCCCTTAACTTGATAGATCTTGCTGTGTGTGTGTGTGTGTGTGTGTGTGTGTGTGTGTGGTGTTGAGGATTAACCTAACATCCCTACTTTTAAGGATTTGTCTAAAGTTGTCAAGTAATTACAAGAACAGGAATTCAAGCAAAAAGATGCAAATAATTTAAATGAGCTACAAAAGGAAACCCGTTAAATAAATACAATAGGGTCGGGATGTAGCTCAGTGGTAAGAGTTTTTGTGAGGCCCTGGGCTCATCTCCCAGCACCCACTACAGAACAAAAAAATAAAAAGTTATAAAATAGAAAATTAGGCATTGGCTAAGAAACCATACTTATTTTCAATATTTGGCCCATTACATATTAGAAGAAACTAGACTATATAAACTTCATAGCATGACCCAGTTTGAGTGCGTATAAAAACCACCAAAAGGAACGTCCAGAAAATTGCAGATTGTTACCGAGCCCCAGCACCTTATGAAAATTCAATCTCTCAGCAAGCAGCTCCTGCTTCTCTGCCAGTGAACCTCACTGTCTCAGCTGCTTCTGCTTTTACTCTAGGTTCTACTCTGGACAGAAAGTTCATAAAAAACTTAGCAGGCCTAAGAATTTATTTCAGTATGGTGGAAACAGTTCTCTGAATTTACTCTGAAAGAGCCGCTCTGTGACAAGTCCTCGAGTCCAGCAGTGACACACGAGCATCAGCCGCACCCTTCTCCAGTCCAGGGTAGACGTTCTCAGTCCAATACTGGGAAGAGCAGTTTAGGAGCCCCGAGAATCCAGGGGCAGGGTGATCACTCTATACTGAGGACTGCCTGGCTGACCTTCTTACCTAGCTGCGTGCTGCAAGAGTCCAAGGACCAACCAATACGGACAACGTGGGGGTCGGGCTCTGTAGATGGAAGGTGCTTCACGGAGATTTCCTCATTGATCTGAGGACAGAACACAAGAAGGCTCAGGATTGTCTCAAAGCTGCTGGATTATCAGGCAAAGTAGGAGGTAAGTGTATCAGGCAATAAACAGTGATGGTGCTTTATGCCTGTAATCTCAGCACTTAGGAGGCAGAGGCAGGAGGACGGCCACAAACTCAAGTCCAGCTTGAGTACACAGTGAGGGGTGAGGCCAGCCTGGGCCAATGAGATCCTGCCTAGATAAGACAGACAGACTTAAAAAGAGAACTAAAACAAACAACCTGGTTGCTGGAAGAGGAACTCATGCAGCTCCCAAGAGCCTGTTGTGATGACAGGGACTCTTACGGTGCCACAGAGAGTGCTTCCTTCCAAACACCCTGCCCCTCCTTTTCAGTTTTAATACTTGCTGCAGGGGAAATAAACTTCCACTGGACAAAGCACTGGACAAAGCACAGCACAGCACTGAGGCTGTGCGCTGGATCCCCAGCATCATAAAAACAAGACAGTAAGTGCACACACCTTGTAACCATGCACCTCTAGATCATCCCTAGGTCTTGGGTGCCCAAGTATGTACAGTGTGGGTTTGGAAGGACACTGAGTGCAACAATTTTCAATAAAAGCCAGGAAGAAAAACAACAATAAGGAACCAGGTACATTATGGTCCAATGAAGCCACAAAACCAATTAAAAAGATGAGGCAGGGCTAAGGTAAGAGTATATAAAAACATCCAAGACACAATAGCAAGTAAGAGAAGCAAGGAAACAATAGCACACTTGTTTTGTTCTGTTTTGAGACAGGATCTCTCTGTGAAACAGTCCTGGATCTCACTTTGTAGACCACACTACCAACAGCACACTTAACATCCCTGTTGCCCTTCTCTCCCTCTAAACTCCCTTTAAAGGGAAGGAATAGGGTGAGAGCACAGAAGCATGTCTACTTTTAATTCCATACTCTGTGCTACCTAATTACATCACAGTGGCTACCTGGCATCCCTATCTACCAGAACTAGTCTATAGCTTAGAAAGATACCACATTCCACTGACTTGCAGACATTTTTCATATCTCTCTGTGAAGGAACAGTTCATCTTACAATCCACAGAAGAAAGCCATGTAGTTTGACAGTATTTCTTTTAACTGGCACATTAAATAACGTGTCAGTCAGTAAACTAAACCTGTCTCAGCTGCACCTCTAGCCTGGGCTATCAGAGTGCTTATTCATGGTAACAATGTGAGGATTGATGGAGATAATCCACACAAAGACCCCAGGACTGACATTGTGTGTGAAGGGCTCTACAGATACTATCATAAATAAGTTTGGATATAAAAATACACAATTTTTTTCTCCAGTGCTAAGGGTGGAAGTCATTTTACAAACATCACCATTACTGTTTGGCTTTGTACTACCTGATGCAAATCCCACCATAGAAAAGAATGATTGTCTACCTTTTCTAAGTCAGTGAGGCTGTCTGTGATAGTTCATCATATTTTTGTTTGCTTGGGCATTGTCTAAGCTCAATCTAGTATCTTGCAGTCACGGCTCTGATGAAGGTGGCTGGTGACAGGCTACTCCAGAGGACAGACCTGCTTTGTCTTGTCTATCTTTCCCACTCACCTTCATTTCAAAACATACACGCCCCCTTCTGACCCCATAGCTGGCACGAGCTCCTGACCACAGGTACGCAAAGCCCTCGATCGTCAGCGGATAGCCACTACTCCGGTCTCGGGCCACTTTGAAGTGCAGGTCACAGTTATCTGTGGAGGAAAACCCCAGAAAATTGACTGTTGTTTGGGATTCAAGGATAGGCTTTAGGAAGTCCCTCAGAAATTGTAGTAATTACCTTTGAAGGGAATGTGTCACAGCCTAAGGAGAGTGTCAACAACCTCACAAATTCAAACTGAGATTCTAAGAGATTGAGGTTTACTCCCAGCACCATACACGTTGCTAGCTGTGGTATGAACATTTGACCTGAACCACACCTGCCCTCCAGGTGTAGCACAGGTGGTCACGTCCCATCTCATACATAGTGCCAACTCTGTAAAAGCCAGTCACAACTTCAGGGAATCCTTTCCTGACCAGCTTGCCCCCAAGGTGCTCTCATTTCTTGGCAGGCTGAACACTACTGCCAACACATCAGCATTTAATCATGTGCTACCCTGTGGACCACTGCTACCCAACACTTTTAAAAATGGTTAGTTGTCTTTGATAGCTTGTGAGGGAAGAGAATGTCTATGTCTTTATCCCTCTCCAAAATACAAAGCCAGCAGCACTCTATAAATATGAGCTACGTAATGAAACACCTGTGTTGATAAAGTACATTGTTCTTAGAGCCGAGTAGGCTGCTGGATATATGTGAAAACAGACTCACTGGCTCTACCATGTATTGACTTCGTGGCCCAATCCCTCCATAATCATCTCTCAGAGTGTCAGATGCATAGTCAAGGTGAAAGCCACTTAGTGAAAGCACTGGAGGACAAAGTGGCATTGGTTTCACTCGGAACGTGAGCAGCTGATGGAAACTGGCAAGTCAGTTATCAAAGAGCTAAGTTTCCCTAGCAGCACTCAGATTCCTGATTAGAGACAAACCCCTTGTGCACACAGGGTGGTAAAGGGTTTTCATACTCCTTTTGGGACCTTATCCCCGGAGTCTCGCTGGACATCCAGAAGGCCACATTGCTCCTCTTTTTGAAGAAGCAGGGAGAAGTAGAACAGCTTGCTTAGGACCCATCAGCTACACTTAGGAGTAGGCCTGACTCCACACTAATACCATGGTCTAGAGCTGTGCTGGGGCTCATGGATGGAACGGTGGCTCTGGATGGTGCTAGAAAGGGATGATGGAGATCCAAAGATGGCCTTGCAACACAGACTGTAAGAGGGTAGCATCAGATGGGCACTTTCAGGACTCACATGTGTCAATGGCAACAAGAGTGTCATCAAAGTCATCTTCATCCTCTTCAGCAGGAGGCTGAGGAGAACGACCCCTGTGTTGGAAAGAGGGGTAAGTCATGAAATAGTTGGAGATATATGAATAAAATTTTTGCTGAGATTTACAAGTGGCTCACAACTACTTTCTGGATCACCATTTCTTCCCAGGTGCTACCAGATACGTGCCGAGGGCAGTGAGTATGAACTCCCAACCTAAGAAAAGGACAAAGGACTGCTCTGTATAAAGAAGGGCAGCAGAATCAATCATTCAAGGAGCCTTTTCAGATCTTTCTCTCACACCGTAAGATTCTAACCCATACTCTGCACTGTGTGAACTGCTGCCCTCACTGAGTATTGCTGAGGGGAGGCTACAGTACTCAAGCTGGGACAGGAAGAGCAATGAAAGGCAAGGGCCTGGACGTAATTACAATGTACCCATAGATCAGGCTTCTTATAATCCTGCATCTGAAAGGATATGGGATGACCCACTTTTTCCAGCCTTTCGCTCTCTTTAAAGTGTCCTTAATCATGAACATGTCATCTTTCTATAACATAAAAAAAGGTATTTTGTTAACACACTGGAGTTCTGCTGTACAGGAGCAACAAAGAGGAGAAGAGAAGGCTGAGCCCAACACTCAGCACTCTGCTTGGATCTGCTGACACTCTTCACAGCAGGAGTCCTTCTAGGGAAGCACCATCCAGCCCTGCCAGGCCAGGCTAGTCTCTTTATTTACTTAAAGACAGGGGCTCACAACCTAGCCCTGGCAGGCTTGGAACTCACAGAGATCCACCTGCCTTACGAATGCTAGGATTAAAGTTATTGTACCACTATGCCAGGCTCATGGCATCTTATGTCTACCCTAGCAAGCTTTCCCTGACAGCTCCAAATTAGAGCTAATGTCCGCCTCTGCTCTTCATCAGCTAGTAGCTCTGGTCTAATCCATTCCATGTTGGTTCCTTGTCCTAATTTCAATTACAGTTCAGGAGATCCATGCCAGTTCTTTTCTTTGGCCATGATGGGGGTGGAGCCCAGAGCTTAACACGTGCTGGGCAAGAGTCCTACTACTGAATTATATCAGCACCCGTCCCAGCTTCCCTGCCCTCCCACCTTTCTTAAATAAGCTAGTTAGAGGTGGACTTCTCCAGAAAGGAAATCAAATGTGTCAGGTGACTAAACTAGACAAGCAGTCATTCCTAGACTCCACGACAGAAAAGGCTTCACACAGGAGCCAAGAGGGTAGCAGGGAGGGGGTAGGACAGGACCTGGAGGGAAAGGAAGGGGAGGGCTTGTTCCAAAGGAAAATGGCCAGAGAAAAGATCACACCTTCTTGTGAGCTCCCAAAACTCACATCTTTGGCTGCTCACCCTGAGTCTGTGGTTTACTTGTAACAGTCTACCTCCAACCCGATATTAGAAAAGCAGAAGGCAGCCAGGCAGTGGTGGCACACGCCTTTAATCCCAGCACTCGGAAGGCAGAGCCAGGCTGATCTCTGTGAGTTCGAGGCCAGCCTGGTCTACAGAGCGAGATCCAAGACATGCACCAAAACGACACAAAGAAACCCTATCTCGGAGAAAAAGAAAAAAAAAAGGAAAGCAGCAGAAGGCAAGTCCACTGTCCAAAATGTTTCTATAGCCTCAGTATCTAGTCCCAGGAAGGGATCTCATGAATACTGACTGGATGAGGGGTAGGCAAGAGGAGGGTTGTGCTGGGGTCACACAATAAGGTCAGGAAATAGCTTTCAAATTAAGGGATACAGAGTGGCCAATAAGAACTGGACACTAGCCAGGAATGGAGGCTGAGGCAAGAGAATCTTTGTGAGTCTGAGGCTAGCCTGGTTGACATTAAGTTTCAGGCCAGTCAGAATTTACATAGTGAGAACTTGTCTATTGAAAAAAAAAAAAAGGACACTGAGTAGCTGCAGAAGCAGTAAGGGGAAGGGCTAAAAAGACATCTAGGTAAAACTCTAAGGTGTCTGGAATTTGCTCTGCAGGTAATAACCAGAGTGGAGCGGGAGGAAGGATCAAAGCATAGGAAGTTCAATCTGCCAGCCAGCAAAGGAAGGAATACCAGGGAGAGAGAGCTCTGCTCAGTCCCACTCAGTGAGTGAACCAATGACAAGAGTGGCTGTTGTCTCATGTACCCACCTCCGGTCCTCCCGGTGCTCAAAGTACCCACGGCCCCGATTCTCTTCAAAAGGCCTCTTTCGACTCTGGAATTGTTGTCTGTCTGGCTTGAGCTGTGAGGCTTCAGGGGGGAGGAAGCTAGGTGGTGCTTCCTGCTTCATTTCTGTCTTCAGTTCCACTGTCAGGATGAATCAGGATGGTCAAGACACTTGGAAAACCCTCCGATTACTACGTCTCCAATCTCTTTTACCCAAGATGATGCTGGCAGGCTTGTGACTACAGTAAAGGGCTGTGCTCCAGAGGCCTACTGAGTGAGCCAAGGAGGCCAGGATGATGTAAGGCTGGATGGGTGACAGTCTACTAGCCAGGTAACACTCGGGCCTTCAACACTAAAAAGGACAAGATCCCTCAGATGACCCGAAGGTAGAAAGAACAATAGTTTTTGGCTAATGTTCTGAAGGTTCATAAATGCTGACTCAAAAGTGACTACCTTGGCCTACACCAAAAGGGAGTGAGACCTAAGAGCCTGCGAAGATCCTGTAAACTCTGAGAAGCAAGAGTTAAAGTGTCTCTTCCCAGAGAATTTGTGTGCCTCATTCTTACAGAGCTTCTTTCTGACAAAGCAAAGGCAGAAGGTGGACTCAGCAGAGTACTATGGATCTATAGCAAACTCTACTGGCTTCAGTCACTTTCTACAAAGCTCAATCAACTGAGTGGGAAGGTCAGTCGTTCAGCTCTTCTTGAAGCCTCATTAAATCACACCAAGACGTCAAGGTGGGATGATAACATTTGGAAAGCCCCAGACAGATCCCATGAATTGATGGCTAACAAAGAACAAGCTATGGATTCATAGGGCCTTACTTTTGAGAGGGTGCTGAAGGGGCACCACCTACCTACTGCTGATGTTCATCCCAGCACTCTGTTCAAGTCACTCCCTAGCTTTGGCACATGGACTCAATCTCCTAGTCAATGTTCCTGGTTCTCAAGGGCAGAAATTAGGTTCAGTTTTTTTTTTTTTTTTTTTTTTTTTTTGATGACTGCCTCCATGGCTTAAGCATAAACTAGACTCAGAGGCCACTGGTGGTTGTTAACAGCACTGGGGGTTGTAAAACTAGCTCCTTGGGCCAAATGACCCCACAAGTCCCACAGAGCCTGTGGTGGTTTGAATAGGAATGGCCCCCATAGAGTCATGTGTTTGAATGCTTAACCTATAAGGAATGGCACTATTAGGGGGTTGGGCCTCGTTGGAAGAAGTGTGTGTGTGTGTGTGTGTGTGTGTGTGTGTGTGTGTGTGTGTGTGTGTGGTGGGGGTTCTGAAGTCCCAGATGCTCAAGCTCAGTGGCTCAATCTTTTCCCGAGGCCTGCCTATCTGGATGTAGAACTCGCAGCTCCTTCTCCAGCACCATGCCTGCATGCAAACAGCCATGTCCCGCCATGACAATGGACTAAACCACTTAACTGTAAGCCAGCCCAATTAAATGTGTTCCTTTCTAAGAGTTGCTGTGGTCACTGTGTCTCTTCACAGCAATAGAAGCCCTAAGACAGAGCCTGACACAAATCTATAGATTAACCTACATTCTTTAATGTCCCTAGTCACTCCTACCCCCACCCTATACAAGTACCTACCAGGGGCTTTTTCTTTGTGGATGAAGCAGAATGGAATTTGATAGGATCACTAGATTCACTAGAAAAGGCACTGGAGTTAGCTATGGTGATTCCTAAACAGTCAGACTTTCATGGGAGAAATACAATTCATGTACCAAGAACATTGGTTTGAGCTGGTTTCTTGGGTTTTAGCTTTGCCATCAGACCAGTCACCTCCTCTCATAAACGGGGGAGAAGCTAGGTGGATCCTATCTGCCTCCCTGCTTATTATGGAAAACAATGTTCTGCAATAATATAGTACATGTTTTAGAAGTGCAGAGTTTAAATACACAATATCAGGTTATTTCAATCTAGGACTTCTCAGAGCCTTTAATGAACATAATAAATCTCCATGTGGCAATACAGCTATGCTGCATTTTTCTATATAGCTGTCTGGCTAAGGAACCCCTTTCCAATGAGTAGTCTCCTGAAGTGGTATTCTTCAGAACACAGCGAGCACCACATTGGATTCAGAAAGCTGTTTCTGGCTCCCACATTGCATGACTCTAAGGCTCAAGCAGCAGCCCCCATGTCTAAACCCTCTAGGGCACTAACACCTGAAAAGATACCAGGAAGCCAGACTTGAGTTATTTTCTTCAAAACCAAACAGAACTGAGAGAGAAATGGAGGCAGAAAGACCAGGAGTACAAAGCCAGTCCCAACTCCTTTTGCAGTTTAAGGTAGCTTGGACAACCTAGTAAGGATGGTATCTCAAAAATAAACCAAACCAAGAACAAAACCCTCAACTCCAAACAGAACAAAACCAAAATCCCAACCCAAATAAAACCTTGCCAGAAGGACAAAGGCCAGAAGAGAAAGACACAAGGTCTTACTTGGATTCTGTTTCCTTCAAGAAAGAAAGTGTGGGAACCTTCTTTCCTACCTGGGCGATAGGCCTGCTGCTGTGGCTCCATGTCTAATGGTCTCCTGTCATAGCCTGACTCGTTTTCTTGCTTGATGACCGGCGTCTCATAGAATTGGTTCTGCCTGGTAATATTGTCCATGACATCTTAAGGTTAAAAAAAAAAAAAAATCAGTTAGATGAATACATTTG
This sequence comes from Peromyscus leucopus, assembly GCF_004664715.2. Taxonomy (NCBI): domain Eukaryota; kingdom Metazoa; phylum Chordata; class Mammalia; order Rodentia; family Cricetidae; genus Peromyscus; species Peromyscus leucopus. The sequence continues at coordinate 169,448,245 of NC_051063.1, read as the reverse complement.
AAAGGAGTCTTGTAACTAAGACATCATCCTTACTGGGGTGAATCAGACTGTCAGAAGGCAAAGAATAACACCTTCAGATGGAAATCTATTTAGGCAAGGGGGTGTTTCCAGATGCCTATGGGTATGTACTTTGTATCTCAAAAGTCTACAAACATATCTGCAATTGTGCTCTATAGAAACTGAATGCGTTAAACCAACTGAGGAAGAAGTTCGTCCGTTAAGTAGCCTCAAGGGTGGGAACCACTCTAAGATGTACCAGGCACTTCACTGAGCAGCTAATACTGATCTCTACTTGAAGGTGTATTGCTCAGAGTTTACTTCAGGGCCCAGTCTTCAAAACTTAGAGCACAAACCAACCCTCTCACTTGTCCCATCCATCTGTGACTTGACCACTCTTGACTGCCCCTGTCTTTTGCTGTACATGTATCTCCAGCACAGTCAACACAATGTACAAACCTCTAGAATCATGGTAATCGCCTCCAGGCTCACTAGGAATAGGTCACCAAATAGGTAGAGTTAGAAGTGGTTAGGAAACGTGTTCTATCGGTCCAGGTGAGGAATAGTAACTACTTATGAAATGTATGCCGTACATCAGACCCTGAGATACTGGTGAGTATGAACTTGCCCCACTGAAGCATCCAGTTTAGGGAGACAGACACACATTAACAGACATTTATAGTACAAAATTATGTATTGACTGTCTGTGAAGCACCAAGAGCTGAGAACGGGATCCAGGAAGGAAGAGATGAGCCTCAACTCAAAGGCTCCAGTCAAAGGCTCAGTGATGTAGATAGAGAACATTCCTGGGGAAGGACACCATCCCCTGTGAGAAGCTTAGAAATAGAACTACAACAGAAACAAAGTAAGAGAGAACTTGATGAACTTCGGATGGGCAGCACGCAGCTCCCTGTCCCTGGGGTAAGTGTGCTGATGGGTGCCTCCAGAGCCCTGTTAGAAGCTGTGCCAGGAGCAGCGAGGCAGAGCCACAGGAAAGGATAGACTATTCTGCCACTTGTTAACTGATTGGACTCTTTCTCAGAGGACAAATACATCTGGGCACAAACTAGGTGCAGCCCAAAGGGAGGAAAGCCAGAAGTGTCTGTTTACCAAGGATGAAGGAAGTGCTGGAGAGGGACCTAAAGGGGGCTTAAAGCATTTTGTCGTAGATATGTTGGGGGGGGGGGCACATGACACGACAGGGGACAGAATATCTCCTTAATTGGAACACAAGGTCTCCTCAAACCATTCTGCTTTCTCCAGAGCCTCAGGACAGTGTTTTCCCCAGAAAGCCCATGTCGTCTCTCCTAGCAGACTGGGCTAGGAAGATATGATTCTGGGATCCTTTTCTACTGTCTACAACATTCCCATAACAATAGGCAACCTTTGTGTGAAGTCCCTCAGACATAAGATCTCACTACTGACAACTCTGGGAGGACACTCCCCCCCACTCCCACCCCCAGAGTTGAGGACCGAACCCAGGGCCTTGTGCTTGCTAGGCAAATGCTCTACCACTGAGCTAAATCCCCAACCACTGAGAGGACACTTTTATCATTCCCATTTTACAAGGAGACCAGGCTCAGAGGGTAAATGATTTGTTTAACTCCAAAAAAACCTGCCTGAGTCTACAGTTTGGATTATCAACTCACTTTCCCAAGACCCTTCTGGAAGAAGCAAGGTTAGTTAGGGCTGCACCCTTGCTGCTCCTTCATGAGTCGCTCTTGCCAGGGTTCCTCAGCTCTAGACACATTCACAGTGGCCACTCCTCCCTTCTTCCCAGGGAACTGACCACCTGCCTGCACACGGGTAATCCTGCACAAGTAGACCCAGGGCGGTCCCTCCACAGGTTCCCACCTCTCATGAACAAGTGAGTACTGGATACCAATCCCAAGGCTCCTTTAAGGCCTCATTTTTCTCTCTCATGTTTAGTCCCAAGTCTCACAGTGATTTCTTCTCAGAGAAACACTCTAAGCCTTGGATGCCTTGGTGTCTAATTCCAGGTTCCCTCTCATACCAGGGTCTCCTTTACTCACAGGATGGCAGTTCCACTCTAATCCTAACTCTTAGAGACACATTTCCTGGATGATCAAGTTCCCCCATGTCCCCTGAGCACACAAGTCACTGTTTCTGGGGACTCAGGAGCACTCTCTTGTGGAGGAATACTCCCTCAGCTCCAATATGAGGCCTCCAGCCAAATCAACAGGTTTCCTTTCTTCTTCAAATCCTCCATGCTTCCCTCCCCCACATTTGCTAGCTGCATACTCCCTATGGGACACAAAAGTTTGCCCACCACACAACACAGTTCATCCACTTGCTACCAACTTATTCTCCCCAACTCCAGTTATCCCTGTTTTGAAAACTACCCATAGCTGACAATGCAAGGCCATTCAGCAGGAGCCACGGGGTGTTGTCTTAAGAGCCTTCCCAATTCTAGACCCCCTAGCTCTTTTGTCCATTAAAACATACTGTCTTTCCTTGCCACCAATGCTCTTGTGCCTCCTCTAGAAGCCAACTAGATAACACAGATCTCCCAGTACCAAATATCCAAGTCGTGCCTGTCCTCAAGGTTGGACCAGTAACTGAAATGCAGGAGTTGGTTGTGGGGGGGGGGAGGGGAACACGGGACAACCCAATCTTTTGCTGGTTTTTCATTATTACCTGACAGCTCACCGGCCAAGCATCGAAGCGCTTGGCCCATCTCCCCAGCCCGGACACCAGCAGCTCTACAGCACCATTCCACCCCCAGCACTAAGCAGATCTCCCGTATCTCATCCGACCGCAAAATCGGAGATCCCCTATCCTCAAAATTCTCCCAGTCCTGCACCGTTGGCTACTCTGCCCTACCTGGAAATCCGGCTTTTGAGATCCAGCCCAAACGGTGGGCTGGCACGGCCACCCAAGATGCCAACTCAAAGCCCAGCTAGAATCACCATTTTCCAAGACCCTCGGCGAGATACCCCTTCCCCTTAAAGCTTCTAGTTCTTCCGACTCTCCTGCTCCAACAAAACAAAAAATTAAAAAAAAAAAACAAAAACAGTTTCCGGTCTCCCAGTCTCAGGATGTGGATTCCTCCCCACTCGCTCGCTCGTACCTATAGTCGCCTTAGAAAAGAAAGAAAAAAAAAAAAATCTACCCCCACCCCCAGGGTTTTCCCTGCACCGAAGGCCTGGATCCGCCCTCAGGCTGCCCCGAGGCCCTGTCCGCAGATCCTTTACAGCGGCAGGTGGCGGATCGCAGGCTCCTCGGACCATCTCCTGGATCTCTAGAGTGGACGTCCCGCGTCCCACAGCCCGTCCGCGGCCCGGACTCCAAGCTCCCCGGCCCCCCGCCCCGCGCACTCTCACAATGTCCGTCCGGCCCCGAGTAGCCGCCGGGCTCCGGGTGCGGCTGCAGCCCGGGCGGCGGTGGCTGCGCGGTCCCCTCCAGCTCGGAGCCCCCCTCGGTCTCGACCTCCTCGTTGTTGTGCTCAGGTAACCCTGGTTCGTCTTCGGTCTCGAGCTCCCGCTCTTCTTCGGGCTCCTCGGCCTCCAACGCAGCCAGCAGCCGCTCTGCAAGCTCGGCCTTGAGGCCGCGAGTGTCCAGGCCGCGGCGCTGCAGCTCCTCGCGAAGTTCGTTCACCTTCAGACGGCGCACATCCATGGCCCGGGCCCCCGGGGCGGCCCCCGAGCCTGGCCCGGCCTCCCAGGGCTCTGTCCCCCCTAAACCTCGCCTGTCAGGAGGCGAAGGGGGAAAGGGGGGGGCCACTCCAATGGCGGCGGCGGCTCAAAATGGCCGCCGCCGCCGCCTCCTCCCCCTTGCCCGTACCCGTACGCTGGAACACGGGTGTCAATTGGTCAGCGCACAGGGCAACGGGCGCAGGCCCGGAGACTAAGCCAATCACAGCGTGGCTTTCAAAAGAACGGCGATAAGAGGGTGCAGGCGCTGCCGAAGAGGAAGCGTTAGCCTACGTCGAAGTCGCGGCCAAAGTGGAGGGCGGGAAAAGGCGAGGGGCGGAGCGAGCACTGATTGGGCGACGCCCGCGCGCCTGCAGCGGTACGGTCGAATGAAGGGAAGCGGGTGGGGAATTGGAGCAATTAGCAGTGAGGTCTCAGAGCGATCTCCCAGTCTCTCCGAGCCGCCTTTGGCTCGGACTCGCTGTAAAACACGTTCTGACTGGTCGAGCTCTCCCGCCCCTCGCGGAGTCCGAGCGGGTAAAGTCACTACAACCAATCAAGTGTGGTGAGAAGGGCCAGCCAACCCTAGTCTTTCCTGTTGCCGCTCGGAAGCCGGAAGGAGATTAATTCACGGAGAGCCCGCCCCTTGCCGTTAGGGCGGTTTCAAAACAACCTGCCGGCCAATCGCAGTTACTCTTACATTTCCCCACAGCCATAGCCTGGGCGCTTTAGGAACAGCTAACTAGATTGGCCATTCTTGAGAGGCTTGCCTAGCAAAGTTCGCCGTACAGGAATGTTTAATACAGAATAGAGATTAAGAGGACATGTTACTCATCGTCTTTTACAAAACCAGGTGCTTTTATGAGAAATTAAAAAAAAAAAACTGGTTCTGGAGAGCGCTGAAGGGTTGAGAGCGAGGGTCAGGCTAACAACGGGAGAAAAGTTGTGCGGTCACCCGCGCCCCTCCCTTTGGTAGTACATCTCTCAAGGCGCTTTCTCTATGGTTGCAAGGACAGGCCGCTCTACACGCGACCATAGAGCAGAAGTTTGCGGCTCTCCATCTCGAATCCGCTAACTGTTCCTTCAGTCTTGCTGTTTGATGTCTATACTAGCCACTTCGAACATGAGGACCCGTCATTATGCCTCGTGTTAATCCGTACACCTGTCGCCCCTAGCTCAGAAGACAAAAATTTAGTGAAATGACACCTTCGAAACGCACAATGCAAAACGTCCACTATCAACCAATCCCTAGCCTTACGCTCAACAAAAGCCACACTCCCCGCTTAGATAAAGGCAAGCATCGCGCGATAAACGAATAGGCGTAACACGCCGAGAGCATCATTTCAGGTTAAGACATCAAACGGCAGTGTAGGTGTGGCACAAGCAAGAAGCATCGCACGACAAAGCTCCACTGGGACAGTTGACGCTACAAACTTACACCACAGCAACCTAGACACACAACACCCACTCAGCAGCGGGACAGACACTCACGTGGGCCCGGAGGTTCCAGTCCAGACACCCCGCCCCTTGCCCACGTCCGACTTCCTCTCTCCTCCCAGCAACTACAACGATTTGTTTAAAAAAAAAAAAAAAAAAAAAAAACTTTATGGGCCGGATTGAACTGTATCCAGTTTTCGGCAGCCACCACTGGGGGGCGACCGGGTGCCGCCTAGGGTTTTTATGTCTGCAGTCCGACACACCCAGGAACAACTGAAGACCCAGAGATTGGCCTTGGCTGGCAAGGAGTTCTTTTGTGCATTCATGTATCAAGGTGTTCTGGTCCAATCCTTGTCAATCTGAATGTTTGACTGTGTGGGAATCTTTTGTGCTAGTACTCCATAGGTCTGGGCATGTTAGTTCTTTATTGAGACAGGGTCTCATGTAGCCCAGGCTGACCTGGATCTATGTAATCAGGGATGAGCTTGAACTCTTGAGCTTCCTGCTTACAACTCTCAAGTGCTGGGAATGCAGTCACACATCTGATTCTCAAGTGTGCCTAATGCTGTTCTGTGTCTCAGTTACTAAAGGTTTTTCCTATTGCTGGTGAGTACCAGCCTGTTGATGTTTGCAGATTTGCCAGTGTGAGTTAATGTGTTTCTGTTACTGTGTCTGAATAACTATGTCTTTGTATTCGTGGCTAGGTGTACCTGTGCAAATTTAGTTATTTACATGTCTGTTACTTTGGAGCATGTGTGTAAGACCCTGTGGGGACCTCAATCTCTCTGTCTCCATATGTACTTACATATGTGTGTATTCACATGTGTATATTCCTCAGGGCTTTCTGAGAGCCTACCTTTCCTCAGTTGTATCTATTTGTCTATGTGCATGGTTAATGTTTACCATCACTAATGAAGAAAACATTCCCAAGTCCATTAAACCCTTATTACTTTTTTTTTCTTATTGAGGTAGGGTCTCTCTGTAAGCCATGATGGCCTACAACTAATTCTCCATCCTTTTGCCTCTCAGGTGTTAGGATTACAGGCCTGAACTTCTACACACAGCAGCCCTTCATTTTACAATGGGGAAATGGAATCTCCAGGGAGAGGGGCCATATCGCAGCTGAATGGACACAGGAGACAGAACAGTGATTGACAAACATTTTATGTGATTTGAGCCTCTCTGGAGGCACCAGAGCCCACACTTCACACAGGGATAAGGGACTGGCTCAAGGGGCAACATGGCCCATTAGGAGGGGAGGAAGGTCCCTCCCTTGGAGGAAAGGCATTCCCAATGCATTGCACAGGCTTGAGGTGGGGTACACCCCACCTGAGAAGAGGAAGCATAGGTGGCTAAGGAGGGAAAGGCTTACAGAAGAATGCTACAAGGTCCCAACCTTGGAATCGTACCTAATATTCTAGACCTGTGGACCTTTCAAATCTCAGAACACTGGATTCCTAAGTTACAGTGCTTAGAGCTTTAATATTTTTAGAAACATGTATTCTCGGGTCTTTAATTAAGTGCTAGAAAGGCAGGAAGCAGCACAGAACTCAGAGGTGTCCAGCATTAGAAATGGTTAGAACTTTGGTGTCTAGTTAGTCACAATTAACTGTGAGCCTCTTAGGACCCCGAGTCTTGGACCCACAGTATCTTACAGTGCCTGAGATCAAGAGCAGGCCAACATTAAAATTTAACAATCTGTAATTTGGGGCATATGATGTAGAATCTTAGAGAATCTAGAACCTCAGACCAAATTTTAGATTATCATCACATCATAGCTTAGAAACTCAGTCTGGAGACTCTTAAAGCTTTTGAATTTCAGATTCTAGAATCTTATTCCCTTGAGATGAGGGTTTTATATAAAAGAACTTATGATCATAACACCTCAGAGGCTGTAAATGACCATCACTGGAATCTTAGAAATTGAGAAAATAAATGTTTGAAACATTATGATCTGGAGTATTGCAACATGAAGAGCTGTTAAATTTGAGAACAGTATGCCTTAGAACCTTCATGCCTAGAACCTGTAGAATTTTAAAATCTAGAAGCTTCCACTCATAGGACCCTGAGCTCCAGAAAAATAAAGTCTAGAATCACAAGGCCTTAGATCCTGGAATCTCAGAGCTGTGCAACCAAAAACTATAAGGGCATCACCAAGAATTTTAGAACCAGAAAAATCTAGAGCCACAGAATCTCAGAGCCTTTGAACAGTGGGCCATGTCTACAACAATAGCTCTTGAGACTTAGAAACCAGGGTCTCGGTTCCTTAGACCCAAGGACTCATATCATCTTTGAGATCTAGAACCTTGAAATCTAGACTCAAACCGTAGAATACAGAATGTTGGGATGTCAGATCTGAGAAGATCCTTCGAGACTGCAGCCCGACCCTTCTTTTTATGCATAGGATGTTTACGACACAGAAAGAAGGACAAGTCTTTCTGTGCTGAATTTGAGAAGGGAGGAAAGATCATGCTGCAGTCGGGGAGAAGGCCAGGAGTGGCAAAGTGGGGGTGAGGTTCCCCCCAGTGGCAGTGCCAAGCTTGGATCCTGAGAGGGCATCCCAGGTGGAAGATTGTCTCAGGCTCCGTCCTCCTGCCCTGGGGGTGCTGGGCAGCCTCTGTCAGCCGACAGACTGGGTCCAGGAACTGTAGAAGGACAGAGGACGTAGCGTCCAGCAGCGTGGACTTCAGCTGCAGTGAGACAGCTGCAGGAATCCTTCGGATCGGGGTGGGTCGGGGGATCAGCTCCTCCAGCAGCACCACGGGGTTCAAGGTGGCTTGTGCCCTCATCCATGTTGACATAGAGGATTTCATCAGGCTCCTGAGCAGGGGGCAGAGCCTTCAATGTGTTCTCCAGGTCTTCCCGAAGCTCTGCAAAACTTGGCCGGTCCCGTGGGTTTAGCTCCCAGCACCGAGACATCAGGGCATACCTAAAGAGGTAAAGTAAAGGGTGTCTGGCTAAGCAGGGGCTTAGAAGGGGAGCATCCTAGGAGTTCAGGGGAGGCTTTAGGACACTCAGGTGACTGGGGACTACAGAGAACCTCAGCAACTTAGAGCAAGATACAGGGATTTGAAAATTTCCAAGCTTCTGAGGTGGGCTGGGAAAGATCTTAGGAAACCTTTCTGGGTCTCAGGTGGTTTTTAGTGAGGGTTTGAGGGCAAAGTGTCCCAGTGTGACCACCCAGAACAGACCCTCATATCAAGGCCTGGCTCTGCCATTTACCAAGCACATTGTGGGGTCTAGGATGAATTAGAAGTCTTCTAGAGTGATTTGCATATGTCCTCAAGTTCTTATATGACACTCCACCATTCAAAAGGTCAAGGCTAAGGTCCCTCCCCTTGAGTGTAGGGATTTGCTTTTGGCTCAGCAGAAGGGATGGCACACATGTGACTTTTAACACTAAGTCATAAAAGGCATTTCGGCTACCCCTTGCACATTCTCTTGGATCGTCATTTGAGGAAGCTCGAGTGGCCTAATGAAGGTCCCCGCAGTAAGGAACAGGCTTCTTGCCTCAGCCATGTGAGCGTGACATCTTGAAAACAGTTGTCCCGCCTCTGGTCTTCACATGCAGCCTCCGCTGCCGCTTTGATAACCTTATTGCAGACCTGTAGAACCACCCTCTTAAGTGGCTCAGACTCTGATCTTCAGAAACCATGAAATAAATGTTTACTGGATTTAAAGTATTAGATTCTAGAGTGCAGTACCTCATACAGCAGCAAATGATATGCCCTCCCTGTAAATTTCAATTTTCTCATCTGCAAAACGGGGGTAACAATGATGCCTGTCTACTCCCTTTGACTGTGGAAGGGATCCAGTGAGTCAATACAAGCAAAGCACTTGTATCATTGCCTTCCAGTAAGTTCTGTAAAAGATTAGCTATTAATCTCATCCTTTTCAGCTCTAGGAGTGCCCAGTCTGAATCCCAGGCTATCTCCTCCTGACCCAAGCGACATCCTCTCTTTAACCTCAAAGCACAAGCTAAATGTTACACCCTTCTCTGCACGCTGAGATGCCTCAAAGATTGATAACCATATCCTGAAGGTTTCTGCTAACTGCTTAGAGATCTGAGAGTCTGGAGAGGGTCAATTAAACAGAATGGAGAGTTCTGCAAAGGGCCCTGGGTATTCAGGCACATGGGGGGTGAGGGAACATGGGAGGTTGGTGTCTCAGGGCCAGGGCTGCCCAGGAAGGTTGTATGCAGTTGTTTTAAGAATACCTGCCTGCGGGCAGTGCTGGCGCATGCCTTTAATCCCAGCACTCAGGAGGCAGAGGCAAGTGAATCTCTGTGAGTTTGAGGCCAGCCTGGTCTACAGAGTTGAGTTCCCCAGGACAGCCAGGGCTACATAGAGAAACCCTGTCTTGAAAAACAAAAACAAAAAGAATACCTGATTGAGGTGGGAAGGGGCTGACCAGCCCGCATTCCACACAACAGACAGAGCTGGAAAAGATACCTTGCATCCCCACTGGCTGACTAGGAGTGGCACAGCTCAGAGCATTCATGAGAGGCAAATGGGTTTCTCAATATTCTGAGGGATTGGGATTCCATGCACATTTAGCCAGTCCTGGAGATGTTGGGTGCTCTGTGTGGGTAATTGAGGGTGGGAGTAAATTCTGAAGTGGGATTAGGGAGTCCTAAAGATCCTCACAGGCCATCCAGGCAGTCCACAGGCTGTTTCAGGCGATTTCCCTGGCGTAGGTAGTCGTAAATCTCACTGTTCTCCACTCCTGGATAGGGAGTTTGGCCTCGGGTGGCGATCTCCCACATTGTCACGCCGAAGGACCACTGTCAGAGTAGGGGAAGGCAGTGAAAAGGTCTCTCCTACACAAAGACACCTCCAACACGTAAGTTCAGGCACACAACACTTACAAGGGCATTTGTTGACAGCGGTATATATGTATCACAGGTATACACACACACACACACACACACACACACACACACACACACGACTGACTTCAGAGGATGTAGAGATATGCACACCCATGCACACATTTACATGATGTCACATGTCACCCTTTATGCCCACGTTGCACACACTGTATGGCATACTTGGTCACCACTGCTTCCTAACTTAAACTGCCCACCCTGCCACTATTCTAGCCATGTACATATACTCTTCATACATTCCCAAACATGTCCAGGTCCCACAGACAGATTCCTGTGCAAGGAAGCCCACAGGTCCCTGTGAGCAGCTCTGCAGCTTCTCAGGTCTCGTCACTTACCCCACACACTGCATGATTACCCACTCCTGGCTGGGGCACACCTACCACATCACTCTTGCTGGTGTAGACTCGATCTGCCAGACTCTCGATGGCAATCCACTTGACTGGCATCTTGGCAATGCGCCCTTGGCGGTAGTAGTCCCCATTGTAGATCTTCTTGGAGAGTCCGAAGTCTGCCACACACACGGACATGTTCTCATTCAGCCTGCTCAGATTGAGAAAAAGCAATAACGTCAGAACATGGGTCAGCTCTACCAGGAAGCCTGATCCCATGGTCGTGGTGTGTGTGTGGGGGTATGACTCCTAAACTCTCACCCCAGTCCCATAGGGAAGTGCTTTACTTCTTCCTGCTAGACTGAGTCTGGACAAAAGGGCTTCTAGAGGCTTCTTCGGTTTTAGCTTTCTATCAGAGTCTCGAGATCCTTTTCAAACTCCTGAGTCCTTGGTTCTTTTTTTTTTAATTAAAAAAATTTATTATTTCAATTATGTGTATGTGAATGCCTGCGTGTAGGTTTGTGCATATGAGTACAGGTGTCCGGAGGCCAGAAGTGTAGGATCTCTTTGGAGCTGGAGTCACAGTTGTAAACTGATGATGATATGGGTACTGGGAAGTGAGCTTGGGTCCTAGATGGAAGAGCAGTAAGCACTCTTAGCCCCTGAGCCATTTCTCCAGTACGCCCCCTTTTATTTAGCACTCTTGATGTATACAAAATACACAGAAATGTGCCCATCATCAGTGGTGGTCTCACATACCTGTAATACCAGCAATTGAAAGGCTGAGGCAGGAGGATTATGTGTTCAAGGTCAGCATGGTCTACATCATGAGTTCCAGGCAATCCTGAGTAGTATTAGTCTTAACACACACACACACACACACACACACACACACACACACACACACACACACAAAGCCAAGAATGATGGTGTATATCTCTAATCTCAGCACTTGGAAGGTAGAGGAAGAAGGATTCATTCAAAGTCACCTTTGGCTGCATAGTAAGTTCAAGGCCAACCTGAGTTGTTGAGACCCTGTTTCAAGAAAACAAACTATGGAGGCTGCAGAGATGGCTCAGCAGTTAAGAGCACTTGTTACTCTTGAAGAGGACCTGGGTTTGATTCCCAGCATCCAATGGTGGCTCACAACCATCCATAACTCATCCATACACATAAAATAAATAATTTTTTTTTTTAAAAAAAAGCAATGAGCCTGGAGAGATATCTCAACAGTTAAGAGCACAGAGCACACGTTTTAACTGAGGACCCAGGTTTGATTCCCAGCACCCATGTAGCAGCTCACAGCAGTCTTTAACTCTGGTGCCCTCTTCTGGTCTGTTTGGGCACTGGTCACATGTAGTGTACACACATGTAGTCAAAATACCTAAACTTATAAAATACAAATAAATAAATCTTTTTAAAAAGCAAGCCAAATAAACCCAAACAAAGGTGGACAAAACAAACAAACAAGCAAAAAGCCCAAAAAACACTGACCCAAAAAAACCAACAAAGAAACAAAGTAAAAACCTCACATGGTGTGTGTGTATCAGGATGGGCACAAATGATAACTAAACACATCCATATATCCAGCCAGCATCTACATTTAAAAAAAAAAAAAGTCCAAGACTTTCATGCCAGTGAATACCATCCAGCAAACACCACCTTTTAAATAGAGGACATCATATCAGCCAACTGGCCTTGGCTTGAGCAAAAGAATATGTCATTAATTAATTAATTTTGTTTCATTATTTTTAAGACAGGGTTTCTCTGTGCAGCCTTGGCTGTCCTGGAACTTGCTCTGTAGGCCAGGCTGGCCTTGAACTCACAGAGATCTGCCTACTTCTGTCTCCTGAGTGCCGGGATTAAAGCCGTGTGCCACCACCGCCTGGCTGAGACTAATATTCTAAGTCTATGATGGCCTGCCCTGCACCTTCATCTTTTAATTCCAGTTCAGGCCTATTTTCTGTTTGTGTTTTTCTGCAGAGTCCTCTTATCCAATGTGGCTCTCCTCCAGAGTAGTCCTAGGGAAGACACTCAGTGTAGAAGAGACAGAAATGAGGCTCATGTTACCACCACCTGTCACCTCTGTCCCTTCATTCACCTCAGGCTGTACAATAAGCTGCCCCTGCCTCCCATTTCTTCTCTCTCCACATCTAAATCCTCCAAGACCTCAGTTTAGCCAGGAGTGGTGATGCTTGCCTTTATTCCCGTCACTCAGGAGGCAGGGATAGGAGGATCTCTGTGAGCTTAAGGCCAGCCTGGGCTACATAGCAGCTTTCAAGACAGCCAGGGTTCCACCCAAATAAATGAACAACAATAAAGACCTCAGTTTCAGGACCTCTCTAGAAAGCCTTCCCCACCTCCTTGCTGGTGTTCTCTTATGATTTGGATATGAAGTGTCACCCTGCAAAGGGTGATGTGCTGAAGGCTTGGTCCCCAGCTGGTGATGCTCTGGAGAGGGGCCCAAGGGGATGTGACCCATAGAAAAGTTCACAACTGAGTGGTTATTATGAGACAGTACCTAGCTGAAGGAATTAGATCACTGGGGTGGTACCTCTGATGGGGCTCTGTGTCTCTCCGATTTCCTGCTCCCACAAGGTAAGCAGCTCTGCCTTTACCATGCTGTCTATCACCATCTCACACCTTCCCACCTGGCTCATCCCAGGTGACCATGACCTGGAATCCTTCTTTCCTCTTCCACTTGGTTTTCTTAGGTTTGTCACAGCCACAAAAAGTTGAGTGCCACACTTCTTTTAACCTTGTCTGGGGGTCCAACTTTCCCTAATGGCTCGTTTCTCTTTCATCCTGGGGAATGGGGAGGAAGCTCCTTGAGGAAGGAGGGGCTTTCCAGGGGACTTGCAACTCACATGCAGTTCCTAGCAGCCAGGTCCCGGTGTATGAATCTCTTGGTACTTAGGTACTCCATACCACTGGCAATGTCGGCCATGAACTTCACCAGCATCTGAGTAGGCAGGAACTGGGGAGGTAGCCAAGAGAGGGCGTGGTCAAAAGAGTCATAAAAGTGCCTCACTTCAGCTGGGCAGCTTGGCGCACACCTTCAGTCCCGCCTTTGATCCCAGCACTCAGGAGGCAGGCTGGTCTCTGTGAGTTCAAGGCTAACCTGGTCTACAGAGAGAGTTTCAGGACAGGCACCAAGACTACACAGAGAAACCCTGTCTTATTCCTCAGTCCTCCTTCCTTCCCTGTGTGTGCCTAGCTGGGTCTGCTGTGGTTTTCCAGGGCTTTGAGAACATCAACTTTTCCTGTAGCTTTTCATAGGTAAGAGGATCCTAGAAAATCTATCCCTCTCTGACTTGGTGGGCTATTGTTTTAGCTTCTGACACACACTTCAGACAGGGGCCCTTTCGTGGTCTTCAGACCCTGGGCCATGCTAAGCATTTGGTTGGAATGGATCTCCCAATAGCTCCTCAGTCAGTGCTTCCTTCAAGGTCACCCCTTTAGTCAGGCCCTTCCCTCCAGCCAAATTAATTCCAAGGCCTCCTTATCATCCTTCCTTCTGCATTTCCTTAGTAGCTCTCAATGCTGTTGCTTCTTTCGGTTAACTTATTTATTGCCTTGTCCGTCCCTGCAGTACAGGATCCACAGAGCAAGCCTGAGGTAAACTGTCTCCTTCCTTCTCCACAGCTAGTAGGTCTGCATGAATGCTAATGGATGGGGAAAAATAAGTGCTCCTCACCACTGGCTGGTCCCCGAGCCGGGAATACAGGAGAAAACTGTGTAGGTCTCCATGTTTCATGAAAGGCAAGATGACCACAGGTTCTGGGAAACCCTCTCGGTCAGAACCCTGGAAACAGACACCTGAGCACCCCCCACACAAGGAAGATCAGTCATTAACCCTCTCAGTCAGAACCCTGGAAACAGACACCTGAGCACCCCCCCACACACACACACACAAGGAAGATCGGTCATTCTGGTAGACTCTTTTGAGGGGAACCCAACCCCACTCCCAGACAGACTCAGCCTCCCCTTTTCCCACTCCCTTAAATCTAATCTCCGCATTGTTTGGGAGAGGGTGGTAAGGATGTGGCTTCCTTCAGAGAAGCCATTTCCCAGGGATGTTTCCGGAGCCCTCCTGGGGACCTCCGCTATTTCTGGGAACAGTTCAGAGGTCACATTCCAAGTTGAGGGAGCAAAAGAAGGGGAGCTTGCTGATCCTGAAGGAGAGGCGGGTGGGGAGCCAGGAAGATTGATCTTTCCAGCACAGAAGGAGGTGGTCTGTGCTCTGGGGTGGCCCTGAGGGAACATGCCCCTCCCTCACCAATGAGCCTCATGACGTTGGGGTGGTCGAATTCCTTCATGCAGACAGCTTCACTCAGGAAATCCTCCAGCTCTGATCTTGTGCAGATGGCAACTTAGGAGAGAAAGGGAGGTGAGTGAGAAGGGAGGGGGGAAGGAGGGAGGGAGGGAGGGAGGGAGGGAGGGAGGGAGGGAGGGAGGGAGAGGACTCCTTCCCTCCTCCAGCATCATCATCACTCATCTTCATCAAACGGTATTACTGCGTCTTAAGATGCCAGACTCACTGTTTTACTTATGTTAAATTATTTTATCCTTAATAGATGTACATAGTGTTAGTTTGTTTGCTTATTTACGTAGTGCTGAGGAGAGAGCCCAGGGTCTTGGAAACACAAGGCAATCCCTCTAGAGGGAGAGTCTAGGCAAGTGCTCTACCATTGAGCCACACCCCCAGCCCCTCACTGGGGAATTCTAGGCAGGGGCTCTACCACTGAACCACACCCCAGCCCCTCACTGGGGGATTCTAGGCAGGGGCTCTACCACTGAGTCACACTCCAGCCCCTCATTGGGGGATTCTAGGCAGGGGTTCTACCACTGAGCCACACCCCAGCCCCTCACTGGGGGATTCTAGGCAGGGGCTCTACCACTGAACCACACCCCAGCCCCTCACTGGAGGATTCTAGGCAGGGGCTCTACCACTGAGCCACACCCCAGCCCCTCACTGGGGGATTCTAGGCAGGGGCTCTACCACTGAGCCACACCCCAGCCCCTCACTGGGGGATTCTAGCCAAGCATTCTACCACTGAAGCACTTTTTTCTTTAGACAAGATCTCAGTCTGTAGCCCAGGCTGGCTTGAAACTTATGATCCTTCTGCCCCAGCCTCTCAAATGTTGGGGTTATCAGCTTATGCCACCTTATTAGCCAGTTTGAAAGACGAGGAGGCAGGGCATGGTGGTGTATACTTGTCAAGTCGGCAGAGGGAGGAAGATTATGAGTTGGAAGCCAGCCTTATACGCATGATGAGATGCTGTCTTAAAAATGAAAAAATAAGCGGCTGGAGGGATGGCTCAAGGGTTAAGAGCACTGGCTGTTCCTCCAGAGGATTTAAGTCCCAACACCCACATGGCAGCTCACACCTGTCTGTAATTTCAGTTCCAGGGGATCCAATACCCTCACACAGACATACTTGTAGGCAAAACACCAATATACATTTAAAAAAAAAAAACCACTTTAAAATGAAAAAATAAAGGGCCGGGTGGTGGTGGCGCACGCCTTTAATCCCAGCATTCGGGAGGCAGAGGCAGGCGGATCTCTGTGAGTTCGAGGCCAGCCTGGGCTACCAAGTGAGTTCCAGGAAAGGCGCAAAGCTACACAGAGAAACCCTGTCTCGAAAAACCAAAAAGAAAAATAAATAAATAAAAAATAAAAAATAAAAGCAGTGGAAAGTAGCTCTGAGGTAGGGTATTTGTCTGGCATGTGCAGGGCTCTGCAGTCTTCAGCACCCCCACCTCCCAAACAGCTTAACCCAGTGTACAGGAGATGCTCAGTGATGAATATGCAAATGCATTAATGATTCTGTAGCTGAAGCCCTTAAACTTTATAATTCATAAAAGATCAACCCTCTCTCGCCTCCAGCCCTTGCCCGACCCCTCCAGGCTTTTCTTCCTGTATAGTGTAGAGGACCAGCCCCCACACTTATTTACCCCAGGAACTCTTGAGGACCGAGGGATAAGAGACTTAGTTAGAAATAGTGAGGAGAGGGTTGGGGATTTAGTTCAGTGGTAGAGTGTTTGCCTGGCAAGCACAAGGCCCTGGGTTCGGTCCTCAGCTCAGGGGAAAAAAAAATAGTGAGGAGAGAGAACAGAGAGAAAACACAGGATAGACTCGGGTGGGCCTGGATCCTTATCCAAACAGGCCCAGAACTTTATTCCAAAGGTCTATTTATAACAATACCAAGGGGCGGAGCAAAAGTCCTCCCCCTTGCTAGTTACATCCTTACAAACACCTGGTACCCTGGCCTGTGGTCCGGTCAACCTCTTATGCAGTCCTGCTGGGTACAGCCACTAGGAAACCTAGTGGGCTCCAACAGCATAGGAAGAATCCCCCCCTTGACTTCTTGTGCTATTTGATTCTGGACTCACTCTTACCCTCCCCGGCGATATAGTCACACCTACGTTAACAGTATGTATTACACGCCACCACTGGCATGTAATGCTTTGTCTCATAATAGCCCTAGGAAATAGCGACATTATGAATGACTTTTCCAAGCAAGGAAGGAAGGGTGGGGGAGGTAGAGTCACAGCCGATACATGAAGTGGCCAACTGTGCATCATTCTGTCCTGTCCTCCTCGAAAGCTTCATTTCCAAGCTCCCTTCCCTGCGGGAGTCTGTCAGCAGCAGACACTGGTGGGAGGCTGGCAATTGAGGGAGAAGAGGGGAGAGGGCAGGCTATCTCACCCTTTTTCTGCTTCCAGAATCACCTCGGAGCTATTGCAGGCCCATCAGGTTTCTGACTCCCCCAGGGAAGCCCTTGATTCTGTGTGTTCTCAACTTCTCACTGGCCATGGGCTCTGGCAACAGTTTCCTCCCTCTGCCCTTCAGCCTAGAGGTGGAAGTGACTTCCTGTTGTGGCTAATCTGTTTGTTTTGATGCCTCAGTTATTATGTCAATCTGACTTTCATTCAACGTGATAGCAGTGTTCCCGAATTCAATTCCTTTTATTCAAGTGTCTGGTATGGGCTCCATTTTCTAACTGACGCTTTCCCAGAGCATAGGAAAGAGTTTTGGGTTAGGGACTAGGGCCCTACAGGTACATGCACATGCCTACATACTCACTTTTCATTGTCTTTACGGCAACCTTGAGGATGGAGTCATCCTGGTTGAGCTGGCCCTCCATCACTGCTCCAAACTCTCCTGTAGCAGAAGATAAAAGATATTGACCTCAGAGGGACCCGTGGGAATGGTTATTTCCTTCAGGTGGCTGAGAACTGGGGAGAGAGGAATCTTAGGGTGTGTGTGTGTGTGTGTGTGTGTGTGTGTGTGTGTGTGTGTGTGACTCACCTTCGCCCAGAGTCTTCCCCAAGGCCACCTTATGCCGATCTACCATGACATCTCGTAGTTTCTCCTTCAGCTCTTCACTGATGCCTAGGCTGTTCACTGAAAAGAGGTGGACAGAGCCTCATGGAAGGGTTGATGTTTAGGCAATATGTGCCAGGAGGAACATAGGCATTGTCAATCACTGAATCACTTCCACATTGGTTCAAAATTAGCTCCTGTCTCAAGCACTCAACCCATCCCAACTGCTGTAGCCTCTAAATCTGCTCTGTAGAAGGAAACACAAGGTGAAAACCTGGCCACAGCCTGGCTCCAGTGGGCACCCTAACTGGTCAGTACTCTCTGTACCAGCTGTTAAACACTCAGTTCTTCAGAAGCTGAAGGTTACCAGCACAAAGGAACCACAAGTGTTTCAAGGACATGCAAAGCCTAATTAGCTAATCACCCAGACTTGATAATTACACACTATACACAAGTATCTAATTATCTCCTTGTATTCCAGAAACTGTACTCCATAAATATAATTATGTGATTACAAAATAAGTAAGGCCAGGTATGGTATAACATTCCTCTAGTCCTCCCCAGGAAGAAAAAACAGGCAAATTGCTTTGAGCTTGAGGCCAGCCTGGGCTACATAAGGGGGCCAGTCTAAAAATATATATATCTTTAGCACCTTGGAAGGCAGAGGCAGGCATATCTCTGTGAGTTTAAGGCCAGCCTGGTCTATATAATGAATTTGAGGTCAGTGGGGGCTACATACTGAGACCCTATCTCAAACAATAAACCACTACCAACAACACAACAATGCCGGGCGGGGGTGGCACACACTTAAATCCCAGCACTTGGGAGGCAGAACCAGGTGGATCTCTGTGAGTTCAAGGAGAGCCTGATCTACAGAGTGAGTTCCAAGACAGGCTCCAAAACTACACAGAGAACTCTGTCTCAAAAACAAACAAACAAAAACAACAACAACGAAAAAAACCAAACCAAACCAAAACAAAATAGAATCCATAGTCTTCATATAAGAATACTATTAACCAGGAAAGGCGCAAAGCTACACAGAGAAACCCTGTCTCGAAAAACCAAAAAAAAAAAAAAAAAAAAAAAAGAATACTATTAAGCCAGGCGGTGGTGGCGCACGCCTTTGATCCCAGCACTTGGGAGGCAGAGGTAGGCAGATCTGTGTGAGTTCGAGGCCAGCCTGGTCTACAAAGCGAGTTCCAGGAAAGGCGAAAAGCTATACAGAGAAACTCTGTCTTGAAAAACAAAAAAAAAAAAGAAAAAAAAAAAAGAATACTATTAGGTAGTACAAAGGACACTGAGTTCAATTCATTAAAAAAAAAAAAAAAAGTCTTAATATGCAGCTCAAACTAACCATGTTCCCAGCCCCTCCCTGGGGGGTTCTAGGCAGGGGCTCTACCACTGAGCCACACCCCAGCCCCTGACTGGGGGATTCTAGGCAGGGGCTCTACCACTGAGCCACACCTCCAGCCCCTCACTGGGGTAGTCTAGGCAGGAGCTCTACTACTGAGCTACACTTCCAGCCCCTCACTAGAGGATTCTAGATCAGTGTTCTTTCTACTACTGAAGATTGGGCTACATCCCCAGACCCCTTTTTACTTTTTCTTTTGAGACAGTCTCACTAAGTTACACGGGCTAGCCTTGAACTCAACCTAGTCCAGGCAAACCTTAAACTTTGGATGTTCCTGGATTTAGCCTCCCACGATCTGCAACTGTGTCTCATTTAAGATAATAGTTTATTTTTTAAATTTTGTTTATATGTATGTAGGTATGGGTGTTTTGCCTGCATGTGTATCTGTGTACCATGTAATGCAGTACCCATGGAGGCCAGAAGAGGGCATCAGATACCCTGGCACAGGAGTCATAGATGTTTGTGAGCCACCATGTGGATGCTGGGAATCAAATCCAGGTCCTCTGGAAAGGCAGCAAATGCTCTTAACCAACGAGTCATCTTGCTAGCCCCTGACAATAGTTTTTTAAAAACACAATAACACACAGCATATGTTCCTTTGACTACAGATTGTTGATGATATTATCACAGATCAGGGAGCCCAAGGGAAACTCCCTTGAAAGTTTATAGAGAATGAGGGTGCAAAAGAGCAAGTAGCATCTTGGTATCACTGTGAAAATCACTTTGACCTCAGGAATGTCCAGCCCAGTCCTCAGGAACCTCTCGGGACCAGACTCACGCTTCAAGAACTGCGGCTGTGTGTGACTCCATCAGATCACTGCAGCCACTACTGCTGTCACCTCCTTGTCTACATCAATGTCTTTCCCAGACCTTCCCAGCATCCCCTGGGACCCTGGCAGTCTGCGTGCTAGATCTAGACTTAGCTCTGTCCCTTTGCTCTCTGGATTTCAGTTTCCCCAGCTGGAAAACCGAGGCACTTTAATGGGTGGTGCCTCTGAGGGTCACCCTAAACTGGGACCTTCTGTGACTCTATGATCTTAAGAGTCTTCGGTTCTAAGACCATATGATTTTCAAAATTATAAGTGCTAAGCATATTATTGTTCACACCAAGACTGAGTCTATAATTCTATTGTTTCTAATGTTTGATAATTCAAGAGGCCATTTCTGGGTGTGGCAGAAGTATTGACTTCTCGTTGTATATGGTGACACACTTATGTAATCCCAAAATATGGGAATCTGAGGCAGGAGGATGGAGGAGAATTCAAGTCTAGCCTGAGCTACTGGTGAGACACTACCTCAAGAAGGCAAGGGTATGAGTCTGTGGTACCCTGCTTGCCTAGCATAGGTAAGGCCCTGAGTTACAGCCCCAGGAAAGAGGGAGGAGAAGAGAGAGGGGAGGGGAGTGAGCTTCAGAACAAGTTGGAGGCAGTAGGATCAGAACTTTAAGAGAATCTTGGCTCCACAGAAAGTTTAAGAGCAGCCTGAGACCCTATCAAAAATAAACGAAACCAAACAAAAATGACAGAACTGGCTGGGTTTAAATCTCACTTATTCATCTGACAAGTTTCATCACACTGAGCAAATTGCTCAGCTACTTTATGCTACAGCTCCCTCATCTTTGAAGTGAAGGTGAGAACAGGCACCCATGTCTTTGGGTTTTGAGGATCAAATGAGGTGATGTGTATCGAATGCTTAGAAAAGTGTATGTGTGGGGGTGGGTGGGATGTCATGAAAGCTTAGAAAAGCATAGGGGGAGCCGGGCGGTGGTGGCACACGCCTTTAATCCCAGCACTCGAGAGGCAGAGCCAGGCGGATCTTTGTGAGTTCGAGGCCAGCCTGGGCTACAGAGTGAGTTCCAGGACAGGCTCCAAAGCTACACAGAGAAACCCTGTCTCAAAAAAAACCAAAAGAAAAAGAAAAGAAACAAAAAAGAAAAGCATGGGGGGATGTCATGCCTCTGTCATTGTCATCATCATCTCATGTCAGTATCATCCACCATCATTTTCTCCATCATCATCATCATTTCCCCAAGATCGTCTGGCTCTTAGATTTTTTTTTTTCTTCCGAGACAGGTTGTCTCTGTAGTTTTGGTGCCTGTCCTGGTTCTCGTTCTGTAAACCAGGCTGGCCTTGAACCCACAGAGATCCACCTGGCTCTGCTTCCCAAGTGCTGGGATTAGAGGTGTGCGCCACCGTCGCGCCCGGCTGGCTCTTAGATTTTGGTGTTCCTAAGATTTACTGTGTCTGAGATTCAATGATCCTAACCTGGCATGGCATGGTGGCCCATGTCCCAGTGCTCAGGAGGTGGGGACAGGAAGGTTGGAAGTTTGTGGCTGGCTTTGGTTACAGAGTGAGACTGTATTAGAAGGAGGAGGGGGAGGAGAAGAGGAGGAGGAGGAGAAGAGGAGAAAAGGAGGAGAAAAAGGAGAAGGAGGAAGAGGAGGAGGAGAAAGAGAAAGAGGAGGAAGAGAAGAAGGAGGAGGAGGAGGAGGAAGGAGAAGAAAGAAAGAATGAAAAGGAAAGAGCCAGAAGAGTCTCAGTGCTTGGGAGATTGGAGGCAAAAGAAATTAAAGTTCAGCCTGCGCTTTGTCTCAAAATGAACAAAACCCCAAATACTTATTCGTTATGGTTAATATCAACCAGGCAGGATCTAGGATTACCTAGGCCACAGCCTCTATGCATGCGTTGGAGGGAGTTTCTGAACTAGGAACTGAGATGGGAAGACCCACCTTAAATGTGGGCTACACTATTCCATGGGCTGGGATTCTGGACCAAATAAAAGGGAGAAATCGAACCGAGCACGAAGCCTCCATCTCTCTGTGCTTCCTGACTGCAGACTGAAACTGACCAGCCAGCCAATGCTCCAGCTGCCCCAGCCTTTCCTCATCACCATGGACCAGTCATACCCTCAAACTCTGAGCCAACATTAACCCTTTCTTCTTGAAGTTGTTTTTGTCACAGTGGTGAGAACACACAGCACCCTGCCTTCTATTGTTCCAAAGCTATGTGTGGTCCAGGCTTCACTATCCCTACGGCCTGAGGCTCTAAAGACCTTGTGTTCTAAAGACCTTCAGAAACTTTTCTCTCAAGCATCTACAGAATCTCAGATCACCTACAGAGATTTTTTTTTTTTCAAGCGACTGACCAATGCATGGAAGGAGATGTGGAGTTCACTTACAGGTGGCTTCGGTGGTCCGGCGACTGTAGGACTTTCGGACACGATACCTGACTACCAGTTCACCTCTCTCCATTGTCGGCTCGAATACCTCCCTAGAGGGAGAAGGGAAAAGGCGGGTCATGAACAGAACCTTTTGGAACCCTGTCCTTCTAGTGGGGACAAAAGCAAGCACCCGTACACTCCCAACCTGGGTTGCTCTCTCTGCTAGTGCTGGCAGAGCACATCTTGAACCACCACCCTCTGCCTTCCATCCCTTCCACTTCACACACACACACACACACACACACACACACACACACACACACACCCTCCTCTTCGGTTTTCCTTGTCTCCAGCCTCTCCATCCCTGTCCACAGGGCCTCTCCCATGGAGTTCTAACTCACCCATAGCGGGTCTCCTTCTTCCTCCGATGGACAAGGAACAGGGCCAAGATGAGGACACAGGCAGCGGCCACAACTGCTCCCAGCAGTACATACCACCAGGGCCACGAGAAGGCAGGAGGTGAGGGTTCACTCACTGTCAGGGGGCATGGGGGATAGATCATGGCTAAGGTCCCTGGATCCAGTTCCCTGGGGTCCAAGAAGGAGTGACATGGGAGGGAGGCTGGAGTGGAACTGGGTGGAAAGGGAAGGTCAGATGTGCCTACAGTAGGTGTATGTGAAGGACGGATGAATGTGGGAGACAATCTGAAATAGTACAGGGGAGGAAGGGGAGAGAGTGGCAGGATAACTGTGCAAGGAAGTGACCTGGGTGTGGACAGGCAGGTGAGCGAGGGAGAGAATCCACACAGCTCCACACAGCGCAGTATAGTGCATGGAGCACGGTGCAAGCAGCTGAAGGCTGGGGAGCAAAGAACTAAGGAATCTCTGGGGGGTGCTCAATGAGGAGAGCAATGAGAGAGAAATACAAGTGCAGAGGGGAAGTGTGTGTGCAAAGTGTGTGGCCACTGGAGGAGTTTGGTGGCACAAGGCAAATGAGAAACGTCCACAGTTTTTGTTTTGAGTCAAATGAACCCCAGGCTAGCCTCAAACTTAGTATGCAGCCAAGGACAACCTTTAACATCTCATCCTTCTGCTGGGGTTTCAGGCATGTACCATCATGCCTGGCTTATATAGTGCTGGGGATGGGACCCAGGGCCTCATGCATGCTAG
Organism: Peromyscus leucopus; assembly: GCF_004664715.2. Taxonomy (NCBI): domain Eukaryota; kingdom Metazoa; phylum Chordata; class Mammalia; order Rodentia; family Cricetidae; genus Peromyscus; species Peromyscus leucopus. The sequence continues at coordinate 169,424,872 of NC_051063.1, read as the reverse complement.
GCAAGCACTCTAGTAGCTGAGCTACGTTCCTGCCTCTTTTCTTTTCTTTTCTTTTCTTTTCTTTTCTTTTCTTTTCTTTTCTTTTCTTTTCTTTTCTTTTCTTTTTAGAGACAAGGTTCGTTGTAGCTCAGGAGGGCTTGAACTCCTAATTCTTCTGCCTCCATAGCCTTCCAAGTGCTGGGGTTGCAAGTGTGTGCCACCATGGCAGGCTATGAGCAGTGATCTTTAGGAATGTGATTTAGCACCAAAAGAGTGTGCTGCAAAGAAGCAAAATGTGTGAACCGGCAAAGGAGGGGTATAGGGAGGGCATAAGGAAAGGACGAGCATAGAACAGAGCATGGAAGGACTCGAGTATAGTGTCGTGAGTGTGCGTGTGTGTGTGTGTGTGTGTGTGTGTGTGTGTGTGTGTGTGTAGGAGGAGGAGGAGGAGGACAGAGGGAGGACACAGAGAGGCATAGAGAGAGAAAGGCAACAGGACTGTTAAGGGCGAGGGCATTTGGACTAAGGTGGGTAAAATTCCTGGAAAAACAGCTATAGGGTATGGGACAGTTGTGGACTGTACATTTTTCTTTCTTTCTTTCTTTCTTTCTTTCTTTCTTTCTTTCTTTCTTTTTCTTTCTTTCTTTCTTTCTTTCTTTCTTTCTTTCTTTCCTTCCTCCCTCCCTCCCTCCCTCCCTCCCTCCCTCCCTCCCTTCTTTCTTTCTTTCTTTCATTCCTCCCTCCCTCCCTCCCTCTCTTTTTTTTTTTGGTTTTTCGAGACAGGGTTTCTTTGTGTAGTTTTGATGCCTGTCCTGGATCTTGCTCTGTAGACCTGACTGGCCTCGAACTCAAAGAGATCTGCCTGGCTCTGCCTCTCGAGTGCTGGGATCAAAGGCGTGCGCCACCACCACCCAGCTGATTGTACATTTTTCAGTGGATGCAACTGTGTCATGTGTGATGGATATAAGACACACACAAAGGTTGAGTATAGCTGGGCATGGCGGTGCATGCCTTTGGGCCCAGTGTTCAGGAGGCAGAGGCAGAGGCAAGCATAAAGTTTCAGGCTAGCCTGATTTACATAGAGAGTTCCAGGCTAGCCAGGGGCTACATAGTGAGACCCTGTCTCAAAAAAGGAAAAGTTGAGTATGCAATGGGCATGTTTAAGGAATGAAGGGTTATAATGGGGCTGGAGAGGAGGGTGGATGAGGTAGAAGTATGAGCAGATATATGAAGGGCATTTAAAGAAAGTGAGTTGCGCTCTAAGCGGCGGCTGTTACAATGCTAGGAGGACACTATGGGAATAGGAAGAATGTTTGACAATTGCTGAAGAATATTTGAAAGAGAGCACCTCTCCCCTTCCTTCTCCCTTTTCCTCTTTCCTTCTCTCCTTCTTCCCTCCTTCCTTCCACTGTTCTGTCTATCCCTCAGACTTTCCAACCATCCATCCATTTATCCATTAGCCTGTCCATATATGCATTCATCTATGTGTATAACAGTTCACACTCCATATGCCCACCCATATATCCATCCATCTATGCATCTACCTACCCTTCAATTTTTTTTTCTTTGTGGAGACAGGGTCTCACTATGTGGTTGGCCTGGAACTCACTGTGTAGATCAGGCTGGTCTCCAACTTACAGAGATCTGTCTGTCTCTGTCTCCTAAGTGCTGGGATCAAACTCACTTTGTGTGCCACTGTGCCTGGCTATCCTTCAGTCTATCTCTCAACCCAGTCTCCACAAACTCATCCATCCACCCAGCATCTGTTAATTTACTCCCCACATACCCATGCGTCTGTGAATCTATCCACTCAACCACACCACTCACTGGGCCACTCTAGGCACCTCCATCAAGGACCACAGAAGCCAAAGAAGAGGAAGATTAGAGCAATGTGCTTGGGAAGCATGAAGGGGGGCGTGAAAAGTACATGCCCTCACTGCATGTTGAAGTGGGGGAGAGAAGGGGAATACAAAAGCCCTTACCCAGATGGTGGAGTGGCTGTCCTTGCCCTGTGAGGAGAAAGGACAGAGAGGAGTGTGCTCAGAGAGGGCGAGACTGCCATGATACAAGTGAAGGGGTTGAGGGAGGCTCTGTGTTAGGCTCAGGGTAGGAACAGAATCTAAGTTGGGGGAGCACTCAGAGGCATGGGGAGCAAGTCAAGGGGGCCAGGAAGAGGCAATCCTAAGGGCAGCTGGAAGAGGCCTGGGCATGGCTTTGGAGTTACCTGGCCGCCAGGGCTCCAGGGGCACAGGAAGACTCCAGGGCCCATCCCCAGCAGAGGTATAGGCTGCCACAGACACAGTCAGGTTAGCCACAGGCCTGTCCCCCCGAAGTTCCAGGGTCACCTCTTGCTTTAGTCCTATGTCCATAAGTACCTAGGAAGTCCAGAGGTGACATCAGGATGGACGTTTAGGTCCAGAACTCCTAAGACTTCAGCCTCAACTCTGTCCATCATCCTCAGGCCCTCATCTCTACTTCTCTCCACATCTCTAGCCCCACGCATTCTGGAATGTCAGCTGCATAGGGCAGGGACTCGGTCTCAGAACAGTGCTTGGCACCAGGCACAGCTCAGCATTTGTTGAAGAACTGATATCTTATCTTTTCACTTCCATCCAAACCCTCCTAACTTCCCATCCCCCCTCTCCACCTGGGGGTGTAGCTAGCCCAGATAAAACATTTGTATAAATTAGGGAAGCACTCCTTCCTTAAGATGCTGTAAAACTTACAGTTCGCAAGCTCAACAAGGTGCTTTTACAATGCTCACAAACAGACATTCCGCAGCCCATTCCTTGCGGACCCCTTTAGCATCCCCGGAATCCTCGCCGCTGCCTACGTCTGCTTTTTTCATCTCTTCCCCATATCCCTCTTCCCACAACCATCCCACCCTAGCCCAGCCAGCAGCACCCACCTCAGGGGTGTCCTGGCTTCGATATGCCAGCCGGTACCCTAACAGGGTGCCCTGCAGGGGCACCCTTGGCTCCTGCCAACGCACGAGGGCCTGGCTCCCATTCCGCATGGCGCTAACGTTCTCGGGGGGACCCAAGGGCACTGGAGGACATGGAAGAGGGAAGCTGGTACCCCCACCTCTTTCTGACCCCCTCCCCTGTTCCCAGGAAGTGGGGCAGGTTGCAGAGAGCATACGCGTGGGCAATTCATGCAGGCCTTCCATGAGCGGAAGCTCAGGGAGAGATCTGGAGAGAGGCCAGTGGGCAGAGTTCAGGGGTCAGCAGCTGGACAAGGAGACTAAGGCCATGTGGGGTAAAGGGGTGAGAGGAGAAGCTCAGGGTGGCACCAATAAAGCAGAGCTCAGCGGCATCTTCCTCCCAAGACCTTCTTACCTCCTTCCGTGGTCTCCACAGGAAGCCAGTGGGTCCAGGGCGAAGGGCCCTGGCTGCTGGTGCAGGATACCCGGATGTGATATGGGGTGTGAGGAAGGAGCTTTTCCAGCCGGAGCTGGTGAGGGGGCACAGATACTTGCAAGGTAAGGGGCTCTTCTGGAGGATCTGGCTCTCCCAGCCAGACGCCCACCCCATCGTCTGACAACACAGCCTGAGGATGGGGAAAGACAGGAGGACCAGAGAATAGTCACACCACTCTTGATTGTGGTCCTAGTGTAACTATACAACTTTACAAGAATATGTGGGTCTCCGAGTGTGTGTCTGTGTGTGTGTGAGTGTGCATTTGTCTCTGAGCTTGCATGCATCTCTGTGTGTCCACGCAATGTGTGCTGTAACTTCACAACAGGACAACATGAACATCCAGATTTGCAAAGCTAAGAAACCATATGGCCACATCATCTTTGTCTTGCCACTTGGAAAAAGCTACCTCTGGCAACTCTTTTTTGCCCTTCCTGAGCCAGAGATGCCTTGAAAGGTTGTTCAGAGATTAAATGGACAGGCTGAAGGAGCGGCTCAGTAGCAGAACACTTGCCCAGCGCACGCACTGGAACCCCCAGCATCACACAGAAAACCATCCTTCGGCAAAGTCCCCAAAGCAACAACAAAAAGACCGGACCAAACAAACAAACCAACAGATTAAATGCAGTTGTGTAGAGGGTGTAGTGACGCACACACCTATAATCCCAGCTCTCAGTGAGGCGGGAGGCTCAGCAGTTCAAGGACAGCCTGGACTACACCATGAGATCTTGTCTTGGGGTGAGGGGGGTGGAGGGGGATCAGGGCCAGCTGGTGGTGGCGCACGCCTTTAATCCCAGCACTAGGGAGGCAAAGACAGGCAGATCTTGTGAGTTCCAGGCCAGCCTGGTCTACAGAGTGAGTGCCAGGACAGTCAGGGCTACACAGAGAAATACTATCTCAAGAAAACAACAACAACAAAAAAGAACAAAAGAAACAAAGAAAAATCCAGTCTCCAGATCTTGTCCCCTACTGAGTGACAAGGGGACTCTACTTGTCATATGTCAAAGTTTAAAGACATGTAGACTAGGTTGTTTATACACAATAGTATCAATTTGCCCCCTCCTTGACTTCTTTTTTTCTGAAATAGGGTGTCACTATGTATCCCTGGCTGGCCTGGAACTTGCTACATAGACCAATCTGGCTTCAAACTCAAGAGATCCACCTGTCTCTGCCTCCCCAGAGGCAGAGACTAAAGGCATGTTCCACTGCGCCTGGTGTTTTTATTATTATTGGTACTATGGTTGTTTATTTGTGAGTGTATGTATGTTACAGGACAGCTTGTGCCAGTCAGCTCTCTCCTTCTACTGTACTCAGGTCCCAGGAATTAAATTCAAATCCTCAGTCTTGGCAGCTGCTTTACCTTTACCTGCCGAGCCATCTTGTTGGTCCCACATTGTTTTTTGAGACGGGGTCTCTCAATAGGACCTGGGACTCACTGATGTGGCTAGGCTGGCCAGGCAATGAGTTTCAGGGATCCGCCCTCTCCATCTGCTCAGCACTGGTATTACAATGTGTTCCACCACACTCAGCTCTTTTGTGTGGGTTCTAGGGATCAAACTCCTGTTTTCAAGCTGGCATGCTAAACACTGTACTGACTGAGACATGTCCCCAACCCCCTTTAAGGCACGACTGGAGGTGAGCCCAAAGGTCTCATCCATGCCAAGCCAATATTCTACCGCTAAATTCTACCTCAGCCCCCAAAGTCAGTATTTTTCAAGTACCTCCTTTGTGCCAAGTCCCTTGTTAAGCCTGTTTATGGATAAACACACCCAATTCTTCTTCTCCACTTATAGGCTCAATTCTTTGTCTCATTCCAATTTTACAGATGGGGAGGTTGAGGCCCAGAAATTCAGTGGCTTTCCCAAAGTGACATAGTCCCCAGAGAGGGTGACATTGACACTCCAAGATCTGAAGAGGCAGGCCAGTGATGGGCAGCAAGAGGGGACGAGCCTGCTCTCTGACCTACAGTGACAGACAGGAAGAGGAACCTCTGCCAGGACAAAGGGGAGACGGGTGCAGACAGTGGGCTCAAACCCACTCCCACTTCTCTTTTCCCTGGGACAGCCATGACCCTCCCTCAGGAACCGTCCAGCCTGAGCCTGTGGGCAGCAGGAAGTGAGACCTGGAGAGGGAAGAACACACACTTCTGCTTCTCTCTGGACACTGCATGGATGTGGGTAGGAGTGCAGCTGCAGCTGACCTGAGGTCTTTCAAGTTGGTGAAAAGCCAGGATTCAACCTCAGTTTTGTTCTTCTAGCTAGGGGGGGGGCAGGCCACTTTCCTTTTTGGACCTCTCAGTTCCATACCGTGAAAGGGAAACCCGTCCTGGTAGATTCTAGGCAGGGGCTCTACCACTGGGTTACTCCTCCAGCCCCTCACTGAGGGATTCTAGGCAGGGACTCTACCACTGAGCCACACCCCCAGTCCCTCACTGGGGGATTCTAGGCAGGGGCTCTACCACTGAGTCACACCCCAGCCCCTCACTGGGGGATTTTAGGCAGGGCCTCTACCACTGAGCCATACCCCAGCCCCTCACTGGGGGATTCTAGACAGGGGCTCTACCACTGAGCCACACCCCAGCCCCTCACTGGAGGATTCTAGGCAGGGGCTCTACCACTGAGCCACACCCCCAGGCCCTCACTACGGGATTCTAGGCAGGGGCTCTACCACTGAGCCACACCCCAGCCCCTCATTAGGGATTCTAGGCCAGGGTTCTACCACTAAGCCATACTTTCAGCTTTTAAAATCTTATTTTGAGATAATCTTGCTATGTTGCCTAGGATAGCTTTGAACTCTCCATCCTCTTGCTCCCAAATGCTGGCTTTATACGCTTGTACCATTATAACTGGGCTGTTATATATTCCATCAAACAGCCTCATCTGTCTGGCCTATGCTAGGCAACAGTTAGGTGACCATGTGACTAACAGCACTGTCCTCAGAGAGCCCAAACGCCAGACAGCGATAACCTAGAGTGGTCAGGGCGAAGACAGTAAGCATAGTGCTGTGACAGGAACAGCTACAAGTCCTGCTCGCTCTGAGTTCCCAATCTGGTAAAGTCAATACCACTAAACCTAAAAAAATGATAAAACCAGCCCAGCAGTGGTGGTGCACGCCTTTAATCCCAGCACTCGGGAGGCAGAGCCAAGCGGATCGGTGTGAATTTGAGGCCAGCCTGGTCTACAGAACGAGATCCAGGACAGGCGCCAAAACTACACAGAGAAACCCTGTCTCTGGAAAAAAAAAAAAGATAAAATCAGTTACTAGTCTGTAATATGTCCCCAGATGCTTTTTTAAGTTGGCTACTTGCCTTCATTTACTGAATTCTCATTCCTATCTCATAAATATTACCATCATGCCCATCTTACAGATGGGAGAACTGAGGCCCAGAATGGTTATGGGATTTGCTCAAGTTCACACAGCCAACAGGTGAAGTGGGGATTAAAATCCAGGACAGCTGGATTAACTGGTGTCTCTTTTGTTTCCCAACACTCAGTGGAAGGGCTGGTTTTTCATAGGGAAGACGTGGGCCTGTGGGTGTGGGTGGGAGGAGGGTTGAGAAGGAAGGGATCAAAGTCAGAGGGTCTCACCTGCAGGTTGCAGTGGGTAAGCGGGTAGATGCCACTCAGGCCAGGGGTCCAAGCTACCTCCAGCTCCGTGGGCTGTCTGGAAACCACATGGAGATGGTGAGGCCTCTGGGGGAGCACTGTGGACAGATGAGGGAAGGCGGATTCTTAGGAACCTTTCCCCGAAGCTCTCCACATTCCCTCTGCCTTCTCTGACTTCTGGTCCAGCCACCTTCCCCTGCCCACTGCTACCACCAAGATTCCTGAATCCTCTTGCTGGTTGGTGGTACCTGTGATGGTGGCTGTGCGGGATGTGGTGACTCCCTTGGCATTGTGGGCTTCACAGGAGAAAGAAGATGTCTTGTTCAGGCCTGGGGAAGAATATGAGAAAGCAGTCTAGTGTCGAGTGGGGGAAGGGGAGACTCCCAGGCTATGAGGAGCCTCCACACCTTGCCTGGCTTGGCCAGGTCAGGCCAGCCCAGCTCGTATTTGCATGGAGTGGGAGTATGGGGGAAGAGAACAACATGTTAGGAACACAGATTCCATTCCCAGACACCAGTCCTATGCCTCACTACATGAATATACATAGCCCACATAGGCTAACATAGTTACAAGCTGTTGTATCCAGATAGTGGCCCACACGGTCACATACACACACATTTGGGTGCACACAGAAACACACATGCTTATGTTCACATACACAGACACACACTCAACTCACACAGGCCCATGAAGTGTTCACATCTGCCTAGCCAGATGGTTTACACCTGTCATTCCAGATTATTGGCAAGCTGAGGCAGGAGGATCTCAAATTCAAGCCTGCCTGGAAGAATGAGCACAAGACTCTGTTTCAAAACCAGACAATAAAAAACAGATCAGAAGGGGCTGGACAGAGATGGCTCAGTGGTTAAGAGCACTTACTGCTCTTGCAGGGGACCTGGGCTCAGTTTCCAGCACCCGCATGGCAGCTCACAGCTGCCTGTCATTCCAATTTCAGGGGATTCAATGCCCTCTCTGACCTCACTATCACAGCATGCACGTGGTCCACACACATGCACTTAGGCACACACACACATACATATGAAAGAAGTAAGTACTGAAAAAAAAAAGCAAGATTCTGGATGTAGCTCGCTGGTACTTTCCTATAGTGCGAAGGCTCTGGGTTCAATCCCCGTTGCTTCAGATAATGGGGGCCAGGCCCTGGTACCAGCATATCAACACATACTCACACAGGCCTACACAGATTTACAGAGAGACACAAACAATGAACACACACTTAAGAACGGAAGTGTCTGGTATGTACAAGTGTTTGCGCATTGATAAATTTGTCCCCTACACCTGCTGTATTGGCTGGGTCTGCTACTGACAGACTGGCCTTGTTTCTCTCTCTCTCTCTCTCTCTCTCTCTCTCTCTCTCTCTCTCTCTCTCTCTCTCTCTCTCTCCCTCCCCCCCTCTCTCTCACGCACATGCACAGTCTTCCCACAGATGCTCATGTGGTTCCCCCCTGCCTTCCTTTATGTTTCTTCTCGGATGACACTCCTAAGTTATCCTGTTCCTGACTAGTCTGTGTGGAATTGGAACCCGCCTCCATATCTGCCCCCTCCCAAGAATCACGCTGCTTAGGGCTCTCCCTCAGTAGAATGTCCATTCTAGGAGAGCAGGGATTGTCTGTTTAAGTAGCCCTACGGTGGCAGCATGCCTGGCACACAGTAGGTGCTCCACAAATGTCTGTTGAATGAGTGAGTGAATTTTTAAGAAGATTTATTGTTAGTGTGTCCATGTGTGCATGTGTGTGTGTCTACCACCGGTGTTCAGGTACCCTCAAAGGCCAGAAGAGGGCATGGGATTCCTAGGAGCTCTAAGTTCAGGAGGGTGTGAGTTGGCCCATGTAGGTACTGGGAAATGAACTCAAGTCCTCTGCAAGAACAGCAGGTACTCTTATTGGCTAAACCATCTCTCCAGACTGAATCTTTTGGATTAAGTCCGGGGCCTCGCACATGCTAATCCATGGCTCTACAGTGAGCCACACCCCATCTCTTCCCCGACAGATTTAGGCAGATACTCGCTGCCCAGCTACAACCCTAACCTTCATTTTACTTTTTGGAGATAGGATCTCACTCAGTGGGCCTAGACTGGCTTGAGGAGACCCTGGAACGCAGAAGGGCTTTGAACATGAAATCCTCGTCTCAGCCTCTGGAGCAGCTGGGATGACAGGCAGGCAAAACCAAGCCTGATAGGCAAATGAACTCATGCGTGTGCATCTGTGTTTCCGGGTGTAAGGGGAGCCTGTACAACGTAACAGGCAAGCAAGCCAGTTAGTGCATTTTGAATAAACATTGTCTGGGAGAGATTTGTGGGCCAAAGGCGTTTGTCTGAGTCTCTTGCTTCGTCTGTTTGTGTGTATACCTGTGTCATTCCCGTGCACACACAAAAAAGTACAACTACAAACACCCAGACACAAGCGCGTCCACAAGCAGATATGCAATACCCGCTTATGCAGGGTTCCCGATACACTCGCGTGAGTGTGGCGGATGAGTGAAGGCTCTGGTACTATTGGGCCTGCAGTTCTGAGCGGGGTGGATGTGGATGTGCGTGCGTCTGCCCATCTGTTTCATGGCTCGTGTAAGTCGGGGGACATAGTGTACTTGTGTGATTCTGGCATCTGCATTTGTGCGAGCGCGGCGTTCCCTCCACCTAGTATTTTGGAGGGTGGCCTCGCTAGCCAGACACAAAGTTTCCTTTTCTCAGATTGCAGAGGGAGTGGAACCGGGGAAAATCCGTCTCGAAGGCCGGAAGGAGGTGGGCAGGGAAGCGCCCTAAGCCTCGGCTGCCCGGGCGAGCTGCCGTTCCCGCCAAGGTCAGGTGCCGGCGCCGCAGCCCGCGCGGCCGGAGAAGAGATGCGTGGCCCAGGGAGGGCGGCCGGAGGGGGCGAGCGCTGGGTCGCGTCCAGCCACCTGGCACGTGAAGGCCACTACACGCGAGTTGGCGCCCTAGGCCAGTCGGAGCAGCCCCGGGGCAAGGGAGGGGGGCGTTGGTTCTGGAGCTCCGTTCTGTTCCAACCGCAGCATTCCTGCCCCCGCCTGAGTCACGGGGCGCCCCCCCACCTTCCACTTCCGGCCTGTCCTGGGGGTGCACAGCGTGGGATTCCCCATTCTCAAGTCCCGGAGGCTGCATCTCAAATAAGGACTCTAGGATGAACCAAGGGATCTGCCCCCCCCCCCCTTCTCCTGGATTCCACTGCTCCACAAGAGCCTGTGGACTCCAGATGTGTTTTCCAGATGTACTGCCCCGCCCCCACCCCATCTGCTCACCCTCACCCTTGGCTTTTGTAAGGGAATGAGAGATGGAGAGAGAAGAGGACACGCCCTGACTCAGATAGAGAGGGACAGAGAGGCATACACACTCACAAACTGACAAAATTCCTTCACAAAGCACCCTCCCCTCCCCCGACAGTGAATCACTCTTAAATACACAGGGTCCGTTATTAGCACAAATATAAACACAGAAAAGCAGCACTGGCTAAGCTATACACCGTTCACAGGGCGGATGCTGTCCCAAACACAGTGACATAAATGCCCTGGGACTTACTGGTAAACACATGGGGGCTGACAATGAGGCATAGCCGCCCACCCCTACCCCACACACATGAGCCAGTGAGGGGAGGAACACACAAACACAAAGTCCAACCTGCACACATCACTGTAAACGCCTGGCCAAACAGTATACACAGATGTTAGTACTGACAAACAGACCTCTGCAGACTTAGGCATTGAACCCCCAAACAACACATGTCAGCACTGACAAGGACAGACAAATAGATACAAACCAGGAAGCAATAAAAGTTAATGTTGACTCCCCCAACCACCACACGATACCCCCAAGAGAGGGGGTGGAGAGCTCACAGTCTTAATCTGTGCCAAAACACAGACACAGATGGATGAGAAAACAGTTATTGCGTAGCCACAGCGGCCCTCTGTAGAGACTGCAAGAAAGGGACATTGCCACATATGCATGGGTTGGCACAGACACATGAGTAACAGGTGAGTTCCTGGGGTTCAGGCACTAAGAATCAGGGAGAGTCAGTAATAAAGAGACCCCAGAGAGAGCAGAAGCGTGTTGATACTCTGCTACCGATCTCAGCCTGTCTTTTTGTCTCTCCTTTGGTACATACTAAGACACAGAATTTCATGCTAGCAGTCATACTTTTCCTTCGACAGTCAATAAGAAACACATCAACAATCCATCTTCCCTCTCCCTTTGGAGACAGGGTCTTGTGTAGCCCTGGCTGGCCTGAAATTTGTAATCCTCCCTGAGGATTACAGGCACAAACTGCCATGCCCCGGGAGACTTATTGATTCTGCAAGGGTACAGGACCTCACATCACGACATACATCTGCAGGTGCACTGCTGTGAGCCAAGACGTTGTCGCCTTAATAGACAGAAGTGTTCAAGCTAGCCTCATAGAGTCAACAGCTCTGGTCTCACACAATGTCAACAGCCATGAACACAGGACACAGAGGGAAAACAGATAAACGTCACCGTTGACATTTAGTGACACCTACAGAAACACACTCCGAATTGAAACACACAGAAACTGGCCCCCACTAAGACATACTCCCCTACAAAGCAGCCAGTACTGATGGGTATGCTGATTCAGGAGGACAAGGCTACATGTACAGACGCTCCCCTTCCCAACCAGACAGCTTCAGAGTTCCTCATCTCTTTGCAGGTGCTGCCATTCTGGTCGTAACACACTGATAGACACAGGAGACCCTCTCACAGTTGTGTGCCCCATGTCTCCCCTCCCCCCTTCTTGTCCAGCCAGGCTGACTCAGGCCCTATTCCTATTCCTACCAGACCACTCGAGCCACAGGCCTGAGTCACCCCTCTGGGGGCCAGCACGCTCATCACACTTCCTTGCACACTCAGGGCTCCCAGAATGCTGAGAATGTGAGCCCTTCCCTCCACATTGAAGGACCCCTCCTCACCTCTCCCGAAAGGCAGCAGGTGGGGTTTAGGAAACTGTTACTCTTAGGGTTTGGTTGCTTCCCCTGATGAGTTATCCCCATGTTTGTGTCTCCATCTCTTCTTTAGTAAGGGACACTCGGTGTACAAGGTCCCCCAGCCATGTCTCTGACAACCATGTGACCCTAAGCAAAATGCCCTCTTTGTATAGTCCAGAAAGGGAGGGTCACTCTGAAATAGGGGTTCCATCATTCAGACCACATTATCATGTGTCTCTCCATGCTGGACCACTTCAGTGGCCTGTTCACTTTTAGTTTTCCTTCCTCCCTGCCCCTGATTTTTTTTTTCTTCCTTTTCTTGAGACAAGGTCTTCTATAGCCCAAGCTAGCCTCGAACTCAGTATGTAGTCAGGGCTAGCTTTGAACTCAATATACAGTTGAGGATGGTTTGAAACTTCTGGTACTACTGCCTCCACCACCCACGTGGTTACAGGCATACACCACCAAGTATGGGATGCTTTGAATGGATGCAGGGCTTCGTGTGTGCTGGGCAAGCATTCCACCAAATGAGCAACACCCTCTGCCCTTTGTTTTTCTTTATCGACAGGGTCTCACACTATAACCCAGGCTGGCCTAGAACTCACTATGTCATCTAGACAGACCTCAAACTGGAACAGTCCTTCTGCCTCAGCCTCTCAAATTCTGGGATTACAGGTTTGAACCTCCATCTTGTCTTCTCTAACTGTCTTTCTCTGTTGCTCACGTTCTCTCCCTCATTCTTCTCTGGGTTCTGTTTTCCCAGGAACCCTGGCTGAGCAGAGACCTCCTCCCCTTGGTTGAGACCCAGGGGACACTTCCGGGCACGAGGTGGGCAGGTCGAAGGAGGAGGTGGATGGAGGAGGGTATTGGTTAGTTCTGATGCCCTGCTTGGGTCAAGGGCTAACAAAGGAGCAGCAGGCCTACACACTTGGGCCACTGAACAGCTTAGAGGAAATTTGGGACAAAGAATGCTATTCAGAGAGAGGCTGGGGTGAACAGAAACACACACAGAGAAGCAGTGAGCAAGGGATGCAGAAACAGAGGGATGAAGAACAGACAGACAGAAAGAAGGCAGAGCAAGGACAGGTTGACAGCCACGGTGAATGAAGGGCACTCCCCTGCCTTGGTCCACACTCAGACTCACCTGGAGCTTGCAGACTGTTTTGAGAGCTGTGGCCTGGGGTGGGGAAAAGGGGAACAGCATCTTGAAGCCAGAGTAGGTCCACGGGTTCAGGGGGTCCCTGCGCCTGGCAGCTTAGGTTGAAGGGGGTATTGGCCGGCACAGCTTTGTCCTCAGGCTCCTCCAGGAAGTATGGGAGACCTGGGAAGTTGGTAGTGGAAGCTGAGTTCCCGCTGAACCTCTCAGGGCCCAGATTATCATTAGGCAATCAGAGGTGCTAAACACTAGATCCACCCTGCAGCGTGTTGGCTTGTCCCTTCTGTCTGGTCCCTCAGGACACCTGAGTCACCTTCAGATGTCTGACCCTTTATGCTTCTATGCCTAGGACCGTGCTTCCAACATCTGGTTCAGTCTATGCCTGACCACCTGGGGCAGTTTCCAGAGCATGTGAGAGTATCACCTCTTCTCTTGTTTTCTCTTCCTCCTCCTCCCCCTCTTCCTCCCCTTTCTTCTTTCTTCTCTCTCTCTCTCTCTCTCTCTCTCTCTCTCTCTCTCTCTCTCTGTTTTGTTGCTGTTAGTGTTTGTTTTTCTGAGACAGGGTCTCTCTACATAGCTCTTGCTGTCTTAGAATTCACTATGTAGACCAGGCTGGCCTTGAACTCACAGAGATCCACCTGCCTTTGTCTCCTCAGTGCTGGGATTAAAGGCATATGCCAACATGCCTGACTCTTCTCTTTTTGAGACAGGGTCTTGCTTTGTACCACAGACTGGCCTCAAACTACAGATCCTCCTGTCTCAGCCTCCTGAATGTGACAAATTTATGTGTGTATCACCATGCCTGGCTTGCCTTGTATCGTTTTTCCTAATGAAGAAATGATGCGCTTGAAGTGATGTGTCTCTGAACGCAGGCATATCCTACTCCAATTGTATTTGATACTCCAGGACATCCAAAATCTCCCTAAATGTCCTCCCCTCTGGGACATAGAATTTCCCTTAGTCCAACATAAATGATGGCCTCCCAAGCCTCTTCAACCCCCAAGATTCCCTACATCTCTATCTAGGCTTTATGTCCTGATAGAAAGACTTTAAGTTCTATCCCATCAGAAGCTCTGACCTGAGGACTCACCTTCCAGCCCTACATAGCCAGGCTGAGACATGAAGGTCCGTCCTTCCAGGTACACCATACACTGGTACTCTCCTGCATCTGCAAGTTGCAGGGATGAGATTCTGGAAGGGAAGAGGAGGGACAGAGAGGCTTGGGGTTAGGACTCAACACTGGGAAGGTCAGCAGAACTGAAAGAGGGGGTCTGAACAGGAAACTCATAGAAGGCTGAAATAGGTACTATTTTTAACTCAGTTTTACAGAAGAGGAAAATGAAACCCAGAGGTCATATCGCAAGCTCAGAGCCACATGGCCAGTAAGTGGTCAAGTGGAGATTCCCAACCCAGGTGGAGTGGCTGCCCAGTGGCTTTGTGTGGAAGGACTGTATGCGTGGAGATCACTGGTCAGGGACAGGTGCCACACCTGAGCTGACTGACGACTTTCCATTCATCTCGCCAGTCTTCACCCAGAGGCACCTGGGTCTGGGTGTTATCAGCCAGTTCTAAGATCTGTCCATCTCGAAGCCACAACACCTCAGGAGGTTCTCCCTGAACCTGGAGCTCACACCGAAGGGTTCCTGTGAGTCCTCTGGCACCGGTGATATTCCCTGGGTTCCCCACAAATGGGCTGTCAGCCTCAGCCTGTGTGTCTGTCAGGCGAGACGGAGAGGAGCGTGTTTAGGAACCCCACAGTTCTCTTTTCTACCTTTTCTGTCTGCCCACCGCTGCCAGGACCCTACATAGTTGTAGAATGATCTCGGGGGGGGGGGGTAGAGGCATGGGGGAGGATGGAAGTCTTCCCAGGGGACTGAGGTCGGTTTCCATCCCATGTCCAGTCTGTTAGGAGGAAGGCCTGGGATCTGGCAGCCTCCCACGCCTTGGACTGCCTGGCAAGTCCGGTCCCTGCCATTCCGGTCTCCAGGGACTTCACAGTCTGGGCTGGGAGATAGAGGAAAAGAAAACGGAGCAGGGAAAGGAAGGGAAGGGAAGGGAAGGGGAGGGGAGGGAGGGAGGGAGAGAGAGAGAGAGAGAGAGAGAGAGAGAGAGAGAGAGAGAGAGAGAGAGAGAGAATACTCCAGCAGGGTGAGAACAAGTAGTGGAGGGGGACAGCAGTGACAAGGGGGGCCCAGGACTCCCAAGCCCTCCTCCTTCAGTCTGCCTCTGTATTTGTTGGGGAAAGATCCCTTCCTGTCATCTACCCCCACCCCCAGTTCTGTCCCTCTCCTCAGGACCCAGATTCATCAGCTCCCAGCCCTCCCTGCCTCAGCTTCTTCCTTCTGTCTTTCCTCCGGGTCCATCTTCTGTCCCTGGCCCTCCCAGTTTCTGTTTTTTGTCTTTCTGGTCCCCTCTCAGTAGCTTTCCCTAACATCTCCCCCACCCCACCCCCGTCTGTGTCTTTCTGTCTCCCCCACTTCCAAGTCAGCTCTCTGTCGTCCCGAGGAAACTCCCTAAAGTAGCCCAGCACCCCCAACACCTGCTAGCCAGCCCCCCACCCCCTCACTCCCCCCTGCCCTGTGTCCCATCAGCGGGTGTCTGCCTCAGTGAGTCCCCATCACTCACCCTTAGGAGCCGCACACCCCCAGCACCATAGCGCCAAGCACCAGGCCAGCGGGACCCTGCCCATCCTCAGGACACCACTACTGCAGTCGATGCCAAACTTTCTTCCGAAGTTGATGGGCACCTCTCTCGGGAAGGGGGCAGGGCCGGGTTGTCCCCGGCCCTCCCCCCAGCTCTGGGCTCCTGGGATTTGGCACTGCCCGCCTGGCACAGCGGGAGCCCCTCGGCTGGCTCTACTCCTCCGCAGTTAGCTGTCTTCCCGGCTACCCTGCCTCATACTCTCCCTCCCAGACTTCTTTCCCCGCCCCTGGCTCCCCCTCTGCCTCCGCCCACTAGGGCCCCAGCCCAGGGGCCACTGGGACTCGGAGGGGTTAACTAAAAGAGAAGAGTATTGGATCGGCCTCGTCTTAAAGGGGCCTTGGCGCCTTGGAGAGAGGCTGGGGAGGTGGAGGACCTTTGTAAGATCTTTGTGGCTGATGGTGGCTGAGGGCCGATCCTGGGCTGGTGAGTTAGGAGAATGGGCGCTGTCCCCCTGGACTCTCTCAGGGTCTGGTAAACATTCCTGCAGAATTTCCACTCCTCTCAGCCCAAGACGCTCCCCTTTTGGGCCTCCACCCTCAGCCCAGCCTCCCAGGCCTCCTTTCACTCCCCTCACACTCATGGCAGCTTGAACAAGGACATACACAATCTTTCTCTCTCTCTCTCTCTCTCTCTCTCTCTCTCTCTCTCTCTCTCTCTCTCTCTCTCTCTCTCTCTCTCTCTCTCTTTCCCTTCCCCTCCCTTCCCTCCCTCCCTCCCTTCCTTCCTCCCTCCGATGGCATTGACACAGAAGCCAGGACAGGTAGAGACACGCAGTGGCATGCTGCCTGCCCACATATACCCTCAGATGAGCTGGGTCAGGCGTTTGCATGCTGGAGAAGTCTTACAAATGGAAGGTCACTGCTGGATGGGCGTACCCAGGATTGGGGCACTCATCTAAGGAGATGTCAACGCTCACATCCACACAAGCCCACTTGGACACAGTAACAGGAATCCAGAGGTGGCTGCAGACTGGAGTGGGAATTCCAGCTCTACCCCAACCCGGCAACTACGGGCAGTGGGCAAACGCCTATCTTCCTGTGTCTCAGTGTGTCCAGCTGTAAGATGGGAATGAGGACAGCCCCTGCTAATGTAGCAGGCTAGTGCGAGAATGATCTAGGTCAAAGTGCAGTGCAGTTCCTTGCACGTGGGAAGCCCAGCTGACAAGGTGCCCAGGATTTTTGGCATCCCATTGTCTCTCTCTGCACTTGCGCTGTTTGCTCCTCAGGGAACCTTGTGTCCAGCCCTTGCAGATCTGAGGCCAGGACTCTGGCTCTGATGCATGTCTACTGTGCCTCTAGGTGTTTGCCATAGAGGCTGTGTTCAGAAGGCCTCTAGCACCTAACTCTCTTCTCCATTAACCGGGGCGCTGCTTTACTAGAACTGTTTTTATATATTTATATATACTCTATTTATTCTTGTTTTATATGCATTGATGTTTTGCCTGTGTGCATGTCTGTGTGAGGGTGTCAGATTTTGGAGTTACAGACTGTTCCGAGCTGTCTTGTGGGTGATGGGAATTGAACCTGGGTCCCCTGGAAGAGCAGTCAGTGCTCTTAACCTCTGAGCTATCTCTTCAGCCCCATAACTGATTTTGATGACCTCAGAATTCCGTTTGGCCTCCTGATGTCTCCTCCTTTCCCCTTCTCCACATCCACTACTCTCCTACTTCCTCTCTCCCTCCCTCAATCTGTCTCTTGCTTAGGATCTAGGAGGATGTTTCTGAGCCAGGCCTTCCTTTAGCCACGTTTAACCCTGTCTGCTCCCTAGCCATGACTCGCCACTGCCCTGAGGATGAACTCCAAGCTCCCCAGCTGCGCACTCAGGGTCCTAACTCTAACCATCATCCTATTTGTGACTCCCTCTAGTGATCGCCCCAGCGTCGGGTTCACCCACCAGTCTGGGCCTTGGGGCCCTCCTGAACACTCAGCATGGGTTATATGGAGTTGGCATTATAAAGTTCCATGGAGAACTCTCTCTTACTCAGCTCCCTCTCCACCACCTCACCCTGGTCTAGTCTTGTCCTCTGCCACCTGGATCCCAGCTGCAGTTTCCTCCTTGGGTGGCCTGAGTCTCTGGGTTCTTCTGACGTTTCCCACTTAGCAGTCTCAGGGTATTTCCGAATCCCACATCTGACCCGTTCCTCCTCCCACCCCCTCCTCTTTCCCCCACCACCTAAGCTGCAGCCCCACTTCTGCCTCAGCCTTGAAGATAAAGCCACAAGTTTGTTACAGGTACCCCTCATACCCACTCAACCCTGGCCTCACCTCCCTGAGCAACTTTCCTTTTCTCACCCAGAGAACCTCCCTTCACAGGCCTCGGAGCATCCTTCTGTAGCGTTTGGTCCCAAGCTCCTACACATCCCTCAACCCACCTGTTTTCTCCCCTCTCGACTGCACCATTTCCAGCCCCGTCCAGTCTAACCTAGCTCCACTCCCACAGTGCGCTGCTCACTCGCAACACCTTTCTGTTCCTTTTTTTTGAGATGGTCTCACTATATTGCCAAGGCTGGTCTCAACCTCCCAATCCCCCTGGCTTCAACCTCAGGAGTGCTGGGTTGACCAGCTGGCCGGGTGTGCGCCACCACGCCCAGCTTGCCCTGTGCTTTTCCTCTGGCAGCATTTCCTGTGGATTGTCATTACGGGTTTATTGCATGATTCTCTGTTTTCTCTCTTCTCTCTGACCTATGGGCTCTGGGAGGACAGACGGGCTATCTCAGATGCTGCTGTAACCCATGGAAAAGGCCTGCCACACTGTGGACTGCTAATAAAGATAGCATCTCTAGGGTACAGAAGTCCTTCCCGGGGCTGGGGAGATCTCCGCCCAGTGGGGAAAGTGCTTGCTGCGCTGGGGGCCTGACTCAGGTGCAGCTAGTGTTTTTACCCATGTACAAGCCAGGTGTGGGTGTGAGCGCCTGTAACCCTAGAGGGGATGGATATGGGTGGATCCCTGGGCCTTGCTGGCTAGCCATTCTAGTCGAAACTGAACCACAGGTTTAGTGAGAGATCCTGCCTCAAAGAATAAGATGGAGGGGCTGAGGAGGTGGCTCAGCAGTTGAGACGCATGGGTTCAGTTCCCACCACACACATGGCACATCGCTGCCCCCTGCTGCAGAGGGACCTGACGCCCTCTACTGGCCTCTGCGGGTACCAGGCATGCACATGATATGCAGACATACAAGCAAACGAAACACCTGCACACATTTAAAAAACAACAACCCTTAGCAATAAACAAACAAACAAATAAATAAAAATAAGGTGGAGAAAGAGGAAGACATTTGATCTCTACCTCTGGCCTCCTCACACACATGCCTGCACATGCATCTGAATATGTGGAGGCAGGCACACATACACACATATCACACCCACACACCACAATTTTTTTTTTAAAGGAGATCACACCCTTGTATAGATTCATTAACATCAGCGGGAATTCCTGTCAAATTTAAACCCGTGAAGCCATTTGCTCAAGAACCTGAGAGGCTGTGGCAGGAAAGAAGCCAGCAAATTCAAGGCCAGCCTTTGCTCTATAGTGAGACCATCTCACAAAGGCAAACAAAATCAAAACTATTAGCCAGGTGTGGTGGTATACACCCACAATCCCAATACCTGGGAAGTAGAGGCAGAAGGATCAGGAGTTCAAGGTCATCCTCAGCTACATTGAAAGTTTGGGGCTAGTCTGGGCTATGTGAGACCCTGTTTCAACAACAAACAACAAAGTATTGGCACCTAATATGTGTTTTTAATTTACCTTGAATTACCTTGAATGGCATTTTAGAAAATGAAGATGCTGCTGGAAAGTTGGCCCAGCAGTTAAGAGCACTTGCTGCTCTTGTAGAGGACCCAGGTTTAGTTCCCAGCACCCACATGGTGGCTCACAACTGTCTGTAACCCCAGTCCCAGGGGATCTGATACTTTCTTTTAACCTCCAAAGGCACCAGGCATGTACTTACATACCTGCAAGCAAAACATATGAAATAAAATAAATTTATTTTAAAAAACTTTAAAAATTGGAGACAGATGGACAGAAATGCCCTTCACACTAGGAGTTGAGAGCATGACAAGTTGGTTTTTGCAAGAAGTATCTGTTCTTGCTTTTTTTTTTTTTTTTTAAAAGATTTATTTATTATGTATACAGCATGTATGACTACAGGCCAGAAGAGGGCACCAGATCTCATTACAGATGGTTGTGAGCCACATGTGGTTGATGGGAATTGAACTCAGGACCTCTGGAAGAGCAGTCAGTGCTCTTAACCTCTGAGCCATCTCTCCAGCCCTGATCTTGCTTTTATTACAAATATTTATTCATTTATTTTTATGTGGTGTGTGTGTGTGTGTGTGTGTGTGTGTGTGTGTGTGTGTGTGTCTGACTTCAGTATCTCTGTGTACTATGTGGGTGCAGGAGCCTGCAGAGACCAGAAGAGGGCATTGGAATCACTGGAACTGGAGTCACAGATGGTTGTAAGCCCCCATGTGGGTGCTGAGAATTGAACCCCGGTCTTCTGCAAGATCAGCAAGTGCTCTTAACCGCTGAGCCTCCTCTCCAGCCCCAAATCTCCCATTCTTAAAAGACAGAAAAACAATTATAAAAATGCTTATGAGAAAGTAGTTTGTACCTTGAGGAAACAGCGTAGGGGAGGGAACAGCAAGGCATGGTTGTGTTACATTTAGAGCCTGTGGCTAAGGAAGGCCTCTCTGAGGTTAGCCTGGAGAGCTAAGGAACTCCGTAGTAAGCCACATGGCAAGAGCATTCCAGGAAGGGCAAACAGCCATTGCAAAGACTGAGGCAGGCATGAGCAACTTCAGGAAGACACATTTGTGACTGGAATGAATGCAGACTGGGGCATGCCCAGGTGGGGTCAGGAAGAGTCTCAGCCCAGAGAAGACCTTGCTTGGTCTTCTGAAGGCCAGAATGGGTTTGGGGCAGGAAAGATAGGATTTGATCTGGTTTTGTTTATTGATTACTATTTCTTAGGTGCTGGGAACTGAACCTGGGGCCTTAATGCAATCACCCTAATAAGTCCATATTAGGCAAGAATCAAGTGACTGAGCCACACCCCAGCCCCTCACTGGGGGATTCTAGGAAGGGGCTCTACCACTGAGCCACATCCCAAGCCCTGGGTTTTTTGAGACAGTATTTCACTTTATAGCTCAGGTTAGCCTTAAACTATTATTATTGATCTTCCTGTTGAGTCTCCTGTGTTTTGGGATTACGAAGGGTGGGGCACCATGCCTAGCTGATAAATTTAATCAGTCAATCAATCAGTAGAATGAATGGCCTCACATGTTCCACACAAGTGCTCTATCACTGACCTACACCACCAGACCTCCATTGGGTTTTGGTTTGAGTGTTTTTGTTTTATTAGTATTTTATTTTTTGTGTGTATGGGGCATGTCACTGCACCTCTGTGGAAGTCAGGATAATTTGCAGGAGTCACTGTCTCTTTCCACCATGTGGGTTCCTAGGATTTAACTATTTAGGTTGTTAGGTTCCCCCCATGACCTGTCTCCCTGATCTTCTGTTGGTTTCTAAAGGACCTACCTGCTAAAGCCATTAAGTGAAAGTTGATGGGAGACTTCCTGACAGACACCAGGACCAACACATACCAGTCTTAACTATTACGACACAGGAGATGTGTTTTTGTGGTGTGATGCAATGAGAAAGGGTATGTTGTAGGGTATCCACCAGAGAATACTACTTGAATATGGGCTTAAGCCAATAGAAAGTCTTTATTTGCTGCCTGGCTACTGCACTGGGTGTTCAGGATCCCATTGTACCACTGAGCCTTTCTCAGGGTGAACTTTTAAACACAAAAACATATCCTGGGTTGACATATTTCAGTTAACTAGAACAGTTAGCCAGAAGCAGAACTACTAGACTTTCCCAGGACTATGGACTTGGATGGATTAGGTTTTTGTTTTCATTTTGGCAGGTGGTATTGTCCATGTGCTGAGTTTTATGGCCTGAATGGGATTTCCATCATGGAGTCAGTTGTGCTAAGGCCTAGTAGCCTGTCACAGGTGTTGCACCTCCGACAAGGAGTTCTTTGCTAAAATGAGCCTGCATCTGGTCCAGCTTCCAGCTGATGGGAGATTCTTGGAAGGGAAGAACGTTGAATGGCAGCACAAAGATGCCATCAGCCAAAACTAGTATATAAACAATTACACAGGGCAAATGACCCAGTTATCATCATAAATGATAGATGGAGGGTCTTGGCACACTCAGAAGATGGAGGCTGGAAGATGTTGAGTCTGAGGCCATCTTGGGCTTCATAGCAAGGCTGTCTGATATAAAACGAAACAAAATAAGGTCACTGAGATGGCTCAATGTGCAAAGGCAGCTACTCCAAGCCCGACGGTCACTGAGATGGCTCAATGTGCAAAGGCTGCTACTCCAAGCCCGACGGCCTGAGTTCAATCTCTGGGACTCACATGGCGGAAGGAGACAAGCAACACATACAAAAATATATGTAATAATGATAAAATAAGAATAAGTTTAGGGGAGAGATGACTCAGAGATGACTCAGAGGCTGCTCTTCCAGGTGGACCCGGGTTCAATTCCCAGCACCCACATGACAGCTCACAAGCATTTGTAACTCCAGTTCCAGGGGATCCAACACCCTCATACAGACACACATGCAGGCAAAACACCAATGCACATAATTTTTTTTCAATCAATAAGGATAAATATTTAATAGAAAAATCAGCACAAATACATAAATAGCTAAGATGCAAATGAAATTGTAAGTCACCAGCAGACGTATTTTATTTTTTTCTTTCACTTTTCTTTATTAAGAAATTTTCTACTCACTCCACATACTATCCACAGATCTCCCCTTCTTCCTCCTCCCACCCCCCAGCCCTCTTTCCCAAGCCACCCCGCATTCCCCACATCCCCCAAATCGAGGTCTCCCATGGGGAGTCAGCAGAGCCCAGCACACTGAGCCTAGGCAGGTCCAAACCCCTTCCCACTGCACCAAGGCTGTGCAAGGTGTCACACCACAGGCACCAGGTTCCAGAAGCCTGCCCATAGACCAGGGACAGATCCCAATCCCCCTGCCTGCGTGCCCCCCAAACAGTTTGAGCCAAACAACCGTCTTCCGTATCCAGAAGGCCTAGTCCAGTCCCGTGGGGGCTCCACAGTCACCAGTCTACAGTTCATGGGCTTCCACTAGTGTGGCCGGTCATCTCTGCACGTCCTCCCATCATGATCTCGATGTCCCTTGCCTGCAGTATCTCTCCTCTCTCTCATCAGTTGGATTCCCGGAGCTCAGCCTGGTACCTGACCGTGGATCTCTGTATCTGCCTCCATCAGTCACTGGACAAAGGCTCTATGATGACAGCTAGGTTATTTAATGCACATAAAATTTTTAAAAATTAATAATTTGGGGCCAAAGAGATGGCTCAGTGGTTAAGAGTATGGGCTGTTCTTCCAGAGGACCTAGGATCAATTCCCAGCACCCACATGACAGCTTATATCTGTCTATAACCTCCAGTTCCAGGGGATCTGACACCCTCACACCAATACACATAAAATGAAATTAAATAAATTGTTTAAAAAAGAATAAATTTAATAAGCAAAGGGATGGAGAGTGGTTACAGATTTCAAAAAACTTAAGAAACCTATCAAATGAAATTGGGATTCTATTTTTTGAAAACTTTACTTCTATTGCCAGGTGTGGTGGCGCACACCTTTCATCCCAGCACTTGAGAGGCACAGGCAGGCGGATCTCTCTGAGTTTCAGGCCAGTCTTGTCTACAGAGTGAGTTCCAGGACAGCCAGGGGTGTTACACAGAGAAACCCTGTCTTGAAAAACCAAACAAAACCAAATCAAACAAAAAAATTGCTTCTGTTTTTATGTGTATGGGTGTTTTGCCTGCACATACGTCTGTGCACCGTGTGTGCAGCGCCCCAGACACCGGAGAGGGTGTCTAGAATTATAGGTGGTTGTGAGCTGAGTTCTGGGAATTGAACCTGGGTCTTTTGGAGGAACAGCGAGTGCACTTAACTGCTGAGCTGTTTCTCCAGCCCTTGAGTTTTAATCTCAGCAAGTCTAAGTGAGGCGTGGTGACCCACAATCTCAGCACTTGGAATGTGGAAGCAGGAAGATCAAGAATTCAAGGCCAGCCACAGTTACATGGTAAGTTTGAGGCTGGCCAGCCTGAGCTACACGAGGCTTTGTCTCAAAACAGAGTGGGGCTAGATAATGGTTCTCAACCTTCTAATGCTAAAACTCTTCAATACAGTTTCTCATGCTGTGGTGACCACCAACCATAAAATTATTTTTGTTGCTATTTCATAGCTGTAGTTTTGCTACTGTGGTGAATGGTAATGTCAATATCTGATATGTGACCTACAGGTTGAGAACCACTGGGCTAGTGAAACCTCTTCGTGGTTAAGAACACTTACTGCACTTACAGAGGTCTGGAGTCAAGTTCCCACCACTCACCACCTTTCTTTCCCGTTTCAGGGGATCCAACACCCTCTTTTGGACTCTACAAGCACCAGGCACACATATGGCACACATACATACATGTAGGTAAACATATACACACAATTTTTTTTTTTTTTGAGACAGGGTTTCTCTGTGTAGTTTTTGGTGCCTGTCCTGGATCTCGCTCTGTAGACCAGGCTGGCCTTGAACTCACAGAGATTCGTCTGGCTCTGCCTTCTGTGTGCTGGAATTAAAAGCGTGTGCCGTCTGTGGTGGTATTCTAATTGTACTGAAATGTGATTTTGATTGTATGTTAATAAATAAAGTTGCCCGGGGGTCAGAGCTATTAGAGCCATAGACAGAGTATGGCGGTGGTGGCACACACCTTTAATCCCATAGATCTCTGTGTGTTCAGGGATACAGCCAGCATTGGAGACACATGCCTTTAAGACCTAGGGGGCCGTACATTCAGACAGTGACGAGGCAGTCACGTGTTTGGGTTTACAACCAATGAGAAGGCAGAATGACTGGAAAATCGACTTACACACAGGAAATAGCTCTCTTTCGGGAAGCTGGGACAGCAGGAGGAAGGGTGAGATTTTAGCTCTGAGCTCTGACCTCTCGGCTTTCTCTTTTACATTGTTTCTGTGTTTCTTATTTAATAAGACGGTTGGTTACATCTACAGTCGTCGATGCCCGGCCACACAAAAATTTTAAATCTACACCCACACACAGGGACACCAAATAAACAAATATGAAAATAAATGTATAAAATATACTTGTTGAGGAGTATTGTTTTAAAGTGTGTTACTTTTGTTTATGTTGCATTTGTTTAATTCTGTGAAACTGTGTTACTGTGCCTGTCTAAAACACATGATGGTCTAATACAAATCTGAACAGCCAACAGCAAGGCAGGAGAAAGGATAGGCGGGACAGGCAGGCAGAGAAAATACATAGAAGGAGAAATCTGGGAGGGAAGAAGAAGTAGCCAGAGAAGGAGGAGGACTCCAAGGGCCAGCCACCCAGCTACACGGCCAGACACGGAGTAAGAAACAAAGAAAGGTATACAGGAATAGAAAAGGAAAACCCCAGAGGCAAAAGGTAGTGGGGATAATTTAAGGAAAGCTTGCAAGAAACAAGCCAAGCTAATACCGGGCATTCATAATTAAGAATAAGCCTCTGTGTGTGATTTTTTTGGGAGCTGGGTGATGGCCCCCCCAAAAGAGTAATAAAACTAATAACACACTTATAAGGCCAGTGACATGGGTCACTGGGTGAAGATGCTTGCCTGTAAGCCTGGCAGCTTGAGTTTGATACTTGAAATCCACACAGTGAAAGGAGAAAGCTGACTTCTGCAAGTTGTCCCCTGGCCTCCACTTTAGTGCCATGGCATGCGCATACCCACACCTCCTTCCAACACAAAATAAATAATTGTAAAAGAGTGAAAACAAAATCCATTTATGAGGCTACCAGGGAAATGTAAACACTAATCTGTTTGTCACAATGAGCGTCAAAGTGAGTCATATAGTTTTGATTTTTCAAAGTAAACTTTAGCTGGGTGTGGTGGCTCATGCTTGTAATTCCAACATTCAGGAGTTTGAGGTAGGACAGTCACTGTAGTCAAAGGCAGCCTGGACTACATAGTGAGTTCTGGGTTAGCCTGGGCTGTAGAGTGAGACCCTGCCTCAGTACAAACAAAAATAAGAGGCCACAGAGATGGCTCTGTGATTGAGCACTTGCTACTCTTGTCGAGGGTCAGAATTCAATTCCAAGCATCCAAGTTGGGCCTTTCACAAAACCCCAGTAATTTCAGCTTCAAGGGATCTGACACCCTCTTCTGGCCTCTGCAGGTACTGCACACACACATGAACACACACACACACACACACATACACACACACACACACACACATGTAACAATAATAGTAGTAACAATAAACATAAATCTATTTAATGTCATTAAATTATACACTTTTGGCTAAAAGAGTTAATGGGAAGCCAGGCAGTGGTGGTGCACGCCTTTAATCCCAGCCACTCAGGAGGCAGAGCCAGGTGGATCTCTGTGAGTTTGAGGCCAGCCTGGGCTACAAAGCAAGCTCCAGGACAGGCACCAAAACACCACAGAGAAAACCCTGGAGCTCACAGATGGTGAAAGGAGAGAATGTGTAGTGTGTGTAGTGTGTGTTGCTGGGTTTTGACCTCAGGAACTCATGTTTGCAAGGCAAGCACTCTACCAGTTAAGCGCATCAGTGTTTTATGGTGCTTATTAGGCAAACATTGTACCAATGAACTATGTCTCCAACTCAGTGCTCAAAGACCACACTGACTAATCCAGTAGGCTTTGCCTTGGTGTCCAGTAATTTTTTTTTGGGTGGTGGTGGCACATGCTTTTATTTATTTATTTATTTATTTATTTATTTATTTATTTATTTATTTATTTATTTATTTTTTCTATTATCAGCTTGATACAGTACAAATTCTTATCCTAATGGTGAAATGTTTCACTGAGGCTTGCCCAGTGATTGAGTAAAACCAAAACTTATTATAAGCCACAGTCATCCTAGGGTCCCCCCTGCTATGTAGCCTCCCTGGTTCTGTGGGTTGCAGTCTGATTGTTCTTTGCTCTTTATATCTAGTATCCACTTATGAGTGAGCACATACCATGTTTGTCCTTCGGTGTCCAATAATTCTTGTCTGTGGATGAAGCCATGAATGAGTTTGTCTTTTTTTTTTCCTTTTTCTTTTTCCTACTGGAATCATCATAATGTCAACTTTTATGTTAATATAGTGCAAGATCCAGGGTTATTTACCTACTTAAGTTTGAGACAGCCTTGAGATTTAGCTGAGGCTATCTCAAACTCA
This sequence comes from Peromyscus leucopus, assembly GCF_004664715.2. NCBI lineage: Eukaryota > Metazoa > Chordata > Mammalia > Rodentia > Cricetidae > Peromyscus > Peromyscus leucopus. The sequence goes on along the minus strand of NC_051063.1, from coordinate 169,397,758 downwards.
CTGCGTATTCCATGCTGGCCTCAAATTCTTGGTGATCCCCCTGCCTGAGCCTCTTGGGTGCTGGGATTAGAGACATGTACCACCATATTTAGCTCCAAAACTCTTTAAATACATTACTTCAAGGATTCCAGAGTTCCCTGAATGTGAATTTTGAATGCAAAGCAAAGACAAGTCATTGTTCTTGGTTTTTTTTTCCTTTTTTCCTTTTTTTTGAGACAGGATTTCTCTGTGTAACCCTGGGTGTCTTGGAACTACCTCTGTAGACCAGGCTGGCCTCAAACTCACAGAGATCCATCTGCCCCTGCCTCCCAGGTGCTGGGATGAAAGGCATGTGCCACCACTGCAAAGCCTTTTGGTTGTTGTTGTTTTTAATTTAACATAATTTTTTGTTGAATTTCTTGGGAATTTCACATCATACACCCCAATTCTGCTCACCTTCCAGTCCCTCCATACCCTCCCTTCCCCCCTGTACCGTCCCCCATGAAAATTTAAAAAATTCAAACCAAACCTCTTCGCTCCTCCACTCAAACACCTCTTCACTCATCCTGATGGCATTGGGAGCTGCAGTGTGTCACACAGTAAGTATACCTTTCTGTCCAATCAGCTTTACTTGCAAATGTTCATTGCAATGGGTCACTGGTCTGGTTCAAGGCCTCTGGTTTCTGGTACACCACCAACACTGGATCCTCACCAAAACTTCTCTGGGATATCCCCCGGCTGCCCAGAGCCTTGGAGATCTTGCGGTATCATTCCATAGGACTGGTCCCTTCAGGATCTCTAGCAGGTCCTAGATAGAGTGGATGTTAGGGTAGGCCAACCCTAGGCCCGGGTGTGGGCCTGAGTGGTAGTTGAGCTGGTCAGATCAGGCCACCATATGCCCCCATGAGGCAAGGGGCAGAGCCAATTCCCCTATGCCCATGCCATCAGGGTCAGCCCTCCCCCACCCTCAGTGAGGTGTGGAGCCATCTCTGTGGAGGGGTGGGGGAGCTCTCTTGCTACAGCATCCAGCAAGGGGCAGGACCAGCATTCCCAGGGCCAGTGAAGGGCAGGGCTGGCTCAGCATGGCCCTCTGATCCCATCACACATGGTTCCCATGGCCTCCTGAGGCAACATGGGCCACAGACATCAACACAGACCCTAGCTGCAGCAGGCACACAAACTCAAACATGGCCCAGATGACAACCTGGCTCTGGGCAGAAGCACAGGCAACTCAGATCAGGGCGGCTCTGGTGGTGGCATGGCCCTTGGACACTAAAGAGGCCACAAGTTGTGGCCCCGATCCTGGGCTTCCTTGTAATCTTTTGGAAGCAACATAGACCTGAGCTGCGGTGGGACCCCAGACCCAGACATGGTCCTTGGCAACAGCTGCGTCTGGATGTCATCACTGCCCCAGGTGGCAGTGCAGGCCACTCAAATTGGCCCTAGGGGCAGCGTGACCCTTGAACACTAACATGGCCCCAGATCTTGGGCATTCACGTGGTCTTCCATGATAACAGAAGCCTCAGCTGCAGCTCTGGCCAGACACCATGGGGTCAGGTAGCATGCACAGGCCACACAGATATTCATGGCCCCAGCTGCAACAGGTCCCTCGGCCACCAACATGGGACTCAGGTAGCTGACTTGGCCCAGGGCATCCAGATGGCCCTGAGCGGCAGCATGGGCCATGGACTTCAACACAGAGCCTGGCTACAGTAGAACCAGGAACCCAGACATGGTCCTTGGTAGCAGCTTGGGTCCATTGTTTTTGTTTTTTAAGGACCATAAAGATGGCCCAAAGCATAAAGGCATTGGTGCCAAACCTGATGGCCTGAGATAACCCCTGAGATCCACATGTTGGAAGGAGAGAACTGGCTTCATCAAGTTTTTCTCAGCCCTCCACAGGGGAGCTGTGGGGTGTGTGTGTGTGTGTGTCCCCGTTGACATGCATCCAGAATAAACAACAACAGCAACAACAAAACTGTAATTAAAAGGGAAAAAAGCCTTAAACCTTATCCCTTTTCAAATCACTTGAAGTGCAATAACAATATGAAACCCAGACCAGGCATGGTGACGCACACCTTTAATCCCAGCACTCAGGAGGCAGAGGCAGGCAGATCCCTGAATTCAAGGCCAGCCTGGTCTATAGAGTGAGTTCTGGGACAACACAGAGAGACCTTGTCTCAAAAGACAAAACAAAACAAAAACCAGGTATGATCGAGTACATCTGTGATCCTAGCATTTGGGAGGTAGAGGAAGGGGAAAATCCAGGGTCAGTCTGGGACACCTAAGATTTCTGTCTTCTTTTTTCCCCCTGAGACAAGGTCTCTCTCTGTGTAGCCCTGGAACTCGCTCTATAGACCAGGCTGGCCTTGAACTCACAGAGATCCACCTGCCTCTGCCTCCCGAGTGCTGGGATTAAAGGTGTGTGCCATCACCGCCTGCATAGAACCTGTCTTTAAAAAAAAAAAAGAAGAAATTAAAAGACAGGCATGTTCAATTATTAATTATTTCCTGATGTTTGCCTTAACATAACCCCAAGAAAGAGCGGTAAGTGGAATAGATGCAGCAGAACGTTAGTGGTTATTGTATTTTCAATTCTGTCAGTGATGAGAATGGGACTCGGGGTTCTATACATGTCAAGCAGGTGTCTACCACCAAGCTACACTTCCAGGCAGAGTTGATGGCTATTAAAAAAAAAAATGGAGTAATGGGGAAAACAGGAGAGAAAAAGGGTTGGAGAGGCAAGAGGCAGGACGACGGTCCTTAGAGCCTGTGTGTCTGTATCTGCTTTCAGATTTGGAGAACTTCCAGAGGCTAGATCTGTCATTGGCTGAAGACTTTCCAGCGATCCTCGAAGCAGGACAGCAGACAGCCTCAGTCCGGTCCCTCCCCTCCCCCACAGCTCCACATCTGGTACTGATGTCAGCAGCGAGGCGGGCGGTGACCCGTGTTTTTCAGCTTCCTCCCAGCCTCAGGGGAGGGGCGGACTCCCCCATCCCCACCCCTTACTCACAGGGACTCGGTCACACAAGCAGAGGGGGTCCAGTACATGGCCAGAAACAAACTTTTATTGCAAAATGGGGACTTTCAAATCACAAAGAGCTCAGGTATGGCCCCTGTCCTCTTTTTTTTTTTTTTGGAGCTGAGGACCTAACCCAGGGCCTTGCGCTTCCATTGAGCTAAATCCCCAACCGGGCCTCTGTCCTCTTCCGGAGGGGCAGAACCCGGTTCCTTTCGGTCATCTAGTCCTTCTGGGGAATGGCTTGATGGAGATTTCAATTTTTTGTTTTTTGGGCAGTGCTGGGGATTGAACCCTAGGCTTCACAAATGCTAGGCAAGTGCTCAACTTCTGAGCTACATTCCCAGCACCCTGACAGGGACTTCGATGCCAAGTGAAGGCAGGATGTGTTTGAGAACCAGAGCACATAAATTAATTATGATGAAACATGAGCACATAAACATGATTGGGGAAGTTTCTCCTCTGGGTTGCTGGCCCTCATTTGTACAAGGTTTATGTGTACAACTACAAACAGGGAAACATTTGGATTCGGGGAAATTGGTTGGAAGGACTGTGCTTGACGAACAAGGGTGTGGAGGTGGCGGGAAACAGCTTTGTCGTCACGGTGTGTGTCTCAGTAGGAAGAAACTCAGAAGAGCCAAGACACCGTCACGTATGGTCTGGCTGTGTGGATGACTGGCTGGCGGCCATCGATGGAGGCACTCATGTGCCTGGATGGTGGTGAGGTCATTCATGGGCGTGGACAGGGACATGGTTCTGGCTGTGACGTGACCCCAGCTGGGGCATGCTGTTTTCTATGGCGGGGACCCAGCAGCAGTGGTGATAGACACGGAACATGGTTGGGCTGCTTGCGACGCTGTGTAGGTGGTAGCTGGATTGGGATTGTGCGGACAAGGAGCGGTGTGGTGGCTGGCGTGGTGGGGGACTCTGGTATATGCTTGTGAGTCCAGATGGTGTATACTACATTTAAGTGGTCTGAAAGCCTATGCAGCCCCTTGGTGGTACACACCTGTAATTCCAGCACTCAGGAACCTGAGGCAGGAGGATCACAAGTTTGAGACCTGCCTGTGCTAATTAGCCAGACTCTGGTTCAGAGAGCCCTCTTTAAAAAAAAAAAAGCATACACATCAGTTGTCCTGTAGTTGTTTGTGTAGGGGAATGTGGTCCTGGGTCATGGCAGCTGCCCGGATACATGATGTGTGGTATGGTGTAGCTTCTGAGACACCCGGTTCACACACCCCCTTGAGGCTATCACCCCAGCCTTCCTTCCTTCATCTGGACTGGTCGCCAGTGGGCCAGACCTGTAGCTGGAAGTCTGGAGGGATGTTGAAAAGTCCACTGACAGCTGGCTGCAGGCTCAAGTCATCTGGTGGGCATGGCGTATCCAGGGAGAAGGCTTGCAGGATTGCAGTGAAGAAAAGCCATAGCTCTGCTCGCGCCAGGCCTTCTCCCAGGCAGACTCGCTTACCTGGCAGGAGTGGGGGAGGCTGAGTCAGCTGTGCTCACATCTGGGCCCATGGAGGAAACCCCGGGGTGCAGGAAAGTGCCTCCCCAACTGGCACTGACACCCACTGGTTATATCCAGTCAGCACCCTCTGGTTATCCCTAAGGCCTAGTAGATACCTAAGGAGAAGGGCAGGAAGGCATCATGTTTCCTCAACCGGCCATCAGTGTCCAGGAAGCGGTCCGGGTGGAACTCTTCCGGGTTCTGGAAAACCTCAGGGTCATGCAGTACAGAGCCGATCAGTGGGAAGACCTCAGTGCCCTGAGGGGAAAAGATGAAAGCTCACATACACAGGTTTCCTATTGATCACTTTAATAACTTGATTAAAAATCAATTAAATATATATATATATATATATATATATATATATATATATATATATATATATAGACAGGATTTCTCTGTTTAACAGCACTGGCTGTCCTGAAACTTGCTCTGTAGACCAAACTGTCCTGGAACTCGCAGAGATCTGCCTGCCTCTGCCTCCCAAGTGCTGGGATTAAAGGCATGTGCTACCACAACAGGCTAGATTTTATTTTTGTTTCATGTGTATGAGTATTTGCTTGAATGTACAGCTGTGTACAACATGAGTGCAGTGCTCACAGAGGCCAGAAGAGGGCTTCAGCTCTCCTGGAACTGGAGTTAGAGCTGTGAGTCACCATGTGGGTGCCGGGAATTGAACTCACTGAACTCTTAACTGCTGAGCCATCTTTCCAGCCCAGCTATTTTTATTTATTTGTTTGTTTGTTTATTTCTCTCTCTCTGTGTATGTGTGTGTGTACTCACACACACTTGCTCACAAGCCTGGGAGGCCACAGAGGACGTTAAATACCCTGGAAGTTGAGAGCCAGTCAACATGGGTGCTGGAAACTAAAAATGGGTCCTCTGGAAGAGCAGTAAGTGCTCTTAACAGCTGAGCCACCAACATTTTTATTACCATGTAATATAAATAGCAAAACCACAAAACATTTCTTTAAACATCTCTAGTGATTTGTTAATTTCTTATTTTATCATTAACTGTATTTGCTTTTGTCTAATATTGACTGTCAACTTGAACTTCAAGCAAGTTAAGGATAGTTAAATACTACCTCCCAAGTGCTGGGATTAAAGGCATGTGTCACCACTGCTGGGTCATAGTTTTTAAAAATTGAAAAAAAAATGAAAATAAATATATACTTAGGGCCAGGTGTGGTGGCACACACCTTTAATCCCAGCACTCAGGAAGCAGAGGCAGGTGGATCTCTGAGTTCAAGGCCAGCCTGGTCTACTTAGTGAGACCCTATTTCAAACAACAACAAAAAACTCCACAAACAACCAAAACCAAAACCCAGACAAGTCAGCGTTAAGTAAATGCATCTGTATCTCTCACTCTCATTTCTCCCGTTTGCCCTTTCCTTCAAGACAGGGTCTTACTATGTAGCCCAGGCTAGCCTTCAACCTGCAGGATTTACAGGCATCTGCCATCGTGTTGGGATAATCAAATGCTTTCTCTGGGTACTCACACACACAGCCTCGTGTGTAACAGTTGCCCACGGTGTCCTACTTCCTTTCCTCTTTCCTTGACTCTCTGGAATAAGCCCAGGAAGGAGATAATAATATGTCCAATTTAAAGACAAGAGAGTCTGGATGTGGCGGCACATGCCTATCATCTCAACACTGGGGAGGCTGAGACAGGAAGATGGCAAGACTGCAAGTTCAAGGCCAGCCTGGCCTACTTCACAAGCTCTTGTTTCAAAAGAGAAGAAAAAAGGGCGTGTGCCTAGGGATGTCAGCCAGTGGCGGAACATTTGCTGAATGTGTGAGAGGTGCTGGGTTCAACCCCTACTACCCTATGCGGGGTGGGAAGGAAGGTAAAAAAGACGAGGAAGCTAAGGCCTGGAGAGCTTAAACAGTAGCCAAAGGAAACCCTGGGGCAGCCTGGCAGAGTGTGTTATTTTTACACTGTTTTGAAATTCTGGGAGTATGTTGTGATACCGAGATTAAGCTGTGGCTGTCCGAAGTCACCTCTCTGGGGAATGCCTCCAAAGGCAAAGGCAAGGGTGTGTGTGGGGGAGAGGGCTGTCCCTGAAGGTCACAGCCAGGCAGGGCTGCAGCCTCTCAAGCCAGATCAGAGCTTGTTATATACATCCTTGGGGCTGTTATGTTAGAGCATGGGTTCTCAACCTGCCTAATGCTGGGACCCTTTAATATAGTTTCTTGTGTTGTCGTGACCCCCAACCATAGAATTATTTCGTTGCTACTTCATAACTGCCATTTTGCTACTGTTATGAATCATAATGTAAATATCTGATACGTGGCCCCTGTAAAAGGGTCGTTTGATAAGGCCGGCGGCGGGGGAGCTGGAGGAGAGAGGCAAGACGTTCTTTGCTAAGCAGTCTGGCCCGTGGGTTGTGAGCTGGGAAGGTGAAGGAGCGTCACCAAAAGCGCCACAGGACTGTTGTTAAATAACAGAAAGGGCAGGTACAAGTGGTTAAAGTTCGGGTTCTAGGCTGGGTGGTGGTGGCGCACACCTTTAATCCCAGCACTCGAGAGGCAGAGGTAGGCGGACCTCTGTGAGTTCGAGGCCAGCCTGGTCTACAGAGCGAGTTCCAGGAAAGGCGCAAAGCTACACAGAGAAACCCTGTCTCCAAAACCAAATTAAAAAAAAAAAAGTTTAGGTTCTGGGTTCAAATCCTGTCTTCCTACTTGAGGGCTGGGTGAATTCCTACAGATTTTAGTTTTTCAATCTCTAAAGTGAGTGTGATGATTACACAGGATTGTTTTGGAGATGAAAGAAAATAATACTAAATGAAAGCATTCAGAACAACAGCTGGCACAGTGTAAAGGATATGTTAGATTCATGTTATTGTGACATTGTGGCTGTCCTTTGCATGTACACAGGACACCCACCCACCACTAAGAGCTGGGTAGGTGTTTTATAAGCATTATCTTTCAAGTCCAAATTGGATATTATTATTATTCTCAATTTATAAGAGGGGCATATTGAAACTCAGTGGATGAAACAATTTGTTCAAGTTCTAGCTAAGAAAACAGCAGGGCTAAAAACATAAGGATTTGATTCAAGAAGGAGCGGCTGCCAATCTTGTCTCAGGATTGAGGCTATATCGCCCCCTGGTGGTTGTGTTTTTCAGTTGAGGCCAAAGAGAAAAGGGGTGGTGGTTGTGGGGAGGATCCAGACAGACACAGAGAAATCAAAACTCTGCTGTGGCCATGCCACACACCCACCTGGGGCAGAGTGTATCCTCGGAAGCGAGTGGTCCTTGTGAGGGTGTGGGGCATTCCCATGGGCACCAGCGCCAGCAGCCTCTGAGCCTCATGCAGAACGGCATCCGTGTAAGGGAGGCGTGCGCGATCGCTCAGACTCGGAGCCCTGCCGGGACCCAGCTCCTGGATCAACTCCTCCCGAACTCGCTCTGCATGCAAGAGGAGGGTCGCAGGTCACAGGTGGGATGGACCCTGGGGTCCTCCTTCTGGGAGCCTCATCTTCTTGTGCAGCAGTGGTTTGGGGGTGAGGCTGGCAACAGGCGAAGAGCAGCCAGGCTTGGTTGGGGGCTCGTTCATCCTATTTGCTGGGTATGTCTCTATTTTGTCTTAACTCCGGTAACAAAAAATGGAGGACGCTGTTTTTTTTTTTTTTTTTTTTTTTTTTGCGACAGGGTCTCACACTATAGTTCAGGCTAGAGTGTAACTCAATGCGTAACCAAGGCTGGGACTCACTCACCATGCTCTTGTCTCATAGCTTACTAAGTGCTGGGATTACAGCTGTGTACTGTCTCATCTGGATGATGACTGTGTGTGTGGGGGGGTGTGTGGGTGTGCACACAAGTGTGCTTGGGTGGAGGCCTAGGGAGGGTGTCAGGTGCCTGCTCTATCACTCTCCACCTTAATCCCCTGAGACAGGGTCTCTCACTGAACCTGGAGTTCGGCTGGCAGCCAGCAAGTCCTGGAGATTTTTTTTGTTTTGTTTTGTTTTTTGAGACAGGGTTTCTCTGTGTAGCTTTGCGCCTTTCCTGGGACTCACTTGGTAGCCCAGGCTGGCCTTGAACTCACAGAGATCCTCCTGGCTCTGCCTCCCGAGTGCTGGGATTAAAGGCGTGCGCCACCACCGCCTGGCTAAATCCTGGAGGTTCTCCTATCTCAGGCCCTCATCCCTTTTCATGTCTTAGTCCTGGAGTTACAGTTAAGTGCAGACATGCCATGCTTTTTACTGAGAGGTGGAGGTATGAACTCAGTTCCTCCTGCTGTACTGCAAGGGCTCTTACCCTCTGAGCCATCTCCCCGGCCCTGATTACAATTTTTTTTTTCCCCAGAGCTGAGGATCAAACCCAGGGCCTTGCGCTTGCTAGGCAAGTGCTCTACCGCTGAGCTAAATCCCCAACCCCACAATTTTTAATCTCCAGTCCTGATCCAGTGTCTTGCGGAGCTTGGATTCATCTCTTTTGTAGGCTTAGGCCCTTCCGAGGTGACTTTAATATCCCTCCGCCTACATACACCCTTCTTTTTTTTCCCTTTCTCTTGAGACAGGGCTACGTAGCCAAGGCTGGCACTCACTATGTAGAAAAGGCTAGCCTTGAACTTGTAGCAATCATCCTGCTTCAGGCCTTCTGAGTGCTGGGATTACAGGCATGAGCCACTGTCCCTGCTCAGCATCCCCTTTGAAACCAGCTCCATCTTCATCCTTTCTGTACCTAGCTCAGAATGAGTCTTCTGTCCTCAGTTTCCCAGCTAGAAACTCAAGTCTGCCCTGGACAAGTCCTTCCTTCCTCATTCTCCATGACCTGCCTATTCTGCCCTTGCTCCCATGCCTCCATAGCCTGGCCTATCCCCAGCTTCTTACTTATTCAGGTTTCTGTCCACTTTCCTAGGTGCTTGGCATCCTCTCATATTTACAGTCCACTGCATGCATATATGCGCGCGCGCGTGCACACACACACACACACACACACACATACACACACACACGAGTTTGTGCATGCGTGTGTGTGTGTGTGTGTGTGTGTGTGTGTGTGTGTGTGTGTTGGGGGGGGGTAGTTGAGAATGATACCCAGAGCTTCATGGATGCTAGGTAATCACTACTGTTGAGCACATCCCCACCTCACCAGCGGATTCTAATCAAGGGCTCGTGAACCTCCCTCTCCACCCTCCCCTGAAGTTCTAGGCAAGAGCTCTGCCTCTGAGCTACAGTCTCCTACAGTTCATCCTGTCATGGCAGCTGGACGATTTTCTAAAATGCAGATTTAAGCTGAGTGTTAATTCACACCTATAAACTCAGTTGAGCCAGGACACTGAGTTAGAGGCCAGCTATACAGTGAGTGGCAGGTCAGCTTGGGCTACAGAGTAAGACCCTATCTCAAATAAAAGTAAGTAAATAAATAAATAAATGTAAATTTAATCATGTCTTCCCTGCTCAAGGTCCTTCTATGGCTCCCCATGACTGGGGACAAGGCACATGATAAAAGTAACAAGGCGCCATAGACAGGTCTTGTCTTGTCTTTCACTATACCTTGGACTATGATCGGAAGCTCCCTCACCTCTTGGGGAACCCTAAACTCCGTGCTCATTTCCATCTCCCTGCATGTTCTGTCCTCTGGAACCATCACTTGGGTTCCTGGGGCCTGGCTGTGGGGACAGTTTCTTACGTTGCACTTGCGGGTATCTCATCAGGAGCAGGAGGGTATAGCAGACGGTGGAACCAATGGTCATCGTCCCAGCGAACAGCAGGTAGGTGGCTGTCATCAGCAAGTTCTTCTCAGTGAATTCTGTGCCCGGGTCTTGTTTCTCCTGAACATTAAGAGAAATGTTTGGGACAAGTTGAGGAATGAGGGACTGTGATTTGAGTGGGATAAAGATTCAAGGGAAGAAAAATCTTTATTTTTTTTTTTTAAATTTCATTTGTGGGCTTGTGTATGCCATGGCATGCACATGGACAACTTGTAGGAGTTGATTCTGTCCTTCCACTGTGTGGGTCCCGGGGTTCAAACACAGGTAGTCAGACTTGGTGTCAAACACCTTTACCCAGAGACATGCCATTGTCCATTCCCCTCTGTTTTGAAACAGGGTCACATGTAGCCTAAGCTAGCCTTAAATTTGCTATATAGCTGAAGATGAACTTCTGCCTCTCCCTCCCAGGTGTTGGGATGACAGGTGTGAGTTCATTCCCAGGTCATGTGGTACTAAGGATGGAACCCAGGACTTCCTGAACGGTAGGCGGAATTGTCAGAGTTACATCTTCCACGAAGAGACATATTGGTAGAGAAAGAGACCTGAAGCCAAGCCTGGTTTAGCCCTTGGGAAGCAGAAGCAGTGTGTGTGTGTGTGTGTCCGTCCTCTGCAAGTTCCAGGCCAGCCTGGGCTACAGAGTGAGTTTCGGGCCAGCATGAGATACAGAGTAAAACTATATCTCACCAAGAATAAAAAGGGAAGAGACCAATGGAAATCCTCAGAATTCCTCTGTAAAGTAGGTTAAGACTCAAGAAGGGATGGTCTCTTCTCCCAGCAAAGCAAACCGTTCCCAGTCCCATCCAGAGTTCAGCCCAGAGATGAGGACTCAGCAGATGCTAAGTAAATGGACTATCAGTTAGGCCAGTAGCCATATTCCAGAGGGACCCTTTCCTCTCCCAAGTTGCCACACCTGTGCCATCTTCAGCAGGAAAGCATCGACGAGGTCACGTGCAGGACCTGAAGTGTGGACACTTTGCTGGTGCCGCTGTACCTGCTGGACAACGAAGGCAGCCAGGGTCCCCAAGTGGCGCTGGAGCTGCGTGTGTGGGCCTGGCAAGGGCTGAAGCAGCCAGGAGAACATCTCATAGGCCTGTGGGTGCAGGACGACAGCTCGTTCTCAGTGAGCTCACTCGGAAGCTCTGAGGCTGGGGAAGGTCCCCACCATTTACCTGGCCCCACGGGGAGCTGATCCCCAGCAAGGTACCACTTGCTGCCTGGATCACAGCCTGGAACTCTTTATCTTCGTAGGGCAAACGGAAGCCAAAGAGGAGGGAACAGACGACATTAGAGGTGGCCTGGGCCAGCAGCGTGGAAGGGTTGAACGGACGTCCTGCGAGGCATGGACAGCAGAGGGGGAGAGAGAGGGAGAAGACTGGATTAGATGAAGAGACAGGACAGAAAGGGAGTTAGAGCTGGGTGTGGTGGCTCACACCTGTAATCCCAGCCTTGGAAAGTCAAGGCTGGACTGCGGGGAGTTCCAGGACAGCCAGGGCTACAGAGAAAAACAAAAACAAGACTCGAGAGAGACACCAGGATGTCTATCTCCGGGTCGTAGCATTTGTGGTGTTGACCAGCCGGGAACAAATTAAGAATGGGTGATGTTGAGAAAGGCAAGGAGATTTTTGTTCAGAAGTGTGCCTGGTGCCACACTCTGGAAAAGGGAGGCAAGCATAAGACTGGACTGAATCTCCGTGTTCTGTTTGGGCAAAAGACAGGTCAGGCTGCTGGATTCTCTTATACAGATGCCAACAAGATCAGAGGCATCACCTGGGGAGGGGATACCTGAGGGAGCATTTGGAGAATCCCAAAAAGTACATCCCTGGAACAAAAACAGTCTTCGCTGGAATTAAGAAGGGAGAAAGGGCAGACCTAATAGTTTATCTTAAAAAGGTCTCTAAGAGTTACACCATTGCCTCATTTATTACATAACAAATGTCTCATGGCTTTTTTGTTTGTTTGTTTTTGGTTTTGGTTTTTTTGAGACAGGGTCCCTCTGTGTAGCTTTGGAGTTTGTCCTGGAACTCACTTTGTAGACCAGGCTAGCCTCGAACTCACAGAGATGCGCCTGCCTCTGCCTCCCAAGTGCTGGGATTAAAGGCGTGCGCCATCACCTCCCAACAGTCTCATGGCTTTTAATATGTGTCATGATTTAACTCATACACCAACATTCAGATCATGAATGGCTAACAATGTTTTCGTTGGGCAGTCCTGATTTAAGTAAAACTGACTTGTATGCAGTAAAGTGGATTATGATCCTTCTTAAAACAACAATTCCAATTGATAAGTCCTATCACTTTTCTCCTTTCTCAAGATGAGATTGGACTTGATTAGTAATGTTCTGCTCTCCACAGAGATGGAGGTGTCAGTGCAAACCTACTGAATGGTTTTGCATTTTGATTTATATAACTGGGCATCTGGACATGTTTAAACACCAGGAGAATTCTATCACTGTCTCAGGAGTGAGAAGACTCACCTGTGTTTCCGTTTGTGTTCACTGGCCTGTGACAGGCAATGGCTACATGTCAGGAAGCAACTGTCTATTCTTGACAATGCCGATTTAATTAGAATGCCCTATGTCGAGGGTGCGGCCTTTACCACTGAAAGGCACTTACTGTGGCTTATGTATATTATCAAATAAAAAGTATTTCACACACACACACACACACACACACACACACACACACACACACACCTCAAACCCCCAAAACAAAACAACAAAAGGAGTCAGACATGGTAGCTCACACCTGTAATCCCATCACTTGGAGTCTGAGGTAGAAGGATCAGTCACCAGTTCCAGGCTAGCCTGGCCCAACTAGTGAAATTCCGTCTTAAACAAAACAAGACAAAGTAGGTAGGGGGTGAAGATGGAAGAAGGGAGCGAGGAGGAGAGAGACTGCAATGTCCCAGGGATAGAGAGAGCTGTTGTGACGCCCCCAGGTAGGAAAGGACTCAGTCAGTGTGGAGGTGAGCAAAGCGCCACCCACCCTGCCCCCAGCAGATTCACCACCACCCGGGGAACACTGGAGATGGTTCCTCTTCCTCTTGGCTGGAAGCAATTGTTGGCCCCTCCCTGCTGACCTTCTGTCTTCTGGAATGCCTCCACCAGGTTCTGCACCTCTGCTTGGATCAGCTCCTCGCCTTCTCGCTTGCCCATGCCCAGGTCCCGTAGAGCGAGCAGGGTGAATTTCCTCAGCTGTTTCCACCGCTCCCCATTGGCAAAGAAAACCCCTGCATAGAAAGCTAGATTCAAGAAGGGACTGGTTCCATCCTCCCAGTGAGATGCCCCTAGGGCCCTGTCCTGAATCTGTACCAGTCTGGCACACATGTGTGCCTGTGCGTGCGTGCGTGTGTGATGAGGTCCTCCCTAAGTGCATAACTGAATTAGCTTTTTATCCTTTGAGCTTAAGCCAGAGGAGATTGTCTCCCGAATGTGTGACTAACCCCCCCCACACACCCCCTTTTTATCTCTTTGTCCCACCTGCGCATCCCAGCATGCATGGTCAGATGAGGCCATGGCGAGAATATGAACAGAAATCCTTTAACCACGATGCCTGCTCAGCACAGATCTGCCCTGCAGAGTTCGGTGCTGTGTCGCTTGTTGAGGGCTGGCTTGCAGTGGCAGTGGGAAGCTGTCCTTGGCCCTCTCACGTCTGACACTCTAGCCTGCAGACCTTCTTCTCCCCATCTCAGTCCCACCATCCACCCTCCTCTCATGCTCTTGTTTCTTCCAAATGCCTTCTCTCCCCATCCTTAGCCCTTGGCCTGGTCTAGCTCGTCTCTTCCATCCTTCAGCTCTATTCACTTTGCCTGTTTCAGAAAACCAGAAGCCCAGCTGCTCTGGTGTGACTCACAGGACTGCAAGGTGACCGGAGTCATGATGACTTTTAGCTTTATTAATCATCTATTACAACTTCTCTCATTTCCTCAAAGGCATCATGATTCCTCACCCTGAACTGGGTCCTTGCTGTTTTCTCTGTCTATATCAAGTTCATGCCCCTCCATCATATTAGGGGTTGCTGACCATGAACCCAGGGCATTCATCATACATATTAAGCTCTCTACCACTGAACCACACCCCCAGCCCCTCCCTGGGGGATTCTAGGCAGGGGCTCTATCACTGAACCACACCCTAGCCCCTCACTAGAGGATTCTAGGCAGGGGCTCTACCACTGAGTCACACTCCCAGCCCTTCACTGGGGGATTCTAGGCAGGGGCTCTACCACTGAGTCACACCCCAGCCCCTCCCTGGGGGATTCTAGGCAGGGGCTCTACCACTGAGTCACACCCCAGCCCCTCACTGGGGGATTCTAGGCAGGGGCTCTACCACTGAGTCACACTCCCAGCCCCTCACTGGGGGATTCTAGGCAGGGGCTCTACCACTGAGTCACACTCCCAGCCCTTCACTGGGGGATTCTAGGCAGGGGCTCTACCACTGAGCCACATCCAGCCCATCTCTGGGGGATTCTAGGCAGGGGCTCTACCACTGAGCCACATCCAGCCCCTCACTGGGGGATTCTAGGCAAGCATTCTCCACTGAACAAGACCTTCAATCATCACTGGTGGGTCTGTGCATGTTCTACCACTGAACTATATATCCTTAGTGAAAAGGTTTTGCACCCCGATAAGCCTCTCCGCCAAGACAGCAATCCGAATCAGACCAAATCAGACGGAATTAGAAAAAGTCCTGGTTTAATGGGTAAAGCATTCCTGGGTGATTCTCTGGCCCCTCAGAGAGGAGACAGGGACGAGAGACTGAAAAACCATATATCTATTTTCTGGGATGCAGTTTAAATACCTTGTGGGAGTGGTCTTGAGCATCTCTCGGGGAGGAACTGTGTTTGGTGGGACTTTCTGAGGGACAGGGTCTGGTCAGAGAGGTGGGGCTTCCACCAGAACATTCCAGACTCTTTGGGCATATGAATGCCAAGGTGCCATATACCCAAAGAGTCTGGAATGTTCTGGTGGAAGCTCTACCTCAGTCCCTGTGGTATCTTTTACAAAATCTATTTAAATTGGGACTATCTGATACATTCTGTCCTGAACACTTGATTTCTCTGAGCACTAAGCCCTGGCCACAGTACCCTCTTGATAACCAGTCAAGGTGGCCTCTGGAGGGAACCTTAGAATTTTCCATCCTCTGCGATCTTGTTTTGTTGGTGTGGAGATAAATGGACAGAACTGCCCTAGGTCCATGGTGTTTGGGTTCTGTGTTCCCACCCTCCCTACAGCAGCCAGTGTCCCACAGCACTGGTCTTGTTGGGTAGGGTCATGGTGCCTCCAGATTCCTGCCTATCTGGAAACTGGGACCCTGAAAATTCCGCCCTGACCATGCTGCTGGGGACACTGGCTCCTCCCCCACTTCCCCAAACTTTACCTACCCACCCCGCTCCTACGGGGGCCACACGTTCCACTCAGTGGACAACATTCCTCACATCTCCCCCCCCACCAAAGGTCTAAGACCAAATTCCTCCTCCTTACCCACCTTCCTGTCCTCTCCTCTCCCCTATTCCCCAGTGTCTCAACCTACCTCCTGGTCCCCTTTATACACTGGCCTGATGCCCCGAATTTTCCCGTTTCTTCTCATACTTGATCTCGCCAGACTCCTGCCCTGCTCTGCCCTCTCTGAGAGGCAGATAGAGATGATGGAATTGTCTGGGTCGGCCTGCCCTTCTCTTTTCAGGACCTCTCACAAATAGAAAAGTAATTGGGTTCCTTCTCTACTAATCCTGTTTATATCAAGTAGTCCCGTTATGTGTCTCAGGCCTCTGATCCCACCTGACATGACCTTTACGTGATCCAGGCCTCCACTCTCACTCCCCGGGAGTGAACTCGAGTTCAGGCGGCAGCTAGGCAGTGTGCAGACCAAACCCACCTAGGGGACAATATGACATCTCACTAGGGTCCTACAGTTCCCTCACCAATTTCTGTCAAAGGGGTGGCCGGGATCCCTTCCTTCCCACTTAAGACCCCGGCACTTCCCTGCATTCTTTTTTTTTTTTTTTTGGTTTTTCAAGACAGGGTTTCTCTGTGTAGCTTTGCGCCTTTCCTGGCACTCACTTGGTAGCCCAGGCTGGCCTCGAACTCACAGAGATCCGCCTGCCTCTGCCTCCCGAGTGCTGGGATTAAAGGCGTGCACCACCACCGCCTGGCGTCTTCCCTGCATTCTTGCAGGGCGGTTCTTCTCACACTCTTCTCCTAGTCAGACCTGTTTGTACTGCTGCTTGGTTGTGCTATTCTCAGCTGCTTTGGGGCCACACTCACCTTGGCTACCACACACTCTCCTGAGTATTTCACAGGTCCATTCCTCCTGCCAGACATGTGCCAAGGTCAATCCACAGCCTCTGCTCCAGCTTTGAGGACACAAACCGGGTGAGGATTGGCAGGGAAACAGCTGATGTGGTAGCCCAAGTACTCCTGGAACATGTCATTCCTAGATTTGGCCTGCCACAGACCATACCAATGGACAACGGGCCAGGCTTTGCTTCCAGGGCCATGCAGCTCGTGTTAGATGCTCTCAACATTTCCTGGAAGGTCCACATTCCCTATTGTCCACAATCCTCAGGAAAGGCCAGTGGTCTCATCAAACAACAGCTCACCAAGCTCTCCAGTGAAGTCAGGTTATCTTGGCCCTCCCTTCTCCCCACTGCCCCCACCCGCCTCCAGGCCACCCCACGCTCTCCTACAGGCCTGAGCCCTCTTGGCTCCTTTCTGAGGTCTCTTCTCCATTCACATGCTGACAGCTATCGCCCTGCCCCCACCCCAACGGACCCAACTGCCCCTGAGCCCACCCCACTCTCCCCGGGGGACAGAGTACTCCTCCAACAGCTAGCTCCTAAGTCTCCTGAGCCCCGATAGACAGGACCTTATACTGTGATCCTCACCACCCCCTCAGCTGCCAAGCTGCTGGGACATCAATGCTGGTACCATCTCTCCAGGCTCAAGTGGGCCCTTGTTCAGGATATGTGGTCTGTCCAGTAGCTGGGACCCTCCATCCTCCCGTTTTTCAAGATGTCCCAATGCAGGGCCAATTCTGCCCTGTGCGTTCATCTTTGTGGTATAACTAGAGCAGATGTTAATAATCTGTTTTTTTTTTCCTCTAGCAACTTGCCTTCTCTGCTTCATCAAGAAACAGATGCCTAAGGTCTCCAGGATGACAATTTACTGGGTGCTCCTCCACTCATATCTCCTGCTGAATGTGAGCCCACCAGCTCCTGACTCACCCCTTCTCCATGTGGCCCCATGCCCGCAGGAAGTAGCCAGATTTGAACATGTGTCCCTATACCCAAAGAGTCTGGAATATTCTGGTGGAAGCCTCACCTCTCTGCCCAGACCCTGTCCCTCAGAAAGTTCTGCCAAACACGGGGTGGGGTGGGGGTGGGGGGTGGGGGGCGAGGGAGGGTGCCATAGGGTATTTAAACTGTACCCCAGGCTGGGCGGTGGTGGTACACACTTTTAATCCCAGAACTCAGGAGGCAGAGCCAGGTGGATCTCTGTGAGTTTGAGGCCAGCCTGGTCTACAGAGTGAGTTCCAGGACAGGCACCAAAACAACACAGAGAAACACTGTCTCGAAACAAAACAAAACAAAACAAAACAAAACAAAACAAAACAAGCTGCACTTCAGAAAACAAATGTGTTTTTTTTGATCTCTCATCCCTGTTTCCTCTCTGGGGGTGCCGGAGAATCACCTGGAACACAGGGACTTTTTTAAATTTGGTGGGGAGGCTTATGGGGGGGGGGCAAAACCTTTTCATTTAGCCCTGTTTTTTTCACGACAGGGTCACACTGTCTTGTACTATGTAGCCCAAGCTGGCCTTGAAACTCACTATGTAGCCCAGGTTGGCCTGAAACTTGAGTCCCTACAGTCTCAGCCTACTAAATGCTGGGGTTGCAGACGTGGATCACCTCACCTGGTCAAGCTCCTGTACTGTGAGTGCTAGTCTATCAATTCAGACCCTTGAGTAGTAATTATTGTCACTATAGGTCGGCAATTAGTGAGTAAACACTCATTTGGCACAAGCCCAGTTCCACTTGGTCCTTAGTACAACCCTAAGTGACAGTCACCATTTAACATCTCATTTCAAAGAGAAGGAGAGGCACCTGCAAAAATAACCTCCATACCTGTAAGTGGGGGTAGGACCCACCAGCCCCCATTTGCCCTCATGACTCACCATGATCACCAAAAGTCTTGTCCAGCGTTGCCAACGTTCCCCTCCCGCTGAATTCCTCAGCCTGACCTCCCAAGGCCTCTCGTACAGCATCATGCCCAACCAGGACCACCACACGGCGCCAGGGCCCCAGGTGTATGGTAAACACAGGCCCATACTTCTTACTTAGCTGGGGGGCAGAAAGGGAGGGAGAAGAGGGTGATAACTGGTCCCAGGAGCTGCCTCCAACAGCCAGGCTGTATTAGTACCTCGGATAAGTCATGTGGTCTGGCTTTTGCCCCTATACCAGGAACTGGTCCCTTCCCCACCCAAAAATACTTGGGAGGTTGTTCTCTTTTTGCATGCGAGTATAGAGTGGGCGCTTCTTAAACACATCCTCGTACCTTCTCTCTCACTTCCAGGCTCTAACCTCTGATCTTGGGACCATCTACAACCAGTTTTGGTTTCCCATAATCCCCCTTCCCCCAGTATCCAGCTACCCACTCCAACCTCTGCTAAACCCTCAACCCCACGGCAGTTTCAGTGAAACGTGTCCCATCTCTCTCCCTTAGACGCCCACCCCCTTTTTCTGTCCTCAAAATTTCCTCAGAATATTTTTGAATGGAATGCTTCACCCCCCACTACCCCAGGCAGGTTGGGACTGCCTCCCCGTCCTCCCACCCGGTGGCAGGAACTCCTAGCTCCCTCCTAGCTGAGCTACACCCATCCTCCCACTCCGGGAGTCTCTGAGGCAGATTCTTTTAGCCCAGGATGCTCTCTGCTCAGCCCCTCCAGCCTCCACAAGCTTCCAGATGCTTCCCTCCCAACATGGGTACTGGGAACAAGTTTGCCCCCTACCATTCTCGCCTCAGAGAGCGCCTGCTTTGCAGTTTTGGTCCCAGCTCACTACCTTCCCAGCATTCTGTGGGGCCCTGCGACCTGGGACCCCTGCCTCTCTGGGTCCTGCTCTCATTTCTTTCTAAATCTCTGTGAACTGTGTCCCTCCCAGCTCTAGCCCCTTTCTTAGCCCAGGACTACCTGCCCCTGGCCCTCCTGGGTTCCGCTTCCCCTTGGTCCCGCTTCCAGGACTAAGGGAGCTCTGCCCTTCCCAACCTGGGCACCCTCCCTTGCTCAGCGCGGGTCAGCACGTTCGCACCCTCAGCTCGAGGCATTCTTAGTCCCTTTGCCCCAAGGACCCTTGCCTCTGCCTTCTTTCTAAAACAGCCTAAGACTCTTGCAGACCCCAGGCACTCAGGAGATCCCCCGCCCCCCCTCCTCACCCTTGGTTAGGATGTCCCTGCGTCCCCTCACCCGCAAGAGCCCGGAGTACAGCGCCCCGGGACGCAGCTGCAGGAGGTTCCCCAGCAGTGGCAGCGGGGTGGGCCCCGGGGGCAGGTGGCCTCGAGCCGGGGTCCTGGGCAGTCCCAGCGCCAGCAGCAACAGCAGCAGCAGCGCTAGCAGCAGTGCCCAGGTGCTAGCTGCCTCCATCTCTGCAGGTCGGCGCGGTCTCCACCTCCTAGAAGCTCCCGGCCGCCTGGCCAGTTAGGGGCGGGAACGGGGCGGCTCCCTCCTCAACGAAATCAGGCGGAGGGAGGCGGGGCAGCCTCCTGCAAGGCGTCGCTCCCTGCACCCGAATTTCTCCGCCTCCGGCCCGCAGACGCTAGAGGTCCCACACCAATGCACTGCACGAACGGATCTCCCAGGTCATCTAGGTTTTCCTGGGGTTCAGAGGAAGGAGACAGTGACTTGGGCCCCAGGTAGGGCGTAGTAAGCACACAAGAGGAACCTGGGAGCAGGAGACTTTGGCTGGCTGCAGCGGCCACACCTCGCAGGGCGGTGACCCTGGGTGGCTCTGCCCGGCTCCCTCTCCCTCTGCTTATCTTGGTGTGCGTGCTTGCGTGCATATGTCACCGTGTCTTGGAGGCAGTTTCCTCCCGCACACTACCTTCACCGACTAGGAGGGACTTGACATTCTGTTGTCCCTAGATTACAAGGCTCCGTGACATAGCTATCCGACCTAGATCAGTCTGGATTGGTGGAATCATTCTTTGGTTTTGAAACGGGGTCGCAGGTAGCCCGGGCTGCCCTGAAACTCTAGGTGTAACTAAGGATGACCTTGAACTTCTTAATCCTCCTGCCTCCACTGCTCACTGGTGGGATTAAAGGCTTGCTACATCAAGCCTGGTTGGTTGATTCATTGTGTGTGGGGTGTGTGTGTGTGTGTGTGTGTGTGTGTGTGTGTGTGTGTGTGTTTTAAATTAGTTTTTGAGTGTCTGTGTGTTTCTCTGTATATGTGTTAGCATGTGTATGGGGGTGCTCCTACATGGGCGTTGCCGGGCAGGTGGAGTTGACATCCCACAATTCCTTTCCACTGTATTTATTTAGGCAGGTTTTCTCTGGAATTCCTCCTCTAGCTGACCAGTTTGCCCCAGGGGTCGCCTGTCTTCCTTACAAGTGTTCTGGGCCCATGAACTCCAGTCCTCAGGTGGAAGTGCTTATCCACTCTGCCGTCTCCCAGCCCTAATTTATTTTTTATTAGCACATGTTAATGATACATATAATAATGAGTTATTATTATAATATGTATTATTCTGGCATTTTCAAGCACATACAACATATTTTTTATCCGGTTCAGCCTGTTACCTGCTGAGTTTTACTAGGGTTGCTTACAGGGTCTTAGGTGAGAGATTGTTTACAATCTTATTCTGAGGCCACACCACTGAAAAGAATCTCTCCCTCTTCCAGGGACTATCACTGCCTCAGAGTGGCTTGGGGCACCATGAGCCCCTCTCCTAGCTCCATTGTTTCACAGATTCACTTAGAGCAGTGGTTCCTGTTCTGTTGGGCGCTCTGCCTCAGCCCCTGGCACCCTGGCACCCTCGCATTCATATCCCCAAAGAGTCTGGAATGTTCTGGTGGAAGCTCCACCTGAACTCCCCTCCCCCATCTCTCTCCCTGAACCCGCCCCCTCAAAGCCCACCAAACTGCAGCCCCTCTAGAGCTGCCCTCCCATTCCAGACCCCCACCCCCTGGGGCTGCTCAAGACCATGTCTACAGGCCGCTGGAGGCCTGGTAGCCATATTTTCCATGTGACTCTTCCCCAGCCTTCCCAAGGGCTACCCAGCATTGCTTTGCTCTGTTAATTAAACCTGGATTTACTAATTCAGCTGGATTGGTTTATTACATCAGTGGTAGCGGATACCCAGCAACCAGGATTCAAAACTTAACAGTTTTTAACCTTCCTAATGCTGCAACCCTTTAATAGTTTCTCATATTGTGGTGACACCCCCCTCCCCAATTATTTCATTGCTACTTCATAACTCTAAATTGGCTACTGTTACGAATCATAATGTAAATATCTGATATGTGACCCAAAGGGGGGTCTCAACCCACAAGTTGAGAACCACTGAATTAGCGCCATCTTGACAATGGGGTTGTAAGCAACCTAGAGGAGGGTTGGGTTCTTCATCTCCACATGCAAATGAGGATGAGGTCAGATAACCCGGAAGTACAAAGGCCTGAGAGGCTAAGGCAGTGTCAGATGATAGACAGCTGCTGGTTTGGCTGGCTGCAGAATCCCTAGCATTTGGCACAGACAGCCACTCAATAAATATTTGCTGTACCAAAAATTGAGTAGGAGGTAGGACCTGTGAGGACTCCAGGGATGTGGGGGTGCCTCTTGTAGGGCAAGACTTTACATTTTAGAAGAAAACGTTGTGTTTTATTCCTGTGCTAGGGAAGCAATATGAACGGATGTTCCCCGAAGAAGCCATATCTGGGTTGCAGATCCTGCATGCTGAAGGCTGAACTACAACTTCAGTTTGCAAAGAAGAGACTCCGTGTTGCTCATTGTGAGTCAGAAGGACACCGGGCTATCTTTAGTTCCCTTTAACAGGGATTTACTAGCTCTGTATCTGAGTTCACATCTTTGTGCCTATTAGGTGCAACTTTTGGAATGCATTGTTAAACTCAGCAGACCACAGGCTCCCACCAACCCCAAGGCTTAGACTATTAGAAGATAGCATCTAAAACTTATAAAGTCCCGCCTTCCTCAGTCCCCACTGATGTATTTGGTAAATACAGTGATTTATAGCTTTCTTTTGTTTTGTGACTATAAAAAGTTCATGATGTCAAAAAAAAAAAAAAAAAATGCCGGTTGGTGGTGGTGCATGCCTTTAATCCCAGCACTTGGGAGGCAGAGGCAGGTGGATCTTTGTGAGTTCGAGGCCAGCCTGGTCTACAGAACGAGATCCAGGAAAGGCACAAAGCTACACAGAGAAACCCTGTCTTGAAAAAAAAAAAAAAAAAAAAAAAGTTCATGTCACCTCCTCCACAGTAGAGCATGCCACGAGGGAGGGACAGTCTGAATCCCTGTTTCCAGCCATAGTTGGCTCTGAGAAATATCTTACTCCCTTTGGACCAAGAACTGTGATGTGGGACCTCAGAGATAAATCATTTTCACCTGAGGCGTCATCTGGATTGGCACCAGGTCCCAGCACGGGGCTGTCACCATCCATGCTGTCTCTCTGAGTGGATAATGGCGAATCAGTCGGTAACCTGCACCCTCCGCTGCCGGCCTTTTGTTTTGGTTGGTGGCCTGTTGGTTTATACTAAGCTGGTTGTTATGTTGGACATCCTATTATTGTTTCAAAACATTGTCTCAAGACGCTTGTTGCTAGCATTGGGTCTTCTTCTGCTGCAGCTCCTCCAACATCCAACTTTGTTTCCCATCTCCGGCTCATCTTCTTTGCAGCCTCACCCCATTCAGTTTAGAAATTTTGATGACTGGTTGTAAAGATGCTGATGATAAGAAGCCCCAAGTTCCTTCTAACCCAGCAGGTGGTGGTGTCTGGAGAAACTCCCTGAGACAGATGGTGGCCTTCTTTTGAGACCCCCCCCAAAACATGCCTCCAGGCTGGCAAAGTGGCTCAGCAGGTAAAGGTGCTTGCTGCGGAGTCTGATGACCTGAGTTCAATCCTGGGGATGCACAAGGTGGAAGAGAGAACTGACTCCTGCAAGTTGTCCTCTGACCGCCACACATACAGTGTGACCTGGGTATGCTCCATCCCCAAATATAAATAAACTAAACAAAATGCCCTGTTCCTGGGCCAAAAGTTCCTTTCTTGGCTCACCTAGAAAGGCACACATAAGGGGTGACCACCCAGTGCCTGGAGTCCCCTCACATTTCCATAAATACACAGCATGAACATCAGACCCTGTGGGAGGAACTGACCCTGCTGGGGTGAAACCTTAACCACCTACGCTCATGAGGTGATTAAGTAAGTCTGAAGCATAAGCCTCCAGCTAGCACAGAAGGTTGTCAATTTCAGGAGAAAAGGCCATGAAGGGACACAGAAATACAAAGACAATATGTCTACCAGCAATGCAGCACTTGGGAGGCAAGAAGACCAGAGTTCAAGGAGATTCTTGAACAGTGCATTCAGGGCCAGTCTGGGGGCTACTTGAGACCCTGTCTCAAAAGCCAAAATGGAACAGAACAAGAAATGTGAAGAAGGAGGAACGCATTCAAGAAAAACTGCCATCTGGTATACCAGACAGTTTTGTTTTGATAGTTAGGATAACTTGCAAATATTTGGGAAAATGTGGAGACTGAACTAAAGATAACCAGGCTGTATGTTTTCCTCGATGGGGAAGTTGGATATCCCTGTGGCTAAGTCAGAGACTGGTAGTAAAAGGAAAGATGGTGGTAAGCTGGGGGGCCCTACTTTGGTTGGAATTTAGAAACAGCTCAGAAAAGAAATGATAACATTGTCAATGTACAAGAAATTGATGAAGGAGTTTTAGGAGACGGAAGCTGGTTACACAGGGCAGGGGTCCCCTCCAGTGATGTCCTCAGCCATAAGCCAAAGTTGTCCTTAGTCCTGTCCTGGCTAGAGGCTGGAAGTGTTTGGTGCTCTGCTCCCTGGTCTGGTTCCTAAAGATTTTAGGGTTACTTCTTCAGAAGGGGAAAATGATGGGACTAAGCCACAGAAAGGTGTCAGGTAGGGCTGGGACCCCAAGATAGCCATTTCTCAACCGTCCTTGCTGGATGCCAGGAATGCTAACTCATTCCCTCCCCATACCACACCCGTTTCTGGCATAAGTACTTTATTGTATTTATTTATTTATTTTGAGACAGAGTCTCTCTATATAGCCCTAGCTGTCCAAGAACTCACTAGATAGACCAGGCTAGCCTCCAACTCTGAGATCCTCCTGCTTCTGCTGCATGAATACTAGGATTAAATGTCTGGTGTGCATATGTCCTTTCAAAAAGCCCCAGAGAAGCAGCTAGGTGATACTTTACTTCCTGGGACCTCTCCTGCTCTACAGGAGCTCTGTTCTAGCTCTGTGTTTACTCCCTCCTCCCTCCTCCCTTCTAATTCTCTAAAACTCACTCTGTTGGGTCCATGAATTTCATTCTCTGGGTTTAAGATGAGAGAACCCCAAAGCCATTGGCTCAGGGCAGCCTTGGTGGCTGCTGAGTTTCCCGGATCCTAGCTCCCCAAGAAGAGAAAGGCTCCATCATTCTTATACACCTCAATATTCCAGTATCATGAGACTCGAAAGATGTTGAAGGACAGGAAATTGATAAGAAAAGGTCAGTGCCTGGAGAGATGGGCTCAGTGGTTTAGCATACTTGTGGCTCTGCCAGAGGACCCGGGTTCAATTCCCAGCACCCACACCTGGTGGCTCACACCATTTCTAACTCTGGCTCCCAGAGGTTTGACACCTCTAGACTCCAAGGGCACCTGCCCTCACATGCACATATCTACACGCAGACACACACACACCCCTACACGTAATTAAAAATAATAGAAACCTTTTAAAAAGAGAAATTTTCAGAGCTTACATCAGAACTAAAGATGAACTCTGAGGAAGCTAGCCCCACTTCCCCACTTCATCCACGTTCCCCATCAGGCTTCTCCTCCATCATGCTCTGTCACCTCCTCCTCTTCCTCCTTCTTCTTCCTCTTCTCCTTACCTTCCTCCCCCTCTCCCTCCTCCTCCTTCTTGTTTTGTTTGTTTGTGGTAGGGTCTCTCTATGTAGTCCTGGCTGTCCTGGTGCTCAATATGTAGACCAGGCTGGCCTCAAACTCAGGAGAGATCTTGTCTCGGTCTCCCAAGTGCTGGGATTAAAGGTACATACCACCCTGCCCAGGAACAATATTCTCTATCAAAAGAAGACATTGTTGTGGCCTCTATCTATACTCTCTGGGCCAAAGATTGAGCTGATGACTGGCAGGACAATTCAGCAGGTGAAAGCCCTTAACACACAAGCCTGGGCACTTGGGTTTGATGCCTGCAATTCAAGGTGAATGTAGGTAACCTACTCCCAAAGGCACACCCTCCTCTCTCATGCTTGCACACACACACACACACACACACACACACACACACACACTATATTTTAAAAATTGAGGTGGAAACTTTGGTTGTGGTATTTCCTGATCATTGCAAGGACCCTTTGGGACTTGCTAAAGAATTTTAGGTCACAGCTGGGCAGTGGTGGTGCACACCTTTAATACCAGCACTTGAGAGGCAGAGCCAGGCAGATCTCTGTGAGTTCAAGGCCAGCCTGATCTACAGAGGGAGAGCCAGGACAGGCACTTACACAGAGAAACCCTGTCTCGGAAAAAAAAAAAAAAACCAAAACAAAAAACCAAACCAACCAATCAAACAAACAAAAAAGAATTTCAGATCACATATTGACCTATGAACCAGGGTTTTCTGACATATCAAATTAATTATTGGCTTCAGGAAGTGAGGAAGGGGTGTGGTTTTGTTTGCGAGATAGAAAAAGCACTTTGAGGACTTCATAGATGTGCTGGGCTTGATAATCTATAATCCTAGCACTTGGGAAGCGGAGGCAGGAGCATTAGGAGTCACAGTCACAGCTATAGGATGGGTCACATGAGACCCTGTCTCACAGAACCAAAGAGGGGCTGGTGAGGTGGCTCAGTGGGTGCAGTAGTTACTTCCCCATTGCTATGGTAAAATATCAAGACCAAGGCAACTTAGAGGAGGGAGGGTCTGTTTTGGGCTTAGGTTCCAGAGGGATAAGGGTCCCTCACTATCGTGATAAGGCAGGGCAACAGCAGGCAGGCAGACATGGAGGCTGGAGAGCTCACACCCGGAAAGGCAAACAGGAAGCAGAGAGAGCAAAGTGGAAACATGCATGGCTTTTGATGCCTTGAAGACCACGCCAATGGCACACTTTCTCCAGTAAGGCCACACTCCCTGAGCCTGCCAGAACAGTGCTGCCATGAGGACCAAGAATTCAAACACCAGAGACTTGTGGGGGTGGGGGTGGGGCGGACATCTCATTCAAGCCCCTACAGAGAGTAAAGGCGCTTTACTTTTAAAGCCTGAGGGCCTGAGTTTGCACCCCAGGACGCACGTGGTGGAAGGAGAGAACTGACTCCTACAAATTGTCCTTGGACCTCCACGTGGATGCCACAGCTTGTGCCCCCCCCCACTGCAAATTATAAAAATAAAATTTAAAAATGAGACAGAGTTGTGGGGGAGCAACACACTGAGGATTGTGGGGTTCAAGGCCAGCCTGAGTTACACAGAATGTTCAAGACCAGTTTGAGCTATGTAGTGTTTCAAAAAAAGAAGAAAAAAAGAAAAAAGAAAAAGAAAAAGAAAGAATAATTCAAAAGCAAGATAAATCTATTCTTATCATATACACATGCATTCGAGTCGCACAAAATCAAAGTCCCTAAGAGGGGTCAGATGGGACTGGAGAGAAGGCCCAGTGTTTAAGAACATGCCTTTCCAGAGGCCCTAAGTTCAATTCCCAGCACCTGCACGGAGGCTCACGACTGTCTATAATCATAGTCCTATGGGATCTAGTACCCTCCTCTGCTGTGCACACCGGCAGACAAAACACCATATGCATGAAGTAAAGAAGGGCCAGGCGAGCTTTTGGTATTGTTGTGAGGCAAAGACGGAAGCAGCTGCCTGGGCTCTTTTTGAGGGCGGGGTAGCGTGGGGGAGTTAAAACACAAGTCATGAGAGAGTGAGGGGAAGGAACCCATGGGGAGCAAAGGTTGCAAGGTAAGAAGAGTAGTGGGTAGATGGGAGCAAGGTCCAAGTTCCTCTGTGAGTCAATTCTAATCTAGAGCCACTGTTTTTCTCCCTTCCATCCCTCTCTCATCCCCTCTGTCCCTCCTCCCCTGTCTTCCTCTCTCCCTCTCCAAAACTTCTGTTCTTCTGTGACCCCTGGACGGTCAAATAAACTTCATCCAGCCTTTCTTGGGTGGTCTCTTACTTTCGTGTGTCTTCCACACACATGCATATAGTAAAAATGGGTTTCTCCTGTTTGTCTCTGTGTGTGTGGCTGTCATGGGGATTGGACCTAAGGCTTTGCACATACTAGGCAAGTACACCTCCACGGACTGTATCCGTACCCTCTTTTTACTTTGAGACAGAGACTCGCTGAATTGGTTAGGCTGGTCTTGAACTCCATAGCCTAGGCTGTGATCCTCCTGCCTCAGCTTCCAGAGTAGCTTGAACTCTGGGCCTGTTCCAACAAATCTGGCTGGCCCTCCCTCTCTCCTTCCCTTCTTCCCTCCCTCCCTTCCTTGCTTCTAGAGAAAGGATCTCCTTGTGTAGACCAGGCTGCCTTGGAACTTACAGTGACCCACTCTGACAATGAACTCTTCCTGCCTTGGCCTCTGGAATGCTCAGATTACAGGTGCAGGCAACCAAGCTGTGCTAAAACTAGATCCATCTCTAGAAAGATAAATGGGCCTTAGGGAAAACCTCTTTTTGCACCTGATAGTCCCTGATAGTCCCCTGTCAGGACACCAGAACCTCAGGCTGTAGGGTGTGGTGCTCAGAGTCCAACACACACCATTATTTTTGACTAGTTTCCTGTACTGGGTCCTCATAGACCAGACTAAAAATCAAAACGGAGACACTCATGCTAAGTTCCACGTTGCCAGACTGAATCTTATGCTGTCATGTGACCTTCCAGGAAACAGGGAACGATGAGCAGATAAGCTAGTGTCTGTGGCTACAGTTACATTTTTCCTGTCTCCCCCAACCCCCCCCCCTTTTTTTTTACTGTCCCAAATGCCCATCAGAGACACAGGCAGACAATGAAGTATCATTTGGCTCTTTGTTTGTTTTTAATGATTTTAATTTTCATTTATTTTATGTGTTTGTGTGTTTTGTTTGCACGTATGTCTGTGTGTCATGTGCATGCCTGGTGCCCAAGGAGCCCAGTAGAGGTTGTCGGATCCTCTGGGACTGTATTAACAGAGGGTTGTGAGTCTCTACATTGGGAACTGAAGCCCAGGTCCCCTGAAGATCAGTCAAGGCTCCTAACCTCTGAACTGCCTCTCCAGCCCCTTTGCCTCAATTCTCCCACAGATAGGGAATTCTGATGTTAACAAGTTACTTTCCTACAGTACCTCTCTGTTTCCATCTTACAAAGGAAGGGGTTTTGAGCAGGACTTGGTGCTGCAAGCTATTTGTGGGGTGAGTTTGAGGTGGGAAGATCTCATGTTAAGACTTGCCTGGGTTACACAGTGAGTTCAAGGTCAGGCTGAGTAAGTTATGAGGACCTGTCTCAGTGTAAAAAGTAAAAGGAAGGCTGGGGATGTAGCTCTGCAGTAGAGAGCTTGCTTATGGTGTGCAAAAACCTGGGCTCAATACAAAGCACAGTAGAAACTCATAATTGGCTCACTGGCACACTTAAACTGTTTGGTTGAATGAAACGTTGCATGATTTTAGAATTTCCTATAAAGATAATTAATTAACATCTTTTTTTTTTTTTTTTTTTGAGACAGGGTCTCCCTGTAGGGCCATGGCTGGCCTTGAATTTGCTCTGTAGACCAGGCTGACCTCAGACTCACAGAGATCTTCCTGCCTCTGTCTCCCAAGTGCTGAGATGAAAGGTATGTGCCACTATGTCTGACTGTTAATTAAGGTCTTTATATGTGAGGCAGGGAGTGTAGGTCAGTGACAGAGTGCTTGCCTAGCAAACAAAATCCTTACAAATACTGCAAGCAGAAGAAGAGAAGGAAGGCAGGGAGGCTGGAGAGTTGCTCAGTGGTTAAGCACGCTTGCTGTTCTTGCAGAGGAACTATGTTCAATTCTCAGTACCTACACGGCCGCTCACAATGGCCTTTAATTCCAACTCCTGGGAAGTCAATGTACTTTTCTAGCCTCCACATGTGCCTCCATAAGCACATGGTGCACACAAACTCACATAGGCAAACACACGCACATAAAGAAAAAGTTGTTAAAAAAAGAAAAGAAGCCAGGGGTGATGTGCAGGTACTTGGGAAGCTGGCAAAGGAGGACAGCCTGGGCTACAGAAATCTTCCTTTGTAGGCACAACAGCTTGGCACACAATTGGCACTTATTTGTGTGTGTGTGTGTGTGTGTGTGTGTGTGTGTGTGTGTGAGAGAGAGAGAGAGAGAGAGAGAGAGAGAGAGAGAGAGAGAGAGAGAGAGAGATGTGCCACTGTGAATGTGTGGAGGTCAAAGGACAACCTCGGGCCCTGATCCTCGCCTTCCACAGTGTTTGAGACTGACTCTCACTTTGTTGCTCTTGCCTTGTACACTTTGAGATACCCTTCTGTCTCCTCCTTCTGTCTTGCCATAGCATGGGGATTACAGATGTACTTACACAGCTCTATGTGGGTTCTGGGGATTTGAACTCTGACCTCACACTTGCAAAACAAGGGCTTTACCCAGTGAGACATCTCCCCACCTCCCACGCTTAATTCTTTTCAACTGGAGGCTCACTTCGGTTTTCACAGTTGTCTTTATCCAGGCCTGTGGCTCTGGTTCATTTGTTTTTACCTCCAGGGAGGCGTTTCACAAAATGACTTTGACATATGTCTCCATCTGCTGCCCCCAGAGACGCAGCTGATCTCTGATTGTTTCCAGGCCTTTCCTTTTAAAATCAGTTCCGCATCTTTTTCTGGGTTGAGAATCGAATTTCAGAAGCCAGAGTCAGAGGAAGTCTGTTTCCTTCTGCATCTCCCTCTCTTTGACCTGCCCTCTATGCCCTTCTCCACGGGTCTAGTTCCCTCCAGAGCTGGCTTCCAGGCCTCCCCTGCAAGCCCCCTACTCCCAGCTGCATGCAGCATGTTCAGCTCTGATTTCTCCGCCTAGACTGGAGAGGAGAGACAGCTATCATCTGTCTCAGCGTTGGGTACCCTACAAATCTCAACAACTGGATTCCAAGGCTTGGTGGCTCACATCTGCAATCCTTGGGAGGCTGCCAAAGGAGAATCGCAAGTTCCAGACCAGTGTGGGCTACATAGTGAGACCCTGTCTCAAAACCACAAAATAACAACAACAACAACAATAACAAACAACGCCGAACCACAAAAACACAAACAACTGTTGGAGGGATTCTCAGAGCGGGAGAGCTATTTTGGTGGATAAAAACCCGTGGTCAGGGGTCTGGTGTGAGTGGATGGGGTAGTGGGAGGAGGCAAGAGGAGAATGAGTTTTCTTGGGAAAAGATCAGACAATGTTTGGAGGTTGGAAGGGGGTAGATTTAGTCTTTTTTGGGGGGACATTTTAGATGAGGGAGGGGAGTTATCTGCATTGTTAACCCCGCCACAGCCACTGCCTTTTGTGTGGCTTTGGCAAACCCTTTCAGCTCCTAGTTTTCCTCCTCTGTAAATGACACTCATATCTGCATCTATTGCCTATTTTTTTTTTTTAAAGATTTATTTTTATTAGGTAAGTCTTTTGCCTGTGCGTGTATCTGTGCACCACATGTGAAATACACACAGAGGACAGAACAGGGTGTTGGGTCCTCTGGAACTGGAGTTACAGATGGTTGTAAGCCACCACGTGGGTGCTGGGAATTGAACCTGGGTCCTCTGGAAGAGCAATTAGTGCTCTTAATCGCTTAGCCATCTCTCCAGCCCATCCCCATTCCTTCTTTAAATTAAGTACTGTTCTACCCTTTCTATCTTGTATTGAGGAACTTGGGCCTGAAGGACAATAGGTTATTTTCCCAGTGTCTGGTTTTCCAGGATACCCCTCCCCCCATGCCCTTTTTTTTTTCTCTGCTTCACCTTGTCCAGTAAAGAATGGTCAGAATGGTCCCCCTGGGCGGTGATGAAGAAATGGGTGAGTGGGTTCCCATCTTTTTGTATCCCCTGGGACCCTCTGCCCAGCTGAACTGTACCCTCTTGTGAGCTGAGTGGCTCCTTGCTAGCTCACTCCATTGCATGCACACAGTGTCCACCAGAGCATGCTCCAGGCCTGGAGCCACTACTTTAAGAAGGAATTGGGGTTGGAGGGCTAGACGGGCCCAGGAGGAAGATGGTCCCTACAGGGACTGAAATACCCTAGAATCAGAGAGGGGCACCATAACCCCTTTCCCTTCCTCCCTTCTTGTTTCCCTGCTGCGTCCAAACCCTGTGCTGGCCTTGTGTGTGGCCCTGGGCAGGAGCCTTTCCCCAGTGATCTCACCCAGCAAGTCCAGGCAATGCAGCAATCCCTCTTCCAGAGGATCATGGGAATCCTAGGATTAATGTCTGTATCACATGTTGGCAAATGTGTCAGTCACCCAATGTGTGGCAACTAAAGTTATGTGTGTTTGTTTTGTGCCTGGGGTGGACCCCAAGTCTTACAACCACCCAAGAATGGACATCATCATTTTCTCCAGTATAACTTCTCACAGAAATCCAGTTCCTCCAATTGTAGTAACTTGTAAAAACAGGTTTGTTACAAATTTCAAAAGACCTCATGAAAAGAATTTCTTTTCTCTGTACACTCCCTCCCAGGCTACTGGCTATCTCAGCCACACCCCATTTTCAATCCAGGCAACTCTTGCAGTTACTAATGTTTAACTTTCTTTGCCTGAACCGGCCTGGGCTCGCCTGTTTTGCCCTTCCAGAAAGAAAAAACCCACCCTCACAGAGAAGGTTAGAGGCTCCTGAACATTCCTTTCTGGGACTCATGGTCCTCTGGACACACCCACATCTCTGAAGAAAAAGTAAATCCCATATCTTTTTTTTAAAAAAAAATGTCAACATGCCTTGGCTTCTAGAATAAGGAGTGCCTAGAGAAGATGGTGCAGAAGGTGCTTCTAGCCATCCCTGGTATCAAAGGTCTAAAGAACTCCCACCTCAGTCTTGGGAATCAATTCCATGTCCAAGCCACACTCTGGGGATCTTGGGGACTTGGAAACAGTCTTGACTCATGGATCTCACAGTCCAGCAGAGGCCAGGGAGACAGATCAGTCTACAGTCTCTCTTGGTACCCAACTTGAAGTATACCAAAGAAACAAACTTGGAGTGTTTTGATCTCCGCATCCTATGAGAGTTTGTGTAATGATTCCATTGTATTTCTCCCTTAAAGAAGCATTAGGGAAGGCATTTAGTAATTACAGACTTCGCCCGCACGCATGAGAGAGAGAGAGAGAGGGAGAGAGAGAGAGGGAATGTGCAGGTAGGTAGGTGCATATAGAGGCCAGAGGACAAATTTTAGGTGTTGTTCCTCAGTTGATATCCACTTAAAAAATATATATGTATATGTATGTACACACACAGATATATCCATATATCCACATCCACACATGAAAAGTATATATTCTATTTTTAGACACAGTCTCTCATTGGCCCAGGGCTCATCAATTAAATTATGCTCTCTGGCTACTGAGCCCCACAGATCCCTGGCTCCCTCTTCCTAGCACTCATGTGTTCATGCTTCTCTGTCTCTCTTGTTCTGACACGGTCTTATGTAGCCCAGATTGGTTTCAAACTCACACGGTAACTGAGGGGGACCTTGAACTTTTGAATCTCTTGCCTCCCCATCCTGAGTGCTGAGGTTACAGTCATGAAGCCCTGCACCCGGTGTTTAGTGCTTCATGCCTGCTAGGCAAGCACTCTACCAACGGAGTTACATCACCATCCCTTCAGTTAAATTTTTAAGAAATGATTTACTTACTTTTTAATTTAATTTAATTTTATTTCATGTGCATTTGTGTTTTGCCTGCATGTATGTCTGTGTGAGGTGGCCAGATTTTGGAGTTACAGACAGTTGGGAACTGCCATGTGGGTGCTGGGAATTGAACCCAGAGCAGCCAGTGCTCTTAACCGCTGACCCATCTCCCCAGCCCAATACTTGTTTATTTTATGTGTATGAGTGTTTTACTTGCATGTATGCCTGTGGACCACATGTGTGCCTGGCACCTTCCAAAGTCAGAAGAGGTCCTTAGATTCCCTGGAACGGGAGTTGTGAATGGCTGAGTCACCTTGTGGATGCTAGGAATCAAACCCAGGTCCTTTTCAAGAACAAGTGCCCTTAACCAGTGAGCCATCTCTCCATCCCCTAAAATTTTTTAAAAGAATAATTTATTTTAATTATTTTTGATTATATGTTTGTGTGTACCTGCATGTGGGTATGCACACATGACTGTAGGTGCCCAAGGAGGCCAAAGCCATTGGATCCCCTGGTGCTGAAGTTTCAGCAGTGGTGAGCCACCAGACTTGGTGCTGGAAATTGAACTTGGGTCCCATGGAAGAGCAGTGTGTTCTCTTAACCATGGAGCTGTCTCTCTAGCCCCACGTTTTAACAATTTTCATCCCGGGGGCTCGCTGGTTAAGAGCACTTATTCTTTTTAGAGGACCTGGGTTTAGTTCTCAGCACCCATGCTGGGTGGCTCACAACCACCTGGAACTCCAGTTCCAGGGAATCTGATGCCCTCTTCTGATCTTTGAGGACACCAGCACACATAGTGCATGTAAACTCACATAAGCACACACATAAACACACAAACTAAAAACCAAAACTTCAAAAATTTCATCTCTTTACTTTTGCTGCTGCAAGTATGGAGAAATGGCATTTATATAACTTAACAGTAATCCAAGGTGTATTAATACGGTAACATCTCCTCTTAAAATTTTTCCGGGGGCGGGGTGTTTTTGCGATAAGGAAGGTCTCTCTGCGTAGCTCAGGCTTGCTTTGAACGAGCTATGTTCTATAACCACTACCCCCTCCAAAAATTGTTTTATGTATCTATTTCTTGGCAAGGTCTTACTATATCGCTCTGGCTAGCCTGGGACTTGCTATGTTAGACCAGGCTGGCCTCAAATTTACAGAGATCTGCTTGCCTCTACCTTCCTCTACTGGTTAAAGGCTTGCAATTAAAAACCATTTCTCTCTCTCTCTCTCTCTCTCTCTCTCTCTCTCTCTCTCTCTCTCTCTCTCTCTCTCTGTGTGTGTGTGTGTTAAACTAAAATGCAAAGACTTTCAAGGAAATCATGTGAGACACAGGAAAACCCAAATGTTTTTTTCTGTCTTTTTAATTAACTAATTAATTACTTTTGAGATAAGGACTCACCCAGTTGCTTAATCTTGTATTCTTTTTCAAAAAGTTACATTTTTATGTACTGCGAGAGTGTAGACTGGTCAGAGGGCAACTTTCAAGACCCAGCTGTCTCATATCACCGCGTGGGTCCAGAGCATTGAACTTAGGTTGTCAGGCTTGGCAGCAAGTGCCTTTACTAGCTGAGCCATCTTGTGGGCCCCTCTACTGTATGTTATCACGAGGCCTGTCACCCTGAGGATTGTTTTCTCCACACTCCCAGCAATTCTGCAGCAGGCAGCAGCTTGGTACCCTCCAATTCCCTGAAGTTCCGAGACGGTACCAAATCCCACAAGTTGAGACTCTCCTGAAAGGCTTCCCCCCACCCAGCTGCAAAGCCTCTGGTTGTCTGCTGCTCTGTGCTTCTGAGTCGGGTTCTCATGACTCCCCACCTCCACCCAGGGTTCAATTAATTTGCCAGAGCGGAACTCAGGGAAGCAGTATTTATGTTTCCTGACTTATTAAAAAGGACAGATGAAAGAGATGGGGTCAAGTGTGGGAGGAGGGGCTCTTTGCTCCCAACCTTAGTGTCCCGAGTGCTGGGATCACAGGCATGGCCCATCGTGTCTTAGCAGATGTGATAGCACAGATTCAGCTGTCTGAAAGCTCTTCAACCCCATTCTTTGGTTTTCTTTTTCCTTTTTGTGGAAATAAAGTTATGTAGCTCAGGCTGGCCCGGAAACCACCACACAGCCAAGTATAATCTGATCCTCTTGCCTCCAGCTCCCGAGTGCTGGGATCACAGGCATGTGCCATGTTTAGTTTCTGTGGCTGCTGAGGACGGCTGGAGGCAGGACCTTGTATGTGCTAGGCAAGCCCTTTACCAACAGAACTGCACCCTCAGCCCTGGTCTGTTTTCATTTTGATGGAGCCTTGTTTATTTAAGCCTGCTTGAATACATCATGGGTCATAATGATGAACTTGACCTTCAACCTCTCTCCACACTATTGGAATTAATTAGCTGTAAGCCTCAACATTTTTTTTTTTTTTTTTTTTTTGGTTTTTCGAGACAGGGTTTCTCTGTGTAGCTTTGCGCCTTTCCTGGATCTTGCTCTGTAGTCCAGGCTGGCCTTGAACTCACAAAGATCCGCCTGCCTCTGCCTCCCGAGTGCTGGGATTAAAGGCGTGCGCCACCACTGCCAGGCTAAGCCTCAACCTTCTAACCCTCCCTTGGTCTTGGCAGTGGCCAACCCTCATCTCAAACTACCTAAGGGGATCGGCCACCAGCCATCAGTTTAGCACACCGAAGATACTGGCCACTTCAGAAGTTCCATTATTTATTTTGTGTACTCATGCATGGGTGTGTATGAAGGCCATAGGACAACATGTGGGTCCCAGGGATTGAACTCAGGTTGTTAGGTTTCACAATAAGCAACTTGACCCTTGAGCCATCTTTCCAGCCCAGCTGTGTGCACCATTAATGTCCTAACCATTTCTTTATTTGTTCACCCGTTTTCTGCAATGTTGGTGTGAACTGAGGATAGCTGGGAAGTAACGCTGATTTTACCTTCTTTTTGGGGTACTAGGGGATTGAACCCAAGGTCTCATACATGTTGGGCTGGGATTCTACCACTGTGATGTATCCCAAGCTATTTTTTTTTCTTTCTAAAAGTAAATCACAAAAAGATGGTGGTGTAGCTCAATGGTAGAATGAAACAGTTTTAGCATTTTCAGAGCCCTGGAGTTAATGAGCAACACACACACACACACACACACACACACACACACACACACACACCTGCAGCTAATGAGCAAGCCATTCTCAATTAGTTATTTTCAGATGATTCTCAGTTCATGTTGCTGTATATCGTTACTGTTATTATTATTATTATTGAGAAGGAGATCTAGCTATTTAGCCCAGTTCTGAACATGTGGTCCCCTGCCTCAGCCTTCTGAATAGCTAGCTGTCTGTCCCAGGAAAATCTTCACAGATCTCTGGTAAATGTAAGCCAGGCTAATGTCTAGTCATGACCTTGAAGGGTTATGGTGTCTGTTTTTCACTCTCTGCTCTGTTATGGCCTATAATAATCCATTTACATCTTCATAGTAGTTACTGTACATCCTTGTGTGTGTTGTGTAGGTTTGTGTCCTATTGGATGCTTAATTCTAGGGTGCATTGTCAGCACAGACCTACTTAATGATTGCTAACCACTGCGATCCAACAGCGATGGCTTGTGTCACCAGGAACCGTGCTGAGCACACGAGGAGCACTGCCTTATTTAATTCCCATTTTACAGGCAAGGAAATGGGGGCTTGGAAGCCTCTCCCCAAGGTTTTTCAATGAGTAACTCTTAAGCAAGGGCTTGAATTCAGGTCCAATTGAATATAAACACATGCCACACTGCCTAGAGACATAGACTCTCAGAACTGCAGAATTGGTTTGTTTGTTTGTTTGTTTGTTTGTTTTTTGAGGATTTCTCTGTGTTGCCCTGGCTGTCCAGAAACTCACTCTGTAGACCAAGCTGCTTGAACTCACAGAGATCCACCAGCTTCTGTCTCCCGAGTGCTGGAATTAAAGGTGTGTGCCACCATGGCCCAGCAAAACTGCAGAATCTTAATAATCCAGAGACTCTTCCCATCCACAGCTCATGTTTTTGCACAGACTCATGCTTGGTCAAAGTCAGGAAGTGACTTGTACAAGATCATCTACTTCAGTTGTAACAGGTGTAAAGTGTTGGGGAGAAGTTGGAATTGTAGGTGAGAACTCTGATACTCAGGAGTTGGGCACAAGTTCGTTTGAAGTTAGTAAAAACCCAGGAAAAGAAGCTGAGTTTCTGAGCTCCCCCGCTATTCCCTTTCTTCCCCTTTCTTTGGCTTCACATATGCTTGACAAAGCTCTCTACCACCACCGAGCTCTAGTTCCAGCCTTCTTTGTACGTGTGGATGGATGGGTGCGCACATACCATTATTGCATGTGTATTATTGCAGTCAGGAGGCTGCCTGGGGGTTGGAGGTGTGTGTGTCAGCCCTCTCCCTACACCAAATGAGTTCCGGAGATCAAACTCTGGTCATCACACTCAGCATCAATCACCTTTACTTGCTGAACCCTCTTCCGGGTCTTATGTTCTCATCTTGAGAGAGCACCTCACTAAATTGCCCAGGGTGGCCTTGAACTCCATAGCCTATGCTGGCCATGAACTTTATCTCTTCCAATCTCAGCCTTCCATGTGACTGGGATGACAGTCATGCTCCACCTCCACCTGCCACGCTGAAAATTTTCCTAGAAGACAGATGAGATTACCTCCGGGTAACCCAAACCAGGTGCCCCGGCAACCTGGATTTTCTGTCATGGCTTTATTGAGCCAGACTGGGAAATCTCACAACACTGGTAGATAATGAAAGAAAGAAAGAAAGAGAAAGAGAGAGAGAGAGAGAGAGAGAGAGAGAGAGAGAGAGAGAGAGAGAGAGAAAGACAGAAAGAAAGAAAGAAAGAAAGAAAGAAAGAAAGAAAGAAAGAAAGAAAGAAAGGAAGAAAGAGAAAAATCAGCATTCTGGCCGGGTGTGGTGGCTCCTGCTTGTAATCCCAGGAATTGGGCAGCTGAAGCTAGACATAATGAATTGGAGGCACACATGGGCTAGAAAGCCAGGTCTTATCTCAGAACAAACAAGGGGGCGTGGGGAGCAAACCCCATCCTGCCCCTGGGCACAGACTCACCCATCTTAACTTTTAAAAAAAATTGTTGTATTTTGTGTGTACATGCATGCATGCATGTGTGCATGAATGTGTGCCTATGCGTGTGCGTGTGTGCGTGCAATCAAGTGCGATGTTGGGCAAGTGTGGAGGTCAGAGGACAACTTGCAGGAGTCGGTCAGTTCTTTCCATCCACGAGAGTCCTGGGGATCAAACCCAGCTTGTCAGTCTTGGCAGCAGGCACCCTTACCTGCTCCTTCGTCTCGACCTTACTGGACCCTAAATCCAGCCACAGAAAAGGCAGGGCAAGTTCATGCAGAGACCAAGGGGAAGATAATATGTGTTGGGATGAGAAGGCTGGGAGTTTCAGCTGAAGGTACTCCCCAAATCTTTGTCACCAGAAAAAAAAAAAGCAAAAGCACCCAAGGGGAGTAAAGACAGGAGAAGGGCCTTGGGTGGAAATTGGTCCTTTGGGTTTGACATGCCCATCATTATTTGGGGGCAGATTGATGGAGACCTCATGTCCATAGCCCAGGCAAGAACATAAAGGAAACAATACCACACTAATGGGATAACGACTACAGCAGGAGATAATGAATACTGAGGCCTTTAGCATTTCCTCCTGGGGACAGAGGCATGCTTACTATAAACTACCCTTTCCAAGAGAAGTGAGGCTGTTATCACCATTCCTTTCTGATTTCTCACCACCTCTCCCTTGCTCAATGCACCTACATAGAAAGTCAGAGCCAGGTCCTAGCCCTCGAGTCACAGAGGCAGAAGGATTTCTGTTTTGAGGGACTAGGATTGCATGTGGTCCAGCAGGCCTTGAACCTGCTCTGTAGCTGAGGATTGTCTTGAACTTCTGATCCTCTTACCTCCACTACCCGAGTGCCGTGGTTAATAGCCATGCCCCGCCATGCTTAGTTTTTGCAGTGCTGGGGACAGATCCAGGGCCATGTGCATGGTAGCCAGGACTCTACCAACTAGGCTACAAAAACTGCTTAGTTCTTGTCAACTTGACACAAACTAGAGTCACTTGGGAAGAGGGAGCCTCAATTGAGAAAATGTTCCTCCCCAGCATCAGATTGGCCTGTAGGTGGGGGTAGCTGGTCCTGGGCTGCAGAAGAGAGCCAGATGAGCCAGCCATGGAAAGCAAGCCAGTAAACAGCATTCTGTTATGCCCAAGTTGTGGGGACCGAATCCCAAATGTAAAAGCAAAGAGCCTTTATTTCAAGCGTGGTCTCTCTGTCTGTTCGACACATGGTGAGAGCAGAGAGCCCCAATTCCAGGCAGGGTAGAGTTTTTATCATAGCAGAGGTTGGAGTGAGGGGATTTCTAGAGTCCAGGACCTTGATTGGCTGGCATTTGTCTAGGGGTATCTTGGTAAAAAGGGGAAATAGGTCTGTGCTAGGCTCCTGGACATCTGGCGATCTTATCTAATCTTAACAGTTGGAATGTTTGGGATGTGGGATGTCAGGAACTTCTTCTTCTTAGATGCAGGCTCCCCTAGGTGGGGTCAGTTTATGGCTTTTTCCTGGATCCAGGTGTTGCCTTCCAGTAAGTCTGTCACAGAAGCTTTGTCTGGGCCTCTAAGCCTGTCATGGCAGCTGTTAACAGTTAAGCTGTTTTGGGCCCCCACCACATTCCTCCATGGTTTCCACTTCAGTTCCTGGGTTGAGTTCCTGCCCTGACTTCCTTTGATAATAGACTGTAACCTGTAAGCCACATACGCCCTTTTCTCCACCAACTTGGTTTGGTTAGTGTTTCATTACAGCAACCTAAGGAAAACTGGGATTCTGAGGATTTTGGCCTGGAAACCAGCCTGGGCTATATGCCAAGATCCTGTCTCAAACAAAAAACAAAACAACAGCAAACAAACATAGTGGATGGTTGTCTTAGTGAGGGTTTCATTGCTGTGAGAGACACCATGACCACCGCAGCTCTTGTAAAGGAAACATCTAATTGGGGCTGGCTTACAGTTCAGAGTTTCAGTCCATTATCGTCATGGTGGAAAGTACGGCAGCATCCAGGCAGACACAGTGCTGAAGAAGGAGCTGAGAGTTTTACATTCGGGTCAACGAGCAGCAGGAAGAGGGACACTGGGTCTGGCTTGAGCATTTGAAACCCCAAAGCCTACCCACAGTGACATATTTCTTCCAACAAGGCCACACCTGTTTGGCTGGAACCTCCAACTCATTCCTTCCTAAGTCCCATTTCTCTCTCTCCAAACCCTGCCCTCTCAGAGAATCTCCAAGGAGGATGAGCCACCCAAAAGCCCAGTTCCGCACTCTTGGCAACTGGGGCGGCTCCTTCCCTAAAGTTGCCAGTGGCCCAATCCCTGCTGCCTAAAGTGTTACAATTAGGCACACACCCAGCTTCTGGAAGACCCATCCTCACTCCTCGCCCACAGGGTATTTAAGCTCCCTCCTTTAGTTGGGCCATGTAATTTTCTCCTGCCTCTTCTCCCTCCTTGATCTCTGGGGGCTGGAGGACTCACTAGGGGCTGGCTTTGCCCCAAAGAAACCTCGTCATTTTACTTTTTAATTAGGCTAGATCTGGCTTACTGAGGCAGCGGAGAAACCTATCATAGGGGTACAGAAAACCTATTAACACCCTATCCAACAAGGCCACACCCCCAATCCCTGTCAAATAGCATCACTCCCTAAAGACCAAGTTTTCAAATCTATGAGCCTACAGGGAGTGGAGGTGTGGTGTGTGGGGGTGGGGAGGTTTCCTAGTCAAACCACCACAGAGGTCCTCAGTGGAGCAGCTGCCTAGGAGTATGCAATATTCTGTAATTGATCCCAAATGAAATTTAATTACTTGGCAAGCTGGTTTTTAAAAAGCAAACTTTTAAAAAAAATTAAAAAGAAGAAAAAAAGAAGAAAAAAAAGTGGTGGAGGAAAAAGTGAACACTGCAAGAATACTCAAAAGGGCTGAGAGTTGCAAACGCCAAGAATGGCTTTGCATAGTAAATGGAATAGAGCAGCTCTGAACTATAGCTTACTTTTCCTGGTTTGGTCTGACAGAATGATTGAATGCTTTTGTACAAAAATCAGAGCCTTAAAAACAAGGATTTGGTGAGATTGTAAAATGGTGTGCCACTTTGGCAAACAGTTTTGTGGTTGGTCAAAATGCAAAACATTGTTACTCTGTTACTCAACAATTCTACCCTTAGGAATATATCCTCAAACTACTGAAAATGTGCACCTATGAAACATGTACATGAAGGTTTACAGCAGTGTGTTGCTAATAGTAAAAAAGTTAAAACAACTCAAATAGCTATCAAATACTGGAGAGAAATAAAATGTGGCTTATTCATACAATAGAATATTATTAAGACAAAAATGAATGAGAAACTGACAGATTAAATGACTTTGGTGAACCTTAAAAAAATTAAAAAGAAAATTTGCCCGTATGGATGTTTTGCCTGCAAGGATATCTGTACACATTTAAGTCCCTGGTCCCAATAAGGCCAGAAGAGGGCGTCTGATCCCCTGGGACTGCAGTTACTGTGAACTGCCCTATGGGCCTTGGTAATGGAACCAAGTCCTCTGGAAGATCAGCTAGTGCTCTTTGTCGATGAGCTCTCTCTCTCCAGATCTGGAGAGCCAGACTTTCATGAATCATCAGTTGGGCTGTCACTGCTGTCTAGAGGCAGCTGTTTTATGACCCCCAGGGAATTCTCGAAGCAGGCTTCCCCTCCCTCTTCCACTTTGGAGGGACTCAGTATGCCAGTGTATTTCTTTTCTATGGCCACTGTAACAAACTGCTCCAAGCTTGGAGGCATATGCTGACAAGTTTGTTTTCTTATGGCTCTGGAGGTTTAGGATGATCCAAATCACAGAAGCCTGCATGGGCTGGTTCTTCCCAGAGGCTCCATGAGCGGGTCTGCTTCTTGCCTCCCTCTGCAGACATCTGGAGGATGCTGATTTCCTGCTGTTAGCTCCTGGATATAATCACATTAATTTCTGATTTCTGCCTGTCTCGTATTAGAACTTTGTGATCA
Source organism: Peromyscus leucopus (assembly GCF_004664715.2). Classification (NCBI taxonomy): domain Eukaryota; kingdom Metazoa; phylum Chordata; class Mammalia; order Rodentia; family Cricetidae; genus Peromyscus; species Peromyscus leucopus. Next base: position 169,355,396 of record NC_051063.1, on the reverse strand, counting down.
CATTTGGCAATCAGAAAAAGGTCTAGAACCATGGTTCTCAACCTGTGGGTCATGACTCCCTTGGGGGGGTGTTGAATGACCCTTTCACAGGGCTCGGCTAAGATCATCAGAAAACACAGATATTTCACATTACAATTCATAACTGTAGCAAAACTACAGCATTTACAGCCTGACTTAGCAGGACCGAGGAGGTGGAACGTCTTAGTCCCCCATCAAATTCCTCCAGAAACCAAATCCTGGCAAGCCTGGGGGAGAATCCTTCAGTGCTCATTCTCTACCCCTCCCTACAGTTCCTGAGTTTGGTTTATCTTGGTTTCTAACTAAATCAATATTGAATGTTTACATTACTATGTTTATTTAAATGAGTCCTCACCCGGGCCATGAAGTGACCCGTGATTACATTTTTCCCAAAGCATATTTTTCTTTAAGTTAATAACTGCCGTGGTTTTCATTTGTTTAGCTTTTGAAGCACTTGTTAATATTTCATTCCTAGATTCTGACAGCTGTAAAACCCTGTGACCAAGCCTATCAATGACACTTGAAAGAACTCCATGAGTACTCTTTATTAGATGTTAAAGGAGTCCACTCTTTTTTTTTTCCTTTCCTTTTCTTTTTGAGATGGGGGTCTCACTATGTTGTTCTGGCTGTCCTGGAACTATATAAACCACAATGACTTCTAACTCACAGAGACCCACCTGCATCTGCCTCCTGAGTGCTGGGATTAAAGGTGAATGTCACCATTTTAAGCTAGGGATGACCTTTAACTCTTGATCCTCCAGCCTCCACCTCCTATGTCCTGGCATTATAGGCCTGTGCCAGCTGGGAGACCTGTACTGGTTAGTTTTTTAAAAAAAATTATTTATTTTTATTTTACATGCATTGATGTTTTGCCTGCATGTGTGTGTGAGGATTCTGGATCCCCTGGAACTTGAGTTACAGACAGTTATGAGCCGCCATGTGGGTGCTGGGAATTGAACCAGGGTCTTCTGAAAGAGCAGCCAGTGCTCTTAACCAATGAGCCATCTCTCCAGCCTCCCTACTGGTTAGTTTTTATCAGTTTGACACAAACTAGAGTTATTTGGGAAGAGGGAACCTTAACTAGCTTGTGGGCAAGTCTGTGGGTGCATTTTCTTCACTAATGTTGACCTGGGAGGGACCAGCCCACTGTGGATGTGGTCACCCCTGGACAAGCCGTCTGGGGTTAGAAGCACTGGGAAGCAGGCCAGTAAGCAGTGTTTCAGGGTTCTGCCTCTGTATCTGCCTCTGTTGTGTCCGTGTTGAAAGACCCCTGAGCAAGACCACCACAGAGCCGACATCCAATGCAAAACACACAGGGATTTATTGATAAAAAGCAAACCCAGGCCTCATCCATGTCCAACACTCGACACAGCGGGTGGAGGAGGAGTGCCCCGAGCTCTCAGGGTGAGGGGTTTTTAAAGGAAAAAACCATAAGTAGGGTGGTACAAGCCTTGGTATCATGATTGGGTGAGAGTATGTAACCTTTGAATTTTACTGGTTGGGGGTTCGTGGGGCGTTTACCCACCACCCCCACAGTTCCCCAGAGTTTTCTTGAGTGCAATCAGCAGGAAATATTAGATAGAAGGATTTATAGCGGAGAATTTTGTGGAGATAAACAGATAGAAAATAAAGGATAGCCTTGAGAGGGCCTGGAACCTATTCCAACGGGCCCCGACTGTCTCTGGCCCAGGGTTTTTATAGAGACGCCAAGGGGTGGAACAAAAGACCTCCTCCCCCAGCACAGCCAAGTGCAGACCATCTCAGACACCTGCACTCAGGCCCGTGGTCCTGATCATCCTCTATTCGGACCTGCTGGGTAAAGCCACGAGGAACCCGAGAACGGGCTCCCACAGGGTTACAGTTATTATTTTTGGGCAGGCCTGGATAAGTCCCAGGCTTTGTCCTTGAGCTGCCATAGAGGCTGGCTGGCCTCACACATTCACATTGACCCATGCACATAGCTCTAAGTTGGTGAGGGGTCCCAGACAGTAAACAACTGGCTGAACCTTGAGCAGTCAGAGTACGTGCAGAAAGGGAGCTACTGCAAGGACTATGTCTTTTGTTCATGACCCTCCCAGAAACTGCTTGCTCAAGTCTCAGGAAACTGAAATTGAGGCCTGATCTCTGAGAGAAGACTGAGCAGCCTGTTATGGCTCTGCTTTGTCCTTTAATGTCCAGGCTCCTGTCTTGAGTTTCTGCTCTGCTTCCCTCAGTGATGGACTTTAAAGTGTAAGCTGAAATAAACCCTTTCCTCTCTTGTTGCTTTTGGTTATGATGTTTAACACAATAACAGAAACCTAGCCAGGGCAGGGCATAAAATATTATTTTGAAGATTCATAAAAGAAGCCAAGGCTGATGGCAGAGGCCTGTAATCCTAGCTACTTGGGAGGCTGAGGCAGGAGCATCTCAGGTGCAAGGCTACCTGGGCTATTCTAAGAGACTTTGCTTCAAAATAAAAGTGAAAGGCTGGGGCTAGCACTCATTGTCAGGGTTTGTACCTAGCAAGTTCGAGGCCCTATGTTTATTACTACCAAAACAAATACAAGTTAAATTACATTTACCTATGAATGCACACATTTATGTGTGTGAATGTGTACCACACACACATGAAAGTCAGAGGACAACTTGAGAAAACTTTCTCTTCTCCTACCATGTGGATCCCAGGGATCTTGTCAGGGTTGGCATTAAGTGACTTTACTCTCTGAGCCATCTCTGCCAGCTCGGCCCAAGAGGCTTTTTCTATATAAACTGTACACCAGGATTCCCTTTCTCCTAAGCTGAAGGTTTAGTGTTTTCTTCTTCTGCTGTTTCACTATGTGGTCCTGGAACTCACCATCCTCCTGCTTTAGATCCCCAAGCACTGGTGTAAGGAACCACCATACCCAGGAAGATTTGGTTCTCAAAGGTAGTAACATATTTAGTGACATTTGTCTTCTCTATGTGATCTGTATCCCTCCCTCCCTCCCTCCTTCCTCCCCTACTCTTCCAAAATCTCCTTGTGTATCCTGGCTGGCTTTTAACTTACTTTGTGGACCAGACTGGTCTCCAACTTGTGGCAATCCTGTCTCTGCTTACTGAGTGCTGAGATTAAAAGCCGTGTGGTAACATGCTTGGCCTAAATTTTCTTTTTCTTGAGAGGAAATCTTGCCTATAGCTCCTCTTGAAACTACAAAAAAATCACAATGTTGAGATTGTATGCATGCCTCACCATGCCAGTCTATATCTATGTCATATCCATCATATGCCTGTATTGCGTGCGCGCGCGTGCGCACACACACACACACACACACACACACACACACACACACACACGATGATCTTGAATTCCTGGTTCTCTTGTCTCCACTTCCCAAGTGCTGGGATTACAGGTGTGTGTCTGGGCTAGGATCTGAACCCAATTAGTGTATGCTATGTGAGCACCTGACCCACTCTACACACCTGCTGTTCGAGTACCTGAATGATCTATATGCCATTTATGTCTTTACAATCTCTTACTATCTCTCCTATAGATCTAGATCATTCTTACACTACATATACTGTCTGTATCATTTGCTTATATCTGTAACTATCTGTATCTAGGCTAATAAGTGCTCATCTTGAATTTATGTATAATATTCATAATGACATTAATATTATTACTTTATTACTATATATTCCTGAAAGGCTTTTTTTTTTTTTTTTTTTTTTTTTTTTAGCTAGATTCATTTTGGCTCTTGACTATAAAGCAGTTAAGGTCTAATTCTTTCTTTCTTTCCTTCCTTCCTTTTTTTTCTTTTTTTTTTTGGTTTTTCAAGAAAGGGTTTCTCTGTGTAGCTTTGGAGCCTGTCCTGAAACTCACTCTGTAGCCAAGGCTGGCCTCGAACTCACAGAGATCCACCTGCCTCCGCCTCCTGAGTGCTGGGATTAAGGCGTGTGCCACCACCGCCTGGCAAGGTCTAATATTTTCACTCACTCATATTCATGGACATCATCCCAACTACACAGGTACCCAAATAGTGTACAGACCAATTCTTGATACTGCTGGGGGAGATGCGTGCTCACTTAAGTCTTTCTGACTTCAGGCTAGAGCCCTGTAACTCCAGACTTTCTCCAGGGCTTTGCCTGCAGTAGTCCACAGATATATCCATGCTTCGTGAGATCCAGACCTTGCCAGGCTCAGACAGAACAGACAGGTCACATTTTTTTTTCTAGCCATGACAGCCACAGACAAGACAGAATTTCTCTGGTCTCCTCCAGGGACAACGGCTCTACAATCCTCTGCACAGTGCCTCTCCTCTAGTCCACCATCCAGTTTTGTGTTTCCCCGCCGAAGATGAGACCCTCCATACCACGAGGTGGCGCTGTTAGTACACAAATCACTGGGAGAGACTAAACTACACTTCAGTGGGAGGGAGATTACGGAAAGAGAGAATGATAGGGCTTATCCAGTTCTTAAAAGTGCGGAGAAGGGGTTGGGGAGATGGCCCTGGGGTGAAGAATGGGTACTGCTTTTGCAGAGGATTGAGTTTGGTTCCAAGCACCCACACCAGGAGACTCACAAGCGCTGGTAACTGCCCCCCCTCCGGGGGATCTGCAGCTTTCTTGGCTCCGTGGGCACCTATACTCCCTCCCCCACACATATAAATAGTTAAAAATAAAACGGATCTTAAAAAAAAAGTTCCGAGGAGAGTGTGCTTAAGATTCTCCCCTTCCAGATAAACTGAGGGTCAGGCAGGAGACACAGCTGCTTAAGTTCCCAAAGCGAATGCAGAGGAATTGGCAGATTGATGCAAAGAATTAACTCTCAACGCTAGAGTAGGAAAGGCCATTTACCAAGTACGCTACAAGCACACAACACTCACGGAGTAACAGAATTGCTTGTTATTTCATTTTAAATGCAGGGGGGAAAGCCTATCATGAGGGAAAAAACAAAACAACAAAAAACAAACAAAAAACCAAAACGAGCTGTTTACCAAACTCGAGTGATGTTACCATCATCAAACAGCCAGCCGAGGTCTGTTTATTCTACAGGTGTAAATCATGGACGTGAGGACCCAGTGCTGACCCAGGGCCCAGTTGTAGCCCTCTTGGATAGACAGCAGCAAGGAGCAGCAGGTGGTGCCCTCTAGCATTCAGCTCTCACTGGGGCCCAGGAAGCAGAGCCTAGGGTGCCCGAGACCCTTGGCCCTTAGGTCTCTGGAAGTTTGCAACCAGGACCTTCAGTTTCTCTTGTCTAATTCTTTACAGTATTCTATCCTTTAGCCTCAGCTCTATGTTCTTTCTCACTTTATTTAGTGTGTCTGTGTGTAGGGGCACAGGTTGGGGAGTTTGCATACACCACAAGCCACAACACGGAAGTGTGTGTGTGTGTGTGTGTGTGGGGGGGATCAGAGGACAGCTTAGAGGAATCAATCTCACTTTCTAACATGTGGGTTCCAGGGACAGACTTGGGTCACCAGGCTCAGTGGCAAGTGTCTTGACGCACCTTCTCTTCATGCTTCTTGTTCCTGTCCTGGTCCCTCTCCTCAACTGTTGAGCTGCTGGGTTGAGCAGCTAACTCTGCCTTTACTGCCGCTGCTGCGGCACCAGTATCCCAGTACCGTGGCCCCTGCTATTCTGCAGCTGTCAATGCTGCTAGCTGCTCTGTGCTCTGCTGCTTCTGTCCATCAGGCTGCTGACCACTCACTCACCTCTTATTTGTGGTACCAGCTAAGCCCCACTCCATTCATGATGTAAACCCAAAACTGGGCAAGAGGGGCTGGGAGATGCGGCTCAGTGGGTAGAGTGCTCGGTTGGCATGCCCAAAGCCCTGGGTTTGATCCCCAGCATCACATAGACGGTACATGTTGGCACTGTCTGTAATTCTTAACACTTGGGAGCCTGGGGCAGGGTTTCAATGAGTATGAGCCCAACCTGGCCTACATTGCAAGGTCTTGTCTAAAAGCCAAACCAAACCAAACTAGAAGAACAAAAACAAGAGGGAGGGAGTGAAGGGGGAAGAGCCCATGGCAGCATCAGCTTCCTAGTATCAGGACAATGCAGAGCCCTTGATGGAAAGTCTGTTTCCAGGGTGGATCTGGTCTGTGTTCACTGTCTTTCCCATGGAGAGTCTTTCACCTTCTCAAGAGATTGTGAAGTTCAGAATAGATAACCAGTTTTTATGTTACAAGATTTTACATATATTTTTTATTTTTTAAATTTAACATAATTTCTTTGTTGATTCTTTGGGACTTTCACATCACGCACCCTAATTCTGTTCACCTCCCAGTATCCCCATATCCTCTCCTCACCCCTGCAGCGTCCTCCCAAAAGAAAATAAAAAAATCAAACCAAACCAAGCAAGCAAGCAAACAAAACAAAACAGAAACAAAAACTCTTTGTTCCTCTATCTTTCCCACCTCTCCAACACCTCTTCATTCATCCTGGTGGCATTGGAAGTGGCAGTGTGTCACACAGTGTACCCTTTTCCCAATCGGCTTTACTAGCAATGAGTCACTGGCCCCTGGACACCAACAAGGCCACTGATTTTGGCCTTAACCCTGGGCTTCCGTGTGATCTTTGGAGGCAACACTGGCCTCAGACTTCAATACAGACCCTGGCTTCAGCAGAACCAGGGACCCAGACATAGCCCTCAGCTGCAGTTCTGGACCTGACATCACTATGGCATTGGGTAACAGTGTAGGCCACCCAGCCACAGAATGGCCCTCGGACACCAATACACAGACTCTGGTAGCTGACATGACCTCAGGTATCCAAATGGTCCTTGGTGGCAACAGGAGCCATGGTCCCAGACATGGCCCTTGGCAGTAGCTCGGGTCCACGTAACACCATAGACTTGGGTAGAAGCACAGGTCATTCAGATCTGTATGGCCCTGGCTGCAGCATGGCCCTGAGACTCCAACAAGGTCACCGGTTGTGGCCCAGACTCTGGGCCTCCATGTGGGCCCTGGTGGAAACATGGGCCATGGACTTCAACACAGACCCTGGCTGTGGTAGGACCTCGGACACAGACATGGTTCTCGGCAGCAACCCAGGTTTGGATGCCATCATGGGCCCAGATGGCAGTCAAGTCTACCCAGATCAGCATGGCCCCCAGTGGCACTGTGGCCCTCAGACACCAACATGGCCCCAGGTGGTGGCCCAGACTGTTGGAATCCAAAGAGCTCTCAATGGCAATAGCAGCTATGGATGTAAACAGACCCTAGTTGATGGAGGACCATGGTCCAGACATGACCCTTGGCAGCAGCTTGGGCCTGGAGGTCCTGGTGGCAGCACAGGCCCTTCAGCTCAGCCTGGCTCTGGCAGTGAAATAGCTCTTGGAACCTATATGGCCACAGGTGGCAGCCCAGGCACTGGGCATCCTTGTGGCCTTTGGTGGAAACATGGGCCATGGATGTCTACACAGACTGGCTATGGTCGGACCATGGACCCAGACATGGCCCTTGGCAGCAGCCTAGGCCCAGACATCACCATGGCCTCCCACCTTAGTCTACTCCTCACTGCCTTTACTTCTATTCCACTTCTTTCCACAGCATATAACCATGCCGCTTCTTTCTCTCCCATTTTCCACCACATATTTGCTCATCATAATGGGACCCACAAGCCGGGCACTGTGTGTGTGTGTGTGTGTGTGTGTGTGTTCCTTTCAGCCCAGGCCTCGAGGGCTCAGGCTGGCCTATGGTGCATTATATTTTAAACACCAATTTGTCTGTCTTCTGTGTATGAATGAATGTTTTGGCTGCATGTCAGTCTGTGTAGCACTTATGTGGCTGACCCCCTCAGAGGTCAGAAGGGGGCACTGGATCCCCTGGAACTGGAATTGCAGACCATTGTGGATGGACACGTGGGTGCTGGGAATCAAACCCTGATCCTCTGGAAGAGCAGCCATTGAGTCATTCCTTCAGCCTAACATTTTGCATTGTTTACTGTGGCACAGGGGGACTGCTTTTCTTTCTTGTTCTGACCAAATATTTTCATTAGCATTCTGCAGTTAATACACTCTTGATAGTTTTATTGTGGGAGGGGTAAGGGAGAACTGCCCCCCCCCCATTCTCAAAGAACTGGGGTAGGGATGGGAGGGTGGCCAGCTTTTTCTGGGTTTACTGGGTATATGGCAATTTCCTATGTATCGGACGGAACCAGGTATTTTATATGAGACCTGAGTTTTGGTGAAAGATACCCTGAAGTCCTAATGTAGCCTACTCCAGCTACCCTCTAATAACTGGCTTGTTTGAGCAGCAGAGTGACTCATTTCTCAATAGAAACCAATGGGCTTCTGGATGGGGAGATACATATGGATGATCTGGGAATTGACTTCTTTACTGAAAAAAAAAAAAAAAAGGACAGGAAATGGCTTTTAGGAATGCCTTTATTTGCAAACTTACATTGGTCCAAGTCAGGACTTAACACACTTAACATTTTCCTGTGGAAAAAAATCCTACTACCAAAATTAAATGTTTTACTTTCCCCCTCACAGAACAAAGCTACAGAGAACCTAACTGGAAAACTTAAAAAAAAGTCAACACAACGTCTACGATTCCTTCGGTAGAAGAAGATATAGCTCCCATAACTCTCTCTTCCTATTCGATATCAGGGACGGCACTGATCTCTTGGAAGGAAGAGCCCACCTCATGGTGGTGGCTCTTTTTTGCTGGAAATCGCCCCCTTGCAAGAACTCATCTTAAAATTTTACGGAGGAGCTACCATCAGCCACGCGTGGGGGAAGCCTCCTGCTTCCTCGTCTGCCTCTCCCTCCTCGTCTGCCTCTCCCTCCTCGTCTGCCTCTCGCTCCTCGCTCCTCGTCTGCCTCTTCCTCCTCTTCCACCTCTGCCAGGGCCGGTGCATCTTGCAGGTGGTGGAGGCGGTCCAAGTCTACCAGTCCCCACGGGCGGTGTGGTGGGAAGCTCCACGCCGCAGGCTTTCCCGTTGGAGAGCTTTGCACTTGCGAGACCCGCCGCGGCACCCTTCACCCCCGCGGGGTTCTCACCCGCCGCACGGGTAGCTCCTCGGGATTTGTTGGTTTCGCGGTCTTTCCTCCAAATCATTCCCACTATTTGCCCGTATCTCAGACATAGGGCTTTAAGGGCTTTCAATTTGAGTTCCGGACTGAGGGCGCCAAAGACGATCGTTTCTGGTTTGGCTTCAGCCATTTCCTTCCGCCCAAACGAACGCGAGCAGGAGGCGGGGTCCTCGGCCTCTAAGATGGCGACAGAAGAGAAAAGGGCCGCCGGGACCACTGGACAACCCCACAGTGAAAGAAGGCAGTGTTTGCTCGTCACTTACCTCAGCCGCTCCACACTCGGGGCCGAAACCTGTCTCCTTCCTTCTCCCCAGCCTCCTCAGGCGCTCAGCGGTGCTCCGAAGTCTGTCCGTGGGGATCCCATCGCAGGAAGCCTCCTGTAATGGCGGCAGTGTGGGTATAGCATCACTTCCGCTGCACGCACAAGTACTTCCGTCGGCGATTGGAGGTGGCGCGGAGGCGCTACCTGGCCATGCCATTCCCCGAAGAGCCGCTAGAAGGCGCTGTCACCTCGGAAGTTGGGCGTCTACAACAAGCAGTTTGGCGATAGGCTTGAAGACTTGAGGCTGAACTGGGAGATGGTGGCCCTCGCCTTTAATCCCAGCACTCAGGAGGCAGAGGCAGGCGGATCTCTGAGTGTCAACTTGACACAAGCTAAATTTATCTGAGAGAAGGGAACCACAATTGAAAAACTGCTTCCATGAGATCTGGATATTGGGCATTTTCTTAATTATTGATAGATGGGGGGGGGGGGGGTTTGTCCCAGACCACTGTGGGTGGCACCAACTCTGGGCTGATAATCCCGGGTTTTATAAGAAAGCAGGCTGACATGCTTTGTTGACTCCCATGGGAGGCCTGCCCCTTTCTGAAAGGAGGAGGAGTGGATGGAAGGGGGTAGATGGGAGGCGGAGTGGGGGGGGAGGGAGGGAATGGGAAGAGAGGAAGGAGGAGAAACTCTAGTTGGTATGTAAAATAAATGAAAAATTTTAATAAGAAAAAAAGCAACCTGAGCAAGAGAGAGGGAGCAAGCCAGTAAGCAGCACCCTCCATGTCCTCTGCATCAGCTCCTGCCTCCAGGTTCCCGCCTTGTTTGAGTTCCTGGCCTGACTTCCTTGGATGAGGAACAGTGATACAGAAGGGTAAGCAGAATAAACCGTTTCCTCCCCAAGTTGCTTCAGGCATGGTGTTTCATCATAGCAGTTGTAACCCTAAGACACCACTTTACACTTGAGACCTGTTTATACGCTGAGTATTTGATTGTGTGTGTGTGTGTGTGTGTGTGTGTGTAACCCATGATCTTACTTGCCCTTGCCAAGCAAATTCTTTACCACTCTGCTATACTCCAGTAACTGCTCTTCTGTCTTCCATTTTAAAAAAAAAATGTATGTTCACTCATGGGGGCAATTCTTGCATTTGTTGCCCAAGCTGGCCTTGAACTTATCATTGTCTCATCTTGGCCTCACATGTTGCTGGGATTACAGTCTCTTAGTACCACACTGGCCTGAGGATATTTATGAATAACAAACGGTCATGAGGATTCAGGGCGATGTTTTGAGTAAAGCATTTAATGCATGTGCGTTTGCTCATTTTCTTCATTGTAAGAAAATATCTGAGAGCTGAGGAGAATTTGGGCAAGTGTGAAGACCAGAGTTCAGATCCTCAGAACACCACATTAAAAAGCCAAACGGTGGTGGCATCCTACCTATAATCCCAGTGTCCAGGAGGACCTTGGGGCAAACTGGCTGGTCAGGGTAGCTGAAACAATGACCTCTGAGTTGAGTCAGAGTCCCTGCATACGCCCACATTCACATGTGGTCTCACACACATGGACACAGGGAGGCATGCACACCACATAAACACACATAGGCAAATAAAAGAGAAAATGCCCGAGGTCGTTGACTTATGAAGGGAAGTGGTTTCTTTCGTCATGGTTGTAGAGACTGTAGTCCACTATTGGGTAGACTCCTAGCTGAATGACAACGGCAGGGGGCCCGTGGCAGGACAAACTGCTCGCCTCGTGGACAGGAAGCAAGCAAAAAGAACAGGAAGGACATTTTGTTCAATAGTCCTTTTCGAGGGCATATTCCCAAAGATCTAAAGATCTTTCTCTGTGTCTGTCTCCCAAAGACCCAAGTATTTCCTGATGGTGCCCCACTCCCCAGCACCCAGAGTATCAAGCTTTTTACAATTTATTTATTTATTTATTTATTTATTTATTTATTTATTTATTTATTTATTTATTTTGAGATAGGGTTTCTCTGTGTAGCCCTGGCTGTCCTGGGACTCACAGAGATCTGCCTGCCTCTGCCTCCAGAGTGCTGGTATCAAAGGCATGTCCCCCACTGCCTGTCGAGGAGTAAGCTTTTAACAGCCTCAAATCTTTGGCTAGGCATCAAGGGTCCAACTTTAGCAGCATATCTTAGTACAAATAGTTACTTATCAATATTAAAATATTAAGAAGACAAAGATCATATTCCTGCTGAGTCTCCTAAGACAGAACGAGGTAGCTGCATTAACAGTCCCTGTACATTAGAAGGGACTTAGGCTTAGAGAGAAGAAAGTGAGTTGTCAAAAGTCCCACCTCTGAGATTTAAACCCAGGAAGCTCATTTCTTTTAAGATTTATTTATTCATTCTGAGTGTGATTACTTGCCTGCGTGTGAACCATGTGTGTAATGTCCTCAGAGGCCAGAAGAGGGCATCAGATCCTCTGGAACTGGAGTGACAGATGCTTTCAGTATTTGGTGAGTTAGGAAGTGATGGGTATTGACTCTATGACCACAAAAACCTGAACTCTGCTTTTCATAGTTTAGAGCTGTTATGGAGCAGTGTCTGCCCAGTTATATGAGACTCCCCAGTCCTCTTGCAAGTTGATGGGATGGGACTGGGTGATTAATCCTCAGCAAAAGGAGTGGTATACATCACTTCTGGGACAAAGCGATTTTATATCTGTGGTGAAATCGTCTACCTTGTATCTTTATAGCAGAAGGTCACAACCAGGGGAGACCCTCCAGATCCTCATTCAAATGAGATTAAAATAAGAATTCAGCTTTAGTTACTTTAAGCCATAGAGCTTTGGGGTTCTTTGTTAGAACAGTTAGCTTGTCTTGGCTGTTACCCCAGGAGCTCTGATAGCCTCCTTTCTCTCCCATACCACCCATAATCTGCCTTGTCTTCTCTTATTCTCCAAACCGGAGTGATTTTCCCCAAAGGACAAACTTGACTATGATGCTGCTTTGCTTAAAGCCCTTCCTGATTCCTCAAGGCCTTAGACAACATGGGTTTTTTTTTGGCAGAGATGGAACCTAGGGCCTTATGCATTCCAGGCAGGTGCTCTATCTCTGGACCACCCTCCCAGCCCCTCACTGGGATATTCTAGGCAGGGGCTCTACCACTGACCCATGATCCCAGCCCCTCACTGGGAGATTCTAGGCAGGGGCTCTACTACTGAGCCATGCCCCCAGTGATCTCTGTGAGTTTGAGTCCAGCCTGGTCTACAGAGTGAGTTCGAGGACAGCCAGGCTACATAGTGAGACTCTGTGTTGGAAACAAACAAACAAACAAACCAAACAAAAACAAAATGTCAATGTGCCCATGAGCTTGAGCAGTACCGTGTTTGGACCCTCACCTTGACTGCATGGTCCTCAGCAAGTCCTCCCATTCCCTGTGTCTCAGTTTGTCAGCTGTAAAATGAGACAGGTGGGTGTTAGGAGGTCGTGTCTGGGGTGAGTGGATTTTCAGTAATTGCTTGTTATGATTTAGATACAAAGTGCCCTGGCTTTCACCCACCCTGCCGCAATTGGCAGTATTTCTTTCATTCTTGTGGGTGATTGTCGTTGTTTGTTGCAGCACGGGTGTGTGCGTTCATGCGGATCCGTGGAAAGAAGACTCAGAGGCATCTTAAGAATGAATGCAGCCTTTCATGGCTGCGGGGTGTGTGGGGTGAGGGGTTCAGACTCTAAGTACTGAAGCACTTTCCCTTCACCCAGGGCATTTTTATTTCCCTCTATTTAATGTTTAGCCAGTTAATTTCTGTACCTTCAAAGCAACCTGAAAGGAGCTCCCAAAGATAAAATGTCAAGTGCAAATTCCTTGATTTCTCAGGTACCATGATTTTCTGGGTTTCCTGAACCAAGTTTTGCATAGGCTTTTGATCCTTCGGAGACTCTCAGACAAGATTCACATAGGGCGATAAGAGAAATAAAAGCCAGGTGGATCTTTGTGAGTTCGGGGCCAGCCTGGTCTACAGAGTGAGATCCAGGAAGGGCGCAAAGCTACACAGAGAAACCCTGTCTCGAAAAACCAAAAAAAAAAAAAAGGCATAAGAGAAGCAAAAGGTGTCAGTTAAACAAAGGATGGATTAGGGCTCGGTGCTACTCTCTGGGGCCAGGCCTGGAGAAGCTCAGCAGGAATGCTGCCACAGGTGATGGCTGAATAGTACTCTACAGTGTATAGTAGTCACATTTTCTTATATAGTCATTGGTTGGTGGACACGAAGGTTGTTTCTGTTTCTTGGCTATTGTAAATCGTGTTGTACTGAACACAGGAGTGAGGAGGCATCTTCAGTGCATTTATTTCATTTTCTTTGGATATATAGCAGGAGGGGGATTGCTGAATCATGTTTTGTTTTTTCTTTTGAATGCTCTTTACTGCATGCTACAGCCACTGCATAGAAAAGAGAATTCCATGGAAATTCAGGGAGGTAGATGTTAAGGACTGGCAAGTAGAAGATTGTATGTTATAGACTAGCTTTTGTACAGACTTTCAGTTCACTTCTCTTGAATAGTCAGTGGTTCGTGAAAAGTGGATTGAGACACCTCAAGACACATGACTACAAAGAGGAGCAGACTTTCTGGAGTCTGATGGTATTTGTACCTGAAGGCACTCCAGTCAGCAGAGGGTCAGGCTGAGCATTGTGCAGACTGAACTGTTTCAAGTCTGTAGCTGCCTGGGAAACGCTCCCACGGTGGAGCCTGGAGCTGCTGAACCTTCTTCCTGGTGAAAGAACACCTTGTGGTGCTCACGACTGCCAGAGGGGCATCTGGGACCTGAACCCAAATCATGTTTTTTTTTTTTTTTTTTGTTCGTTTCTTTGTTATTTTAAATTATTTCACTTTATGGTGCTGGAGAGTGGCTCAGTGGTTAAGAGTGTCAGCATTTAGTCATCTGTACTGGCCTGCCCTTCATGTCCTGATAAGTTATATCCTCAGCTGCCGCCACTAAGGGCACCCTCTGTGCACATTCCTTACGTTTCCTTATAAAAGACAGGCCTTGCCCACCTGCTTATCCTTTTCTCTCCCTTCGCTCTCATCCCCAGGGACTGCCCCCTTCTCTGCCCCTCCCCTCAATTAACCTCCCATGTGGGCCCTGTTGATGGTGTGACTCCTTCCTGCTATTTTTAAAATAAAACATTTGGTGCCGAGACTCAGACAGGTTCTCCCATCAGTCTGAGATGTGCGGGGAACCTGGAACCTGGTCTGCCTGCCATAGTCCGAATTTCCCACCTAATGGATCTCTGGGACTCTCCATCCAGCACCGACGATTGGTAAACCTTCCCCTTCTTCACTTCTGGCCATTTCCCACGAGTGAGGCTTCGTTTCTTGAGCACAGTCCTCGTCTTCTGGCTTTTCTTGAAGTCCTGGTATCAGGTGACTCTGTCTGACTTGGGTTCTTAACCCATCAGCTCCTGCTTTTTTGGATGATGGTCCACTGAGCATCCTGCACCTCTTCATCAGTCCTCACTGAGTTTCTGGGACGCTAGAGATTCCAGCCCTTGGATCTTCTCTACCTCACTCATGGAAAATGTGCCTACCACCATACCCTACCACCCGACTTAAGGGCTAAACTTATTCACCTTTGCACCAATACCCTTTAGATATCAATCCAAATGGCTGCTTACTGGCATCTCATATCCTGGTATTTCACGGAACCTTTGCAACTTCTGCCAGCAATCCAATAGATGGAAGGGGCTACCCTGTTTTCAAGTTTTTCCAAGCCCTTCTCTCTGTTCTTTCTTCCTGCTCTCCTCGGCTCCTGCTGGCTATGAAGCCTGCTGCTGTGCCTCCCTGTTAAATTGCATTTCCCCTGGCCAGCCTCTGCCAAAGCAGTTATGGCATCACCTGTCTCCAGGTCCTTTTCCACAGCATGTGCACCCTTTAAAAGGGCCCACCAGGCAGAGCTTGTTCTCTTTGCCTCGTCTCTTGCCTCTTACTCCTCTCCTTGTCTCTAATTCCCCCTCTTGCCTCTTCTTTTCTCTCTTCTCTTCCTCTTGTCTGCCTGCCTCTCTCAAGTCCCCATTCCAGTGCAGCCTTCCACTCTTCCACTCTCCCCCTCCCAATAAACCTCTCGCACTAACTCTGTTGTGTGTGGCGTGTTTGCTTAGTGGCATACTAAGGGCCCTCCAAAGGTACCCACTTCACACTAGGACCTTATCTGCCTGCTCCAACCACAACGGATCTGTTCTCTTCCACCTGTAACAAATCTGTTTTCTCAATCACCAACAGCTTTGCCTTCCATTCAGTACCAACAATTGGGTCTCTGGTGGGGCCACCCGCCTCTGACCATTACCCTGGATGTGAGACTGGCCTCAGTATTCTTTGGACCCCGCAGTTGGGGAACTAAGAAAGAATTCTCCACTGTCTTTTTCTTTGCTCCAAGACATGCTTGTGTCCATCTCTTCTCTCTCTCTCTCTCTCTCTCTCTCTCTCTCTCTCTCTCTCTCTCTCTCTCTCTCTTTCTCTCTCTCAATGTCCTGTCTAGGTCTGCTGCAACGTGGGAGAGTCAGAGATGGAGAAGCCAGATTCATCTGGCTCAGCACACACTGTTTTTCCCTTTCTTTTAATATATTCAATTCTTGTTTAATGTGTGTGTGTGTGTGTGTGTGTGTGTGTGTGAACACATGACTTGGATTTAACCCTATATGTGTAAATGTAAGCTGGGTTTAATTCTGTGTGTATATGTATGAAATTTGGGTTCAACTCTGAGTATATGTGCATATAACTATTGTTTAGAAAAACATGTTTAAATAGCAACTACATGGCTCTTCTCTATCTTGGCTGGTGACCTCATCATGATGTAAGCAGCTACATGGCTGGCAGCCATCTCTTACTAAGGTTAAAGAGTACACCTTAGTCCTAATGAGCTCTTTGTTCATTTTATCTCCTTCTAGAGTAAGCCTCAGATATTTAGGATTGGTATGGACTTTTTGTATGATGATAGCAGTGTAAAGCTATATTTGATTCAACTCTGGTTTATAATATACTCCATATGATAATAGAAATTTAATGTTATAAAGATCTATTCAGATTAACAAAAGCTAACTTAGAGATTTATACCCAAGTCTTTGCCAAGTATTCAACACCAAGCTTCTAGAGAATTTAAATAAATGGTGGCATATGTGTTGTTTTTTGCGGCAAGGAAAAGACACAAATATGGCAAACCCATTAACAAGAGCTTTATCAGAGAGAGAGAGAGAGAGAGAGAGAGAAACAGAAGATGTACTCAGGCCTGTAGAAAACACATGAAAAGAGAGGGCAGGTATGCAGGGCTCCTTTTTTAAGGACTAACCTGCGCATGCCCACTCGGGTCCATGAGGCTACTCCACGCGTGTGCATAGATTACATGGTCACACTGTTCGAGAATTATGTGACCACATAGTGCACGGGTTTAGGTAGGATGTATGACCTGGAAATGACTGGGCAGAAATGACTGTCCTGCCAGAGCATGCATGATCACTGGGGCGTGATTATCATTCCAGACTCTTTGTTTTTATAAAAGATGGTGGACAAGTGGGTATGGGGGCATCGTCTCTCCCACAAACTGCTTCCAGCTGACTTGGTGAGCATCAGTTGACTCTTGGGGGGTGGTAGAAGGGGGCTTCTGAGGTAGTCAGGCATCCTGGGCTGGTGGGCTGCCATCTGCTGTCCTGGAGCCATCCGTCCATCTGTCCCGGCTTGGGGCTCCATGACTGCTTGTGTCTGGGAGAGCGCTAGTGAGACAGAAAGAACTTAGAAAAAAAAGAATTGTTATTTTTATTTTTATTTTTTCTTTTGGAGGGGGTCCCAGGGTGAGGTAGGTGAGGGGAGGAGAGGGGTCCTGGGACCAGGAAAGTTTGGATTATATTTATTTTGAAGCAGATCCAGTCCTTCTGGATAAATTCAAGCTGGTTTTTGGAGCTTAGGGAATTTTTTTCTATTTTTACCTGAGATACGTCTTATCTGAGATAAATTCTAAGTCACCTGTTTCCTTTATAGTTTAGCATCCAGGAGACACAGGTGATCAGTTGCTGAGGACTGTTACTGTTCCTTACTGCCTGGATGTTCTCAGTGGTCCTCTGCTTCTGGCCCTAGGGTTGTCCTGTAACAATTAGCTGAGTACTTAATTAGGAGTAGAAACCAGGAAGGAAGATCTTGTGTGTTGGAACCTCACTGTTCTGCAATTGGTGGCAGGTCAGTGGATCCTGGTGTCCTCTGGAACTTAAGACAGCAGGTCTCTGTCTGTGTGACTGTATGAAGAGAGATTTTTTTCTGGAGTGGAGGTGAAATGAAAGACTTAAGATGGACAGGTGAATCCAGTGAGGAAAGCCTTTGAGCTTAGCAGCTGTTGGAGTTACAAGAAGTACCTTGAAGGGTCCCTGCCATTTAGGAGAAAGGGGTGAGGGGTGCTGGCCTGGAGGAGAAAGAAGAACCTGATCCCCAATGTGGATTGGGGGTGGGCAGGAACTATCACATGGCTGAGGTAAGGAATGATCTGCTAAGTTCCATAGAATAGACCTGAGATGACAGAGTAGGGGAGTTAACAGGCTATCTGGAGAGATGTTTTGGGTAGGAGGCCCAGTGTTAAGGCCGGCTTCCCATATATCAGTTCAAATGCAGAAATTGAAATAGGCTTTTTGGGAAGGGCCCTGAGCCTGAAAAGAGCCAGAGGCAATAATTTTACCCAGTCGAGATGAAGTTCCTGTGACATCTTAGTAAGATGGATTTTAAAGATTGGTTGGTGCGCTCCACCTACCCTGAGGACTGAGGACAGTATGGGGTATGAAAATGCCAAGGAATATTGAGAGCCTTAGCTAGTGTCTGAGAAATCTGGGAGGTGAACTCTGGACCATTATCAGACTGAAGAGATGCAGGAATCCTGAATCGAGGAATGATTTCTCGGAGAAGGAGATCTGCAACTGTCTGAGCTTGCTTATTAGAAACTGGGTATGCCTCCACCCAGCTTGAAAATGAGTCCACCATCACGAGGAGATATTTAATTCTCCTGACGGTGGGCATATGGGTAAAATCGAGCTGCCAGTCGGTCCCTGGAAGTGAACCTGTGGCCTGGTGTGTGGGAAAAGGCTGACTTCTATATTTGGTATTGGGGTCTGTCTTTTGGCAAATTTCACAAGAGGCAGTAATAGTTCTTAAGAACTACAAGTCCTTGGAGGTGGGCTGCAGGTGGGCTTTCATGAACTGAGACAGAGCAAGACTATTAGGGTGAAAGAGCTGGTGTAGATAGGACAGAATTTGCCTAGTGTCAGGGGTTACCTGTGAGGGTGTGGGCTACACTGTATGGATTCCCTGTGGTGGGTGGGGTGAGACTTGGCCCTGGAGGGCCACTGTCCTGGCTGCCTGGTCAGCCTGGTTATTTCCCTTGGAGATGATGGAGCTGTCAGTCTGATGAGAGCAGCAGTGGATAACTCCTGTAGCCTTGGGGAGGTGGGAGGCCTTTAGCATGGCCATTATTTGACCTGAATTAGATATGGATCCTTCCTTTGTTGTAAGGAGCCCATTCTCTTTCCAGATAGCAGCATACGACAGGAGGATATGGAAAGCATATTTGGAGTCTGTGTAAACATTAGGATTGCCCCTGTGCCAACTGGAAGGCATGGGTGAGAGCTATCAGCTCAGCCTGTTGGTTAGTGGTGTGTGCAGGTAATGCCTGTGCTTCTATCACCTCAGTATCTGACACTATGGCATAGCCCGCTTTACAGGTCCCCTCATGTAAGAAGGAGCTGCCATCTGTGTACCAGGTATGAGTGGCCGGTGGCAATGTGCCCTTCTGTATGTGTGAAGGGTGTGGCAACAGTTCCTCCAAGGTTTCAGTGTAGGAATGAGAGGGGGAATAATCAGTGTTAGGTTGAGGGAGGAGACTTGATGTATTAAGAGGCCACCAAGTTTTGAAAGTAAGTGTGGCATTGTTCAGTAGTGCCACCTGGAGAAAAAGAACCCCAGAGGGAGGTAAAGTTTGTAAGCCTTTATAAGTTAGGAGATGGGACAGGTTATGGTGGGAGAGGACAGTAGTAGGTGACCCGAAGTTTAGCTTCTTTGACTTCCTAATAAGGAGTTCAGCAGCTGCTAGGGCATGAATACAGGGTGCCCAACCCTGACTGGTAAGGTCTAGTTTCTTTGACAGGTATGCTACAGGTGTAAAGGAGGGTCCCAGCTGATGCCCTAGGGTTCCAAGGGCAAATCCCTCCTTTTCTGTTACATAGAGGGAGAAGGGGCAGGTTAGATCTGGAAGATGAAGGGCTGGGGCCTGAAGGAGAGCCTGCTGGAGCTTTTGGAAAGGTTTAGTAACAAGGTGAAGAAGGGACTCATGAGGGGAGCCCTGAGCTGCCTCGTATAAGGGGCGAGCAAGGAGAGAAAAGGATGGAACCCAGGACCATAGGAAGCCAGCTATTCCTAGGAAAGACAGAATGTCCTGTTTAGTAGAAGGGAATGTAAGACACTGGGTTAGGTGCTTTCTGTCTACAGTAATAGCCTTGTGGGTTGGAGTAATAGTTAGACCCAAATAGGTGACCTGGGGAGTGGACAGCTGAACTTTAGAAGGAGATACCCTGTAACCTCAGCTGGATAAGAAATTTAGGAGAGCAGAGGTGTTAGTTTGGCTAACCTATAAGGACGGGCTACAGAGTAAAATATCATCTACATACTGTATTAACTTAGAGCCAGGGAGGGACAGAGAGAACAGGTCAGTGGCCAGAGCCTGACCAAATAGGTGTGGACTGTCCCTGAATTCCTGTGGCAGGACAGTCCAGGTCAGCTGTGTGGACAGGTGAGTGTCAGGGTCAGTCCAGGTGAAGGCAAAGATATTTTGATACCGAGGGCTGAAAGGAAAAGAAAAGAAGGCATCCTTGAGGTCTAGAACTGAGAAGTGGGAAGTTCCTGAAGGGATAGGGGAAAGAAATACGTAAGGGTTAGGCACTACAGGATGGAGGGGGACCACTGCAGAATTAATGGGCCAGAGGTCTTGAACCAGATGGTAGGTTCCATTAGACTTTTTTTTTTTTTTGGTTTTTCGAGACAGGGTTTCTCTGTGTAGCTTTGCGCCTTTCCTGAAACTCACTTGGTAGCCCAGGCTGGCCTCGAACTCACAGAGATCCGCCTGCCTCTGCCTCCCAAGTGTCCATTAGACTTTTAAACTACAAGTATAGGGGTGTTAAAAGGCAAAGAGGTTGGGTGGAGCAGCTTTTTCCTGAGAAGATCGGAAATGATAGGCTTAAGTCCTCTTAGGCTCTGGAGTGAGAGAGGGTATTGAATTTGGGTAATACACCT
Organism: Peromyscus leucopus; assembly: GCF_004664715.2. Lineage (NCBI taxonomy): Eukaryota > Metazoa > Chordata > Mammalia > Rodentia > Cricetidae > Peromyscus > Peromyscus leucopus. The sequence continues at coordinate 169,334,844 of NC_051063.1, read as the reverse complement.
GGTAGAGTCCTGCAACTGGTTAATGATGGAGGGTGGTGCCTAGTGATAGAAGAGTTCTGGATGTCCCAGACTTTGGGGTCCACCTGAGAGGCTGGCAAGGGAAATGAACTGTTAGAGTTAGTAAAGTGAGTGTCTAGGAGGAAGAGGAGAGGAGCTACTGATGAGTCTGGAGTGAGGTGAATGTGGGGAGCAAATGAAATAGATGCTCCCAGTTTGGCTAAGAAATCTCTTCCCATTAGAGGTACAGGACAGGTTGGCACCACTAAAAATGTGTGAGAGGAATGTCCCTGAAAATTCAATCAAGTGGTGGAGTCTGATGAGGTAGGTAAGGCAATAGGGAGATGAGAAGGAGTGGCTGGACCCCAAAACTCCCTCAGGACTGAGTAGGTGGCTCCGGTGTCCATAAGGAAAGAGATGGCCATCCAGCTGCTGTTATGATTACCCTGGGTTCTTGGTGTGAGATGGGCGTGGTCGGGCTGGGAACTGGGCAGCTTTAGTCATCCTTGATCAAAGCCAAGTCCAGGGGGTCAGCCAGGGGGTGATCCTGATTTGATGACCCCATGTCACCAGGTGCACAAGGGCAGTCAATGGACCAATGCCCCTCTAGGTGGCACCTTGGACAAGGCCCCGGTGGTGACCCATGGGAGGCCTGGCGGGGGGGGGGGGGGAGCAGCGCAAGCCTGAGCCCAGTGACCTTCTTGCCCACATTGGAAGCAGGGACCCAGTGGCTTTCAGGGAGCTGGTTGGACAGTGTGTGCCAGCATTTGGCATTTCTGTTTTTGGGCCTTCCTATCTCTCCCACGATTTACCTTAAATGCCACAGCTAACAGTTCAGCCCATAGGGTCAAGGGGCCTCTCTCCAAACATTTAAGCTTAGCCCTAATGTCGGGGAAATTGTGAGACAAAGTGGGTCCTAAGTCACTGCCTGTCCCCTGGGCTTTCAGGGTCTAAGCTGGTACATTGAAGGAGGGCCTTCGTAAGCTGTTCTAGGAAATTAGATGAATTTTCATCTTTATCTTGAATTACAGTTTTTAGCTTTTCATAGTTTACTGGCTTTGGGGCAGCCTTATGGAGGCCTGCCAGGAGGCAGGTGATAAATCTGTCTCTGGCTGGAGACCCACCTTGGTATTATAATCCCAATGAGGGTTCCAGTCAGGAATGGCTTTGGCTCCTGGTGGGTGAGAGGGGTTAGTCTGGTGTGTCTCATCCGTGTGTGTTCTTGCCTGTTCCCAAACGTGCCTGAGCTCCTCAGGAAGTAGGTTATTAGAAGGTATCATATATACATCATAAAAGGTGAGATTATAAGATTGAGTAATATATTGAAATTGTCTAAGTAGAATTAGAGGTATAGGAACCCAGTTTTTGTTCTATCTGAGAGAGATCTGAAAGACAGAATGGGACATGAACTTTTACCAGTCCATCCACCCTGGCGACCTCTCGTAAGGGGAGAATGGTTGGCATGGCTGGGGTCAGATTCCTTAGCAGTTCAAGAGCGAGTAGTGGGAGGTGTGAAAGTTGGAGCCAGAGGCGGGCTTTTGGAAGCTCCCAGTACCAGAGGAGAAGAGGAAGCCAGAGGAGGAGCAGCGGCAGCCCTGGGGATGGGAGTACGAGCAAAAGCAGCAGCGGAAGCAGGAGCGGAAGGTCGGAAAGGTGGAGGTTCATTGGCGGGGTCTAGAGTCAGAGGTTCCTCAGGTTCAGGATCAATAGCTAGAAGTGCATGAGCAGGAGAGAAGGAATCAAGAAAGGAAGGTTTAGAGTTTGGATAGAAAAAAGCCTGACCGTAGGGTAACTTTCCATTTGGCTGTTCACTGGCAGAAATTAGACAGTTCCCATAAAGTATTGGGGTCTAAGGAGCGCCAGGCGGCCAGCTTTCGTTATTAGCTAAAGCATACTTGGGCCATTTCCTAATACAGAGGCGGACAAGCTTAAGGATCTTTAAGTAAGGCATTAAGCTGAGAGGTTTCAGAGCTTCCAGAACACATCCTAGTGGGAAGGTGGGACTGATGGGACTGGAAGACTTATTTTCCATGTCTGCAGCAGAGAAGAAAAAATAAAAAATAAAAAGAATAAATGCCATGACCAAAGGTCAAAGTTCCGGGCATTCCCAGGACTAAGAGTGGGTCTATAAATGGGCGCAGGCTACTGACACGCTGTGCCAAGCGGGGGTGGGGACTCCCTGGGAGTCCTACAGCATTTACCACCTCGTCAGGCCAGTGAAATGTGTAGGCCATATGCGGCTGGAGCACGTAGCAGGTCCAATAGTGAGAAATAAACCTCAAAGTGCAGAGGTGGGAATCGGATAGAAACCTGAGCCAGCGTTAGGGATCGGCCATAGCCAGTAAAGGCCGTGGCTGGGGGTGCCCCCAGCCTCAGAGACAACAGTGGGGCGCTGGACGATCAACTGTGCAAGAGGCTGTTCATGCTGGCTGGAACACACCAATCAGAGGGCAGGTGTTGTGTGCAGAAGTCCAGGGGCCAGGCAAATATAAGGCGGGCTGTTGTGGTCGGGGCAAACCTCAGCACAGGTTCCCAGGCGCAAAGCGCAGGGAGGGCTATCTGAGTCACGGCACCAAAATGTTGCTTTTTTTTTGTGGCAAGAAAAAGACAGGAACATGGCAAACCCACTAACAAGAGTTTTATCAAAAACAGAGAGAAACAAATGATGTTCTCAGGCTTGTGGAAAACACGTGAAAAGAGAGGGCATGGTACATGGGCCCACCTTTTAAGGACTAGCCTGCACATGTGCACTTGGGTCCACGTGGCCATGCATGAGAATTACGCAACCACATAGCGCACGGGGTTAGGTAGGACATATAACTCGGAAATAACTCGGCAGAAATGACTGTCCCATCAGAGTGTGCTCCATCACTGGGGCGACTATCAGTATGTTTGATAAATAAGGTATTTGATAAACAAGATATATATTCTATAATGTAGTTTCTGGTCCCCCAAGAGGGTCCTTTCCCAGAGTTGGCATTTGGGCAGAGGCCCCCATGGCTTGTCCAGGGCAATGCTGGCCTCTCTGCTCCCTCAGTCCCTGCTTGCAAACAAGCGAAGTTTGTCTCTTCAGATACACCTAATAAATAGATGGTCCTCAAATGCTTTAGAGATCTGAGAATATGGCACTTAATTACAAAGCTTTTCGTGATGGAGAGACACGCCAGCTCATGGCAGCATCCTTATTTCCTCCAAAGAAGATGGATGGACACAGAAGAGCCTCCACTCAGAATTTGCTCCTGAGTGGCAATGTCAGCCACTGAGCAAAACTGCCTTTTGCCTTACCTGCTGCCAGGGCCTTCCTCAGACCGTGGGCAGCAGGCCTCTGGGGAATCCATTGCCTCACTTTTGCGCAGACAAGATCTCTGATGCCGTGTGACGATGAGGCTTTGTCAGTTTAACAGCAGCAACCGAGGCTTCAGCTGCCTTCTCAGTTCTCTATGTAAAATCCACAGGCCCCACTCTCTCAGAGCTAATACTAAGTCTAGACACATTTCACCTGGCTACCAGACTCAAAATAGAGACAAGCCCACTTTGCAGTTATAGCCCTCAATGGTCAGCCACCTGTGTCTCCTGGTAAATGGGATAGAAAAAGGGTGTCAAGGTGATGCTGCGGTGATGGGAAAGGACCAGGTGCTTTAAGGCTTGTTTATGTGAAGATAGCAAAGCTTGAGTGATGATAAGGAGTGATTTGAGATGTATAAAAGAATGAAACATGTTCCAGATTGCTCTCTTTTGCTGTGTTGCTGTTCACAGCCTTGACATTAATTGATGGAAATCTTTGCTTTTTGTTTTTTTGAGACAGGGTTTCTCTGTGTAGCTTTTTTTTTTTTTTTTTTTTTTTTTTTTTTTTTTTTTTTGTTTTGAGCCTGCCCTAGAACTCACTTTGTAGACCAGCCTGGCCTTGAACTCACAGATCCGCCTGCCTCTGCCTCCTGAGTGCTGGAATTAAAGGCCTGCGCCCCCACTACCTGGCCTTAACTGATGGAGTTCTGATAAGCTGTTAGTCTAGCTCTGGCAGAGCACTAAACACTATACTCTATCACTATTGTATCATAGCCACAAGTTCAGGATTTTAGATTATTTTTGATTGCTTTCTAATGTGCCTAAAACTTATGTCTTTTTGTAAACTCAAAGTTTTTGTGAGCTCTAAGGAGTCGACTTGCATCCACCTCGAACAGCATCTTGCCAGGTCCAAGTGACGCCTGACAGTTCCACAGAGCCTGGACAGTGAAGTGAAACAACCTGCTACCCCAGGACGTGGCCAGTGTCCTAATTTTCTCAGGTCCCCCAAAGATGATCAATATCCTCCAGGTGAGCAGGAAGCAGTCTGGAGAACATGGTGCCCTCATCCCTGCCTCACCTGGTACCCTTTTCTAACTCCTCACCTTTTTATAATAAACTAAAAGTGGGAATGTTAGCATTTAGGCATCTGTACTGGCCTGCCCTTAGGGTCCTGATAGGATATATCCTCAGCTGCAGCCACCAAGAGCACCCTCCGTGAGCATTTCCTTATAAAAGGAGCGCCTTGCCCAATTCCCATCTCTTCCTCTTTCTCTTCCTTTACTCTCCTCCCCAGGGACCTGTCTCTGCCCCCTTTGCTGCCCCTCTCCTCAATAAACCCCCCTGTTGTATGGAGTGACTCCTTCCTGCTATTTTTAAATTACAACAAAGAGCACTTGCTGATCTTCCAGGGGATCCTGGTTTGTTTCCCAGTACCTACATGGTGGCTCTGTCCTTTACTCAAGTTCCAGGGGATCTGGTGCCCTCTCTGGCCTCTGAGGTCATCAGGCATTCATGTGGTGCACATGCAGGCAAAAACTCATACATATAAAATGAAAAGAATAAATACAGCTTTAAAATTACATTTTACTTATTTATTTATTAATGGGGGGCATGTGTTGAGATCAGAGGATAATTTGTGGGAATCAGTTCTCTCCTTCTGCTCTGTGGGAATTGGGGGTCAGATTCAGGTCATTAGGCTAGGCAGCAAGCATCCACTGAGCCATTTTGCCAAGTCCCGAGTCCAACTATTTGACATTGCAAAATGATGCTGCAATCTACAGAGTTTCTACTCCAAGACAGCACTATCAAGTTGCAAAAAATTATTTATTTTGTTATTTAAAAATTTTCATATGTGTGTGTATGTGTACACATGCACAATATAATATTCTTTATTCTCTCTTAGGTTTACTCTTGTCCCGCTGAGTCCCTTCTTGTTCTCACATCTCCTACCTTATCTTTTTGATTCGTGTGTGTGTGTGTGTGTGTGTGTGTGTGTGTGTGTGTGTCCCACTGCACTTAATAAGGGCTACTGTGTGAGGATGGGTGGGGTTATCAGCATGCAGGCCATGGTTGGACACGGGCAAAGTACTGAAAAGCAAAAAGCACAGAATGAGAAGGTAGGGGGTAGGTAATCACAGTTTCAGAATTCCTTAGGCACTTTCAGGCTTACACCCACTTTGTCTACAGTGTTTGTGTCTCCGAAGGAGGGCATGAAGGAATGCATGAAGGAATGCCAACAGGTTCAGGCTGCAAGCCAAGATGTTTCCATCTTCTGCATGCTGCTGCTTTCTGTCAGCCACTGCTTGTACAGGGCCTTACATAAGGTCCTTATCTTCCTACAGTTCCTACGAGTACCAGGTAAAGGAGTTATCCTCCGAAGACAGCTTCTCTTCTGCTGCCTACTGGCTGGTGGCCTTGTACAAATGCCGAAGCATCTCGATAACAGTTTCTTTGTCTTTAGAATGGGAGCTGGTTTATGCCATGCCTTGGCAAACATCTAGGCGGCAATGACTCATAATGCCACAGTAAGGCCACTTTTGGTATGACTGTTATTAAAGATTCAATGTTGGGTCAGGTGTGGTGGTTCACCCTTGAAATCCCAGCACAAATCTGTGGAGGATCACCACAGATTTGAGGTCAGCCTGGTCTACATAATGAGTTCCAGGCAAGCCAGAGTTACATAGTGAGACACAAGAAGGAGCTTTGGGCATCCATGCTGGGCTGTGTGAATGGTGGAATGCCCCTGTATTCCCATCTCTTGGGAGACTGAGGCATAAGGACTGCTTGAGTCCAGGAGTATAGAGCCATCCTGGGCAATTCGGTAAGGCCCTATCAAAGAGATAATTGGGATTGGAGATATAGACAAGTTGGTAAAGTGCTTGCTTAGCATGCATGAGTGAGGTCCTGGGTTTGAGCCCAAACAACACATAGAATTGGTGTTGTGGTTCATGCCTGCAATCCCAGTTCTGGGGAGACAGAAGCAGGGGAATTAGGTATTCAAGGTCATCCTTGGATATAGACTGTCTTCAAGGCCAGCCTATTCCCAAAGAAATCAAAACAAAAACTTGGCACTTTGGAATTGGCAGGTGTTTTAGTTACTTGTCTCACTGCTATGACAAAAATACCTGACAGAAGCAACTGAATGAAGGGAGGTTTTATCTTGGTCCACAGATTAAGGGTGCAGTCCACCATGGGGTCAGGGTAGTGATGACAGCTGTCATTCAAAGTCAGGAAGCAGAGGGTAAGGGATGCTAGTGCTCAGCTGGTCTCCCTCTCCCCCTTAAAAAAGCAAACAAAACAGAACTTTTTCCTGTTTCCATTTTCCAGTGTGTGTGTTGTGCATGTATGTATTTGCATGTGTGTGTGTGTGTGTGTGTGTGTGTGTGTGTGTGTGTGTGTGTGTGTGTGTGCATGCCTGTGATGGGCATTTATGCATGTGTGTGGGCATTAACAGGTTTTCTGTTTCCCCGTAAGAGGTTTCTCTGCCAATGCAGTAACCTAGATCAAGCAGAATAGAAAAAGCATAACAACAGGTTTATTTGAGCAAAGCAACTCCTGGGTGGATTCTCCAGTCCCAGAGATTCATGCTGGAGAAGCTATTCCCACAAATGAAAACAAGGAGACTTTATAGATTGTAGGCAAGGGTTAATGATGTGTCTGTCACAAGCTGGGTTTGTGCCCAAGTATGGTCTAAAGCTGAGCACTTTATGCAGGGTCTTGGGCATCTGGCAACCTCAGGAGAGGAAGCTGCAGTAGCCACTAGGAATGTGGAACTGGGCTTTTTGGAGACTCTCTGAGTGAGTGGGGTTTGGAGAGAGAGAGACATGAGTGGGGCTTTCCCGATCATGCAGGGCAAGTTGGAGGTTCCAACCTTACAGGCATGTGTGTATGCAACCATGAGGTGGTATCAGGAACCATCCTCCATCATCCTCTCAACTTATTCATCGAGGCAGTGTCTCTCAATCAAACCCAGAGCTTACTATATGACTAGTCTCTTTAGTCTATCTTTGCTTTCTGAGGCTGGATTACAAGTGGACTTCCCCCACTCCCCCCCTCTGGCATTTTAGTAGGTGCTGGAGATCTGAACTGTGGTCTCAACACTTGCTCAGAGAACTAGCTGCTTTTCTGTGGCTGTGATAAAACACCATGACCAGTAGTGACATAGAAAAGAAAGAGTTTGTGTTGGCATATGTTTCCAGAGGGAGAGGTCACCGTGGCAGCGGAGGCTTGATAGCAGGCGGCAGTTAAGCTGAGACCACATCTTCAACAACATGCAGAAAGCAGAGAGAGAGAGAGAGAGAGAGAGAGAGAGAGAGAGAGAGAGAGAGAGAGAGAGAGAGAGAGAGAGAGAGATGGAAGTGTGGGAGAGTATACAAACCCTCAAAGCCCACCCCTAGTGACATTCTTCCGGTAAGGCTCCACCTGCTAAAGGTTCCTTAACCTCTCCAAACAGGACCACCAACCGGGAACCAAGTGTTCACATACATCAGTCTGTGGGGGACATGTCTCACCGTATAGACCAGGCTGGCCTTGAACTCACAGAGATCTGCCTGCCCCTGCCTCCCGAGTGCTGGGATTACAGGCATGTGCCACCACCCAGCTGAAGATAATCTTAAGCAACATTTCAATTTAAACCCATTTAAAAAAATCTAACCAATAATATGTGGAATTACTCACTTGAGGCCTTCTGTCAGAACTCAAGAAGTTTCAGGTTTGGGGGTACTTTGAATTTTGGAGTGGTTTGGTAAGAAATTAGACCTCAAGTTGGGATGGTGGTGCACATCTGAATCCCAGTGCTATGGAGGTGGAGGCAGAAAGGTCAGGAATTCAGGGTTATCCTTGGCTACATAGCAAGTTTGACAGATCCTGTCCCAAAATATAGAAACCCAACCAAACCAAAAGAGAAGCAGAAATTGGACCTTGCTTGTGGTCAGTGGGAGACATTGGTACTTCCACTACCGGAATGAGATATATGTCACGGTATAGTATCTGCTTGTGCCACCAAAACCAAAGACCACTCACAGTGGCTCAGAAACTAGAAACATTGCTTCTCATAATTCTAGAGGCAAGGTCCAAGGTTAAGGTCAAGGTGGGGGCAGGTTTGGCTTCCTCTGGGGTCTCTGTTCTTTCAGGCTGTTGCCTTCTCTGTTTCCTCTCATGACCTTTTCTTCTCTTTTTGAGACAGGGCCTCACTTTGTAGCCATGGAGTGGGACTTGGTGTACACACTGGGTTGTCTTGAGTTCACTGGGATCCACCTGCCTTTGCCTTCCAGGTGCCAAAATCAAAAGTGTGCACTACCACTCAATGATTTCATGTTTTTTCCTATGAGTGCACCTGTATTTGTTTGCACATTTCACTAGAATATAAGCTCCCGTCCCCCCAAAGACAAGTGATAACATGAGTGCTTGTGGAATAGTGAATGAATGTGTGTGAGCACTGGGTGGCCCCTGTGATAGCCCTCTAGTTCTGTCTCAAAACTACTGCAGCAAACTGCCACTGGCTGGGTGGAGTCAATAACAAATATTGGCTCATCTTCTAGCAACCAAAGTTCAAGATCCAGGTGTCCTCAGGGTCAGTGTGTGTGTGTGTGTGGTGGGTCTTCTTTTATCATTCAGTATTGGAAAATGAACCTAGAGCCTTGATGAATGCTGCCACTGAGTACAGCCCCTCACTGGGTGAGTCTACGTAGGGACTCTACCATTGAGCCACACCCCAGCCCCTCACTGGGTGATTCTACGCAGGGGCTCTACCACTGAGTCACACCTCCAGTCCCTCACTGGGGATTCTAGGCAGGGGCTCTACCACTGAACCACACCCCAGAACCTCACTGGGGGATTCTAGGCAGGGGCTCTACCCCTGAGCCACACCCCCAGCCCCTCACTGGGGATTCTAGGCAGGGGCTCTACCACTGAATCACACCCCAGCCCCTCACTGGGGGATTCTAGGCAGGGGCTCTACCACTGAGCCACACCCCAGCCCCTCACTGGGAGATTCTAGGCTGGGGCTCTACCACTGAGCCACACCCCCAGACCCTCACTGGGGATTCTAGGCAGGGGCTCTACCACTGAGCCATACCCTAGCCCCTCACTGGGGATTCTAGGCAGGGGCTCTACCACTGAGCCACACCCCAGCCCCTCACTGGGGATTCTAGGCAGGGGCTCTACCACTGAGCCATACCCCAGCCCATCACTGGGTGATTCTAGGCAGAGGCTCTACCATTGAGCCACACTTCCAGCCTCTCACTGTGGGATTCAAGGCAGGGACTCTACCACTGAGTCACACCCACAGCCCCTCACTGAGGGATTCTTGGCAGACACTTTGCAGCTGAGTTCAATCCTCAGTCCATCATGGTGGAGAAGTCATGCCAACCAGTTAGCTCCAGAGTAGTGTGTGGCTTAAGAGCACTGACAGCTGGTTACATCTACCAGACAATCAGGAAGCAAAGAGAAGCATGGGACTTTCTAAAGGTCCCACAAGTTCCCAAAGTAGCACCACCAGCTTGAGGCCAAGTGTTCAAACACTGGAGCTTGTGGAGGATCCTACCAGGAAGCCTGAACTGAGCCTGAAGGCAGGGAGTCAAGACCTTCCATGCACAACAGCCTCCTGAGACCCAGAGAGGGCAGAAGCCCAAGCGCACAGCAAGCAGGACACCATGATCTTTGCCATATTTCTCCTTTACACACACACCTTTGTAGCTGGAGTTTTCTCCAGTCCTGCCTGGCCCACGGTCAGGACAAATCTTTCACCCACCAGTCCCACGGCAGCTCAGACCCAACCAAGTAAACACACAGAGACTTACATTGCTTACAAACTGTATGGCTGTGGCAGGCTTCTTGCTAACTGTTCTTATATCTTAAATTAACCCATTTCTATTAATCTATAAGTTGCCACGTGGCTCGTGGCTTACAGGTATCTTAACATCTTCTCATGGTGGCAGCTGGCAGCATCTCCTCTCCCCAGCCTTCCTGTTCCGAGACTTCTCCTCTCTGCTATTCCCGCCTATACTTCCTGCCTGGCTACTGGTCAATCAGTGTTTTATTTATCAATCAATCATCCACCGCACACCTTTGCTATTTGGGAAGGAAAGTTGCCTCCGGTCGGCTTTCCGCCCTTAAGCTGTGCCATCACCACAGTGCTTCTAGAAGGTGAAGTGAGCACTCTGACCCACTTAAACAGTGAGTCTCAGACAGGCGTGGGAGTGCGCATCTGCAGCCCCAGCACTTGGGAGGCTGAGGCAGGAGGCTTGCTGTGGGTTTGAGGTCAACCTGGACTCCAAGACAAGTTCCAGGCCAGGTAGAAATATATAACAAAACCTTGTCTTGAAACAAAATAAAACAGGGCCTGGCGAGATGGCTCAGTGGTAGAGGTATTGCAGCCAAGCCTGACCATCTGAGCTGGATCCCTGGGACCCACATGGTGGAAGGAGAGAAACAACTCCTGTAGCTGTCCTTTGACCTCCACAGGCATGCTGTGGCATGTGTCATCCCCACTTGCCCCACAAATAAATGAAACAACAGGAAATAATAAAATCACCCTCCCCAAGCCAAAACCCCAGTGAGTCTCCTAAGTAGAAAGGTGTGCGTTATTCAGGGCCTCAAGGATTGGGTGGGCACTCAGTCTTTCTTCCCCACATGGCATGTCTCCATCTTCTATTTTGCCAGAGTCTGGAGGCTCCACACAACCTCTTGAAGCTACAGAAGTGGTTCAGTAATAATGCATGAGGCAATGGTTAGCAGACTCTTTGCTTATGGAAGATCATGGATTGCCTATCCACAATCCCTTTCCACAACCCAGCCTCCACTTCATTGTATCACCTGCCCTTGGTTCCCAACTGTTCAATGTGGAAAAGGAGACAAATCCCCCTGATCCCATTCTCCCTGTTTCCCCTTCTGCTGGAGCGTGTGCTTTATGGAGGGGTCACCATCCCATATTTGTAGTTTCTGTGCCAGCAGATTCAAACAAGGACAGCTAAAAAAAATATTCATAAAGAATTGCATCTGTACACACACACACACACACACACACACACACACACACACACACACACATGTAAAACTAAAAAAAATTATTTAAAAAATGCTTCTGGCTCTTTGCTGCCAGACATTTGCGCTCTTGGTGTCTTATTTAGGGTTACTATTGTGATGAAATGCTACATGACATGCCAAGGTCTCAGTCACATGATGGCATGTCACAGCATATTTCCTCACACTGTGGGAGAATATGAAAAAGTAGCAAGGGGGTGTGTGGGGAAGAGGCCAAAACATAACAACCTGTTTCTGTGATAACTAATCCAGCCCTTGGAGACCTAATTTAGTCTTTTGAGAAAAACATTTATCTCCTTCTCCTCCTTCTCCTTTTTCTTCCCTTCTTCCTGCTATCTGTTAAAAATACTAATTTTTTTATTAATGTGTCTGGGTGTGGATATACGTACACGTGTGCAGGTGCCTATGGAGACCAGAAGAGGGCATCAGATCTCCTGGAGCTGGAGTTACAGGCAGCTGTGAGCTGCCAGGCATGGGTGCTGAGAACTTAGCTCAGGTTTTCTGGAAGGGGAGTGCAAACTCTTAACCACTGAGCCATCTCTCCAGCCCTCTTCTTGTCTTTTGATACAAGGTCTTATAATATAGCCTAGATTGGTCTTGGATTCACAATGTAGTTTAACATTTAACTTGGCTTTTAACTCAAGTCAATTCTCCTGCATCAAATAGGAGCTGAGAACTGAACCTGGGTTTCTGCAAGAGCAGGAGTGCTCTTAACTGCTGAGCCACCTCTCCAGCTCTTTGTTTTAAATTGTTTGTGTGTGTGTGTGTGAGTGTGTGTGTGTGTGTGTGTGTGTGTGTGTGTAAGAGAGTGCAGGTGCTCTCAGAGGCTAGAAGAAGGCATTAGATCTCCCCAAGCTTGAGCTTCAGGAATGAGTGAGATACCTTGTGTAGGGGCTGTGAACCAAACTCAGGTACCTGCCCGTAATGGAACTGTCTCCCTTGCTTTTTTCCCTGTTATCAACAGACTTTTAATATGTAGCCCTGCTAGCTTCAACCTCATGCATGATCCTCTTGCTTCTGGCATCCTTGTGGTGGGGTTACAGGGTTGTGCCGCCACACCAGGCTCTCCTAACTGTCTCCTAAAGGTCTACCATCTTTTGATACCAC